>NW_017728995.1:38059432-38066332 GCF_001723915.1 Gavialis gangeticus
GGCAAATCTTAGGCTGAGTTTTGCCATTATTAAACCATTCTATCTGTTCTGTTATGGGTATAGTCTGATTTCCAATCACTTGCACTGGTAAAAGTGTAATGGCTCTCTGGCCTTAGGAGAAAACAGATCTAAAGTAGAAACTTCAGTTGTAGTAATGGTGATGATTTATAATGACTGCTGAGAGGTAGCCAAAGGACTCTGAAAGGGGGTCAGTGGTGACTTTAATGCTGTGAAAATGAACAGGAAAGACTTGGTTCAAAGGTAAAAACTTCTTGGAGTGTCTGAAAGACCTTATGCTGGACCTGGTTATTTCACAGGTTGCTTTCATGACTCCATTTTAATAGTTTTTAAAAATAGCATTTGAACAGAATTTTCAGTTTTGTTTATAGAACAAAACTTAGTGTAACATAACCAAAAAACAGCAAGAGAACTACCCATGACACAAAGAAAAATTCTGTTTCAAAATTAAAAAAAGGGCTTTGCAGCATCACAGCACAGGGTTCCTTATCTGGGTAGGAAGTTTTGTTTGTGACCAGAAGCTAAACAGTTAGGCATGGTTATGGAGACACATGGAACCCACATCCCCTATGAGGTTCATACCAGGACCAATCACAGTCCCTAAAACAGAGTTGAACATCTTTAAAATTGTGTTGACTGTTAGCCTCCCCCATACATTCTTTACAACATGCCTTGATTTCCAGTGTAGATAAAGCCTCCCGAGGTGAGGGAGAGGCAGCCATGATTCACAAAAAGCATTATACCTCCATGAGGCACAATTTTCTGAGGAGCACCTGTGCCCTGTCTCCTTGCAGCTTATCTCTTCCTTAAAGGCAGAGTTGAAGCTTCCAATTTTACTGAGTCTTTTTTGTCTTGCCCATAGCATCAGCAAGTGCTCCTAAAGTAAGGGTAGAGACCAAACTCTGCAAACCTTCAAGATCTGGCTCTTAGAAAATAAACTAGATATGGTAGTCATACCACAGACAACTCAGTTACCTGGATTATAACTGTGATTCAAATATTGTATATTTGTTGTTTTTTTAAAGTGCAGCAGAAAAAAAATGACTAAATTTCCCCTAAAGAAAAAGGCAAGCGGGGTGGAGAAGGAAATATTTCAGTCAGTTAAAAACATTTTAAAATATAGAATAATTCTAATTCATACCAGGGGAAAGAATCTCTGGGCCAGGTTTGAACTAATAGAGCAATCATGTTGTAGGCAGGTAGAATTTTGCTTTTCACATATTTATTATTATTATTACTAATAACAGCTGATGCTTGTTTAGTACCATTTTAATTCAGAAGGATACAAGAGAATAGAAAGGTAATGAATTGCCATTTGAAATAAAGAAAAAAGTACTTGGTCTGTAATTGGGTGGGGGGATCTTTCTGCTTTTAGTAGACAAAAGGGGAGGAGCACGAACTGTCTTTCCTCACTAAAGCTTATATTAACCCCTGCTGATACAACCTCCTCACCTTCCCTCATTACCAGTTACTGACACCTTTGGTGAATGTTCATAAGTAATATTTTTAAAATTAATATTTAATCTGAGGTCATCAAACAATAACAAATCTAAAACCATTCCAAGAGTTGAAATGCATTTCTGTTTTTGGTTACAATAAGAAACACAGCAGTACTGTGACAGATATTTGTGGCACTGTTTTGAATTTTGAGTCAGTATAGCTTATAGTACCAGGAATTCAGTCAAACCTTTCCACGATTGGCTGAAAATACTCATGTCAGTAAAAGGTCTAACAGAAACCATTTGGACTCATTTTCCTCATAGGGAACAGCTACCCACTTTCATTCTGTGTGTTCTTTGAACTACTCAGAAAATAACTCATGGTAGTAGCACGAGCAGGAGAGTCATTGTATATTCTTTCGTCCAGTAAGATCATCTAAGAGAAAATGAAGGGGCAGCGTGTTGCATCACGTACTGAAAGTTGTTAGAAACTTAACTGTTCGTTCCCATGAAAATAAACCACAAGTTTGTATTATCACTTAGGCATCATAGACAGTATGGCCTTTTGAGGTCCTCCAAAGGTGTGGATAGTTAAAAAAAAATCCTTCTGATTCAGTCAAGTGCTTTTTCACCATTATGCCTGTATTAGGAGGTTTGCTTTATAGCCTCATTCTGGGAAAGCATGCTGACTTACAATATGCTTTGTGTGTAATTTGGCTATGGAGAGAGACAATGCTTTTGACTTTTAGTTGTGGTAAGGACTGCAAAAATTCTTTGATTCTGGGCTTTGCATGCTTAATTTTGTTTCCCCTTAGACATACAGGACATGATTTTCTGTTTACTTAGGTAAGAGGTATAACAGTGTAACTCTGATTTAATATCTAATTTAAGTGTAAATACCATTGTATAGTTATTTTCCATAGATCCATGGAGCTACTGTATCTGAGCTTCCACTTGAGTAGGAAAATTTCTCTGTGGGTGCATCTATACATAACACTATATGTAGCTACTGTGACATAGCTTGTCACTACAGCGATGTATGTCAGCAGGCACAAACCATGACACCGACTCTACGTTACTATAGCGATGACCTACCTTGCTACAGCAATGTAGCTGCTAAAAATAATGATGCACCATCAGGACAGCACAGTAATGGCTGTTACTACATCATCATTTAGTACTTTCTAAAGCAAGTACTAAATGATGGCACAATAACAACTGTGCCAAGGGGGGCACATAGAGACATGCCCAGTAGGTACTAATGCCTTGGTTCCTAAACGTAAAACTTGGGTATGTTTCTTGGAGAAGTAGGCCACAGGAGAGATCTTTATTACACTACTGTAGATGGAAGCAAAGTATATACATTCTTAATGCTTCTATCTCATCTGATCACCTAGCATGTGTCTGCGTATGTACTGTGTTATAAAATTGTGTGCAATTTTATCTCTAGTCATAACACAAAATCCAGGTGATATCCAATGAAATTATAAGGCAAACATTAAAAATGCTTCTTATCCTTTACCCGAATAATTTATAGAATTCACACCCAGAAGATATTACTGAGTTCAAGTTAGTAGGTTTTGAAAATAGGGTGATACATTGATTGAACAGAGGGTGCCTATACAAGTTCTTAGGGGGGGAGAGGGGAGAGAGGGGGTGTTTTAATTAGTATGGTGCTGCTATAATTAAAACACCTTACTGTCATGTGTATTAAGCCCCCACTTGTTTAAAAATGGCTGTGGGATGCCTTATTCAATGAGGTTTAGATACAGTTCCCTAGTGGCCCACTGGGCAGCTTCATCTAAACCTCATTGAATAAGGTTTAGATAAAGCATCCTGCATCCCCCAGCCATTTTTAAACCTGTGGGGGCTTATACATGTGACCATGAGACCCACTGTAGGATTCTAATTAAAACATGGAGCAGACATGATTAATCATTCAGTCTAATCAAGTCTACTCTGACATGGTCTAATTAGAATGCAAGCCAGCATGTGTGTAGGCAGTCAGGGATTTTAGAATATTATGACAATAAGAACAGACACCAATTTAGGTGCTTCACTTTTAGCTTCAGTGTTTTTATGTTGAATTATGCATTTTGGGCATCTGTGTATTTGATTTATCTGTATTAGTCAGTATCAGAGAGAGAACGACAAGTAAGACAAATCAAGACACTGCCCATAATGTGCTAGCAGCTGCCCATAGAGAAAGACAGATTTCTAGGTCCAAACAAATAGTACAATCAAGAAAAGTATATAGAGTAGGCTAAAAGATTCAGTCAATAAACTTACAGCTTTATATATATTTTATATATTTTCATATATTGGGTTTCTTTATTGAGTTAAAAATATACATTAACCATTTCCAACTGCTCCCAACATATTCATGATTTGTTTGCAGGTGTCATCAAACAAGTCAGTATTGAGATGAAACTAGAAACAGTTAGTGTGATGTTCTAATGGTATCCAATGGGTGGGAGTGGAGGGGAAAGGTATAAATGATGGACAGTGTCAGAGGAGGCACAAGTATAACTCTGAAAGAAGGTGGGCAAGAGGGCAGCCAGTGCTAGCATAGCTGATAGGCCACTGAGTTCAGAGTTGTGAAAAACCTTGAAAGTGAAGGTGTAAAGTTTGACTTGCAAAGTAAGGAGAGGAAGTCTTGAAGAACATGAAGTTGAGATGGCAAAAGTCTATAATTCATGCATAAAAACAGTGAAAATAAACACATTATAAAATATTTAATCTCTTATTTTGGTAAGAATGATGAAAGTGGAATCAGGGCCCTCTGGTTCTAAGTGTGAATGTAGTGGGAGAAAGTGCTGATCACTTCCATGTAATTTTTGTTGTCTTCTCTGAAATACCTCTGAAACCACTCTTTCTCAAAATGACCAGTCTGCAACTCCCCTTACCTCAAGAACTTCCCTTCAGCAGAACAGGCTCTTCTTTTTATCTCCTATCTGCATAGGTATTTGATTGTCTGCACTGCCTAGGTTGCTGTTGGGTCCTAAAACTTCCTTGGGTCTTGTCTAATCCCTTCATTGTTGGGTGGGATTTATAAACACAGCTACAGCTGTATAAATAGAAAAAAAAAAGGCAGTTCCTGCTGCATAGAATTCAAAATTATATTTCTTCTAGTTTATAATTTTGTAAGTCAGAATAAAAACTGTTTTAAAAATTAATGTTAGAAAAAGACCACAGACATCTTCTCTGAATAGGAAGTGTGGTGTGTGATACTTGCTTGTCATATACATTGGATGAGAAAAATCATATAAAAGATTTTGAGTTCTTTCCTGATGACCAGACTAATTAAGTTTATGGTGAATAAGAGAAAATAATGGCCTAACTGATGTCCTATGTATAGTGTAGAGGAACAAATAAAATAAAAAAGCAATAGAGAAACCTCAGAAGCAGTAGAAGAATAATTAAGGTGTAGGAAAACTGATATCTACATGCACCCCTTCTGCTTTTTTCCAGTTCACAGAGGCTCTGCCATACTAACAGTGTGCAGTCTTGACTTGGACAGGAGAGAGGGGTGACGAAGCAGAGAAAAAGAAAGGAGGAAAGAAAAATAAACAAAGAAAAAAGCTGTAGTTGTAGCTTAACTCTCTCTCTATTTGTCCAGGGTATACCACAGACCTTACTTTATGGATCTATTTAACTGGCAAAGTGTGAAGAAGAAGGAATGAGGACAGTGCTGAGTGGAGTTGGTGGTTAGGAACAATCAGCTGGGAGAAATGGTCAAGTTCACAGGATGTTGGCTGAAAGTAGATGGTGCTAGATAACAGTACTATAAGTTGCTTCCTGCAGTGCTGGCTGGATCAGTGTGGTTTGGCTTCTGGGAAAGCTTAGAGTGTATCTACTGGCAACCTGTGTTTTTTGGCTTCTCAGTTTTTCTTTTCTGTTTTTGAAGTGGATCTGGCTGAGAGTATTGCATTCAAAAGGTTTAGGAAAAACTCCCATTGGGCTTCTTCCACTGCTGCAGAAGCAAGTAATATAGGCTGTGCTGGAAAGGAAAGAACTCCAATTGGATAATGAACGGTGGCTGTAGAGAATTGTATTTATGTTCGTTTTAAAGTTAATTTGGAGATGAATATATTCCTAGAGTAATTATTTAAAGGCTTAGGGACCTAAACTTTAGTGTACGTATCTTTTGGCTGAAGGGAGGAAGTCAGGTAATGTAGAAAGTAATGATCCAACTACCATTAGCGACGCATAGCGGGTACATGCAGGTGCACATGCACCCCCCCTGAGATGGGTGGCACAACCCCTGAAAGAAGCACCACTGACACAGCTGGCAGTGTGTGCAGGCAGTGGCCTCACCCCCTCCACCTCTTGCTGCCAACATGCGGGTGGTCACCAATCACTGCTGGCTGCCGCTGCTGGCAGCATTTGCGGGTGGTTGCTGACTGCTGGTCGGCCCTCACCGCCCCTCCCACCCCTGCCGCTAACACTGCCAGAGCCACCTGCAGGAGTGCCCTGCTCACTGCCACCATACCCATGCTGCTGCCACCTGTGGGCAGTCACTGTTCCCCCTCCCCGCCTTTGGGGCATGCACCAATCATGCCAACTACTATTAGATTAGTGGCACTGGCAGAGGTATTGTGGGTTATTGCAAAATATCGGTTTAAATTTAATTGTAGCAAATCATCTATTTGATAGGCAACATTTCTGTGGCTTTTTCAAGTAATGGTAATGAATAGGGCTGCATTTATTGCAGGATGCCTATCCTGAAATGCTCCAGTGTCAGTTTTGGCATGTAGTCTTATTTTCACTTAGACATGTAGAATGCCTTTTGAGGTAGCAATATGAAATGAGTAGGCCTCACCAATTTGTGTAGAAGAAAGCTGAACACCGGTCTGGCAAATTAAAGTAATTGGCACCCAGGGAGTATTTGGGTACTGGACTACAGCTGCTGTCCCCAGTCCCTCACAAAATATTGCCAGCTCAGTAGATGATCCTGAACACAATATTTGCTTGTGATAGTAAGTACCCTATACTGCTTGATAGTGGGTTAGTTATATGGAGGGTTGAAGCAAGCCCACATTCTGTGATCACCCTGATCACCCTGAGTGTGGCAGTCACTCTTTTGGATGATCTGAGGTCTTTTTTCTAGATCAACCATTTTGGACTGATTTTGAAAACAGTGGGTGCATCTACACATGCAATTAATGCCACTGAATATACTCCAGCTCAATTTGAACCAGACAGAGTAAGCTAATCCCAAAGGCCGTGTGTAGACAAAATGAGAGGCGTGTGTGCATGACACTTTAAAGTGGGCTAACAACCACTTCATGCCCAGTGGGAGCTTCACGCGCTTCGCAGATTGGCGCTTCCTCCACCGCGCCTGCCTCAACTGCTTGCCTCTGAACGGGGCTGTGCACTTCGGCCACCGGGACAAGAGGTACCGACAGTGCGGCTACGTGGCAGAGACCCTCCCCCATGTGCT
>NW_017728995.1:38071332-38071723 GCF_001723915.1 Gavialis gangeticus
TGCTCTGTATTTCCCTATCAACTTTGTCATCTTATTTCTGGATTCCCAATCTTAAACATTTACTAATAAAAGTCAAACTGTTTATGCAATCAGGGCCAAGCAACAACAGAAGCTTAAGGTGAGTTGGATTGCTGGCCCCTTTTTTTAAGAACAACATTACAACATAAGAAGTGGCATGCCCATCTAGCTCAGTGTCCTGTTTCTGACAGTGGCAGTAGTGGATGTTTTAGAGGGAGAGCATATCTCCCTCTGGACAAGGTCTATCTAGAGTAATATACCCCTGTTCTTTACCTTCCCTGGCACCCACTATCATTCATTTAGAAATGTCAGAGGAAACCTCTCCAACTGCTCTCTTCCTTCTCAAGCCCCATTTCACCTACCTCACAGTGAG
>NW_017728995.1:38076723-38077741 GCF_001723915.1 Gavialis gangeticus
TGCATCTACACATGCAATTAATGCCACTGAATATACTCCAGCTCAATTTGAACCAGACAGAGTAAGCTAATCCCAAAGGCCGTGTGTAGACAAAATGAGAGGCGTGTGTGCATGACACTTTAAAGTGGGCTAACAACCACTTCATGCCCAGTGGGAGCTTCACGCGCTTCGCAGATTGGCGCTTCCTCCACCGCGCCTGCCTCAACTGCTTGCCTCTGAACGGGGCTGTGCACTTCGGCCACCGGGACAAGAGGTACCGACAGTGCGGCTACGTGGCAGAGACCCTCCCCCATGTGCTGTGCAGCTGCAAGCCGCATGCCAGAGCCTGGCAACTCCACTACGACGCTGTCCAGGACCACCTGGTGAGGGCCATCCCGGCTGTGGTGGGGGAGATCTCCATGAACCGCATTGTCCCAGGCTGCAAGAGCCAGATGTGACCCCACATAGTCATCATCAACGAAGAGGCCAAGAAGGTTGTGATCATGGACGTCACCATCCCCTTCAAGAACTGGCGCCAAGCCTTCACCGATGCCTGGGCTCACAAGCGGGAGAAGTATACCCTGCTGGCCGACACCCTGAGGGGCCGCGGCTATGACGTGATGGTCGATGCGCTCATCATGGGAATGCTTGGAGCCTGGGACCCCAGCAATGAGAGCGTCCTGAGTGCCTGCTGCGTCTCCTGCCGCTATGCCAAGCTGATGAGCTACCTCATGGTGTCCGACACCATCTGTTGGTCCCATGACATCTATGTGGAACACATCATGGGCCATCGCCAGTACTCCGACCCCACCAGACGAGCCGCCGCTGGACTGGACCCAGAGGGGGCCGCCTGAACCGCCCCCTCCCTTCACTTTACTCCCAGAGGATTCTTTGACCACGGATGACCCTGCTCCACCTGAAGAGGACCCCCACGATGAGACTATATGGACTGAGGCACTTCCTCCACCATTACGGACCATTGTAATGAGTTTGTGTGTATCTATCTCCTTTCTCTCTCAGTGTCGCGAACCCCCTCCCT
>NW_017728995.1:38078662-38085088 GCF_001723915.1 Gavialis gangeticus
CCACTATCATTCATTTAGAAATGTCAGAGGAAACCTCTCCAACTGCTCTCTTCCTTCTCAAGCCCCATTTCACCTACCTCACAGTGAGTTCCATTCCAAGTCCCCATCACACCCAGCATATTTCCTATATACCATTTATCCTTCCTGAAAGGAATCTCAGTTGTCAACTCAAATGAAGGCATGCACTCAACTAGTGTTCTGCATTAATGTTGACTCTTCCTTTTAGAAAGTATATAAAAATTGTTATGGGGTGCTGTTTTTTTCAAAAGCATGGACAGAACAACAAAAATAAATACACTGATTTTTAAAATAGATCTAGCTTGCCAATTATTTTGCTACAATTAAATTTGCATAGTTTTTGCCCATTATCATGGTCATCTTTAAATTATTTTCTCTCAGAGTAATGGAAATTTAAATAGTAATTTATATTACTGAATATAGCACAGAAAATATGTTCCCAGCCCCTCCCCGCCCCTAACCATCACCCCTCCTAATACTGGTTTCCTTTTTTGCTTTTCATTATTGATTTGGAGAAAAAAAACATGTGTTACGTATGTATTGCAAGCATAGTGGGGAAAAAAGCCCATTTAAACAATATCCAAAATAGGAAAGTATCTGTTGAGTCACTTTTGATCAGTAAAGAATTTCATAGAAAACTTGATCAAACTTTAATAAAAAGAATTTTACAACATAATAAAATAGACTTTTTCATTTTCAAAAAGTGGTGTTCAGATAAATTTAACCAGTTGATTTAAATTGGTCATAGCTACAGTTTGTCAAAATAATTAATACTGATTTCACTTGTAATATTTTCAATTAACGGTACTGCAATAAGCTTTATAGTTGTAGCTGCACATATTTACAATTAAAGTGGTGAGAGCAATTTGATTTTCCCTCTTAATATTAGGAGCAAAAGATTACTCAGCTGTGAGAAAGTTTGACAAAAACTCTAACACTTGCAAATTAATGGCTTAACATCTTTTTTCTTCTTTTTTCCTCTTCTGTGCTGTTGATTTCAGTCTGACTTTTTCTTTTTTGGTCATTTTGAAATATGTTCCCCCTTCGTGATAGTTTCTTATTAAATTGTTTATTGATGTGATGGATACATGTTGAATAGATTCATTAAATTTCACAAGTTGCTGGAGTCTAGTTCACTCATAAAAAAAACTCTTTAGACTCTTTAGGACAAAAAGCGTCATGTTTTTGAGCTCTTCTAAAGCATTTAATAAAGCATGAAAAGATATGACATCAATCCCACTAAAACACAAGGGAAAATGAATGATGTTACTGTAAATCTTTACATCAATCACATCCAATACTTTCGAAAACAATATAGTTTTGTTTGCATTTCAGAAATGACAAACAACTCTTCTGACTGGCTTAACATAGTCACTTTCCATTAGTCAAGACCAGAAGCAAGTCAGAATTAAAATGTGGCCCTTGGTTGCTAGGCAGCTGAGTTGTCTTGACATGGTGGTTAGTTTCCTTTTCATTGAATGACAACAGTGAAATGAAAGAAGTTTTGAAAAACTTGATAATGGTTTTCAAAGGAGGAGGATAATTGGTGGTGCTAGTTTGTGCAGCACTGTGTGGAAACTTTCAGTCTGCAGTAAGGGAAGACTGTCACTAAAAATTTAAACTCTTGTACACAAACTTGACCTGGAATCTTCTCCAGGTTTTCAGCAGTTCATTTGTAGAACACTTCTCTCAGCCCAAGGGGTGCTGGGATAAAAGAGTTAAGACAGATGGGTAAAGCCCCAAAGGAAGAAAGGAATCAATAGTTGTGATTTAATCCATCAGTGAAAGGGAGGAATTAAGTAAAATCTTTAAAATGAGGAATGTGTAAAAGATCTTTTGATAGTGCCCATAACAAAAAATATTTTCTTGTATGGCTGTGGTTGAGAGTTAACTTCATTTGAGCATAAAAAAATATGTTTTTGACACATTATGCCAGAAATTAAGCAATTTCCCTGCTGTTATTTTTGATACTCTAGACAATAGATAATTTAATTCAAACAAATTTCCTGTAGATGACAAAACCTAAAGCATAACAAGATGATTGCAAGGTAAGCTTTTGCTGCTAATGTTAATAATGGAAATTAATGGAACATTAATATTAATAATAATCACATAAGTTGCTATGCAGTAATATTTGTGTTAAACTGATATAAAAGTCAAATTTATGTATAACTGTCCATATAATTAATTTACTAAGGGGGAAAAAAAACCTGAGCAAAATGTATCCATAATGAAAGAAGGGACCAATTAGGGTTGGATTAACATTCATGGTTATTTACAGTTGTTTTTGTACTTGTTCTTGTGCTCTGACTTCCTAAAATTTCACAACCCAAAGATTTAGAAAAATGGGGTTGTTTAGACGCGAGGTGCAATGAAGTGGCTGCAGCCATTGTGCAGACACCACCTCTCTCATTATACCCTCTCAATCAACACTCGGCACACAGGAAACCGCAATAAAGCCCATCTGCCACGGTTAATCTGCAGGCAAACCCACACCCATGTCTGTGCCCGTTACTCTCCAGCCTTATTATTCTCAGATCCAAAGCTTCATAAGGGATCAGCCAAAGTCCATTAAAGTAAATAATAGCTAGAAATGACAGGCTTAGCAAGGATTGGGAGGAAGTTGAAGACCAATCTGAGCTGTGAGCTCTGATTAATAGAGAAAAGCATTAGGAGAAAAGGGGAGAAAAATGACCTCAGCCTGCTCCAAAGAATTCCTGAACCTTGGTTGTTAGGGCAAGTGCTACCATCTGAGACGTTAGTGATCCTTGAATTTCCTTCACTTTGATGCAGCTCAAATGGGAAAATTTTGAAGGTTCAGCAAGGCCCCAGACCTCAGCTGGAAAGCCGTCTGGAGTCAACCCTGTCAAAATTCTCTTGTGTAAAAGAAAGCCTTTATTAGCTAGATTGCAACAAAAAACCACAGACTCTAACAGGAAGAGAATGCATGCTATAGATTGCATGTACATTAATTATTAGATGGTATTTAATTGTTCTTAAATGTATCCAAATGCAGTGTGTAAAAGATCTTTTAAATGCCAGCCAGAACAAAAATAGACTCTCCTCCCCCTCCCCACACACACACACACTATTTTTCTTTGTTCAACTTCATTTTTAATAGAACGTTCACTTCATTGACAAATGATAAAATGTACTGCTTGGGAGGATTGGTAGATGAGGTTGATGGCTTGCAAGGATGTTCTCATGTAATGTTTACTCTCCATTATCTCAGCTGTGTGTTGTACATGAACAGACTATAAAGAAACCAAAGCCAAGTCAGTTCTACACAAGGATTTCTTTTTCTCCCTTTCCTGGCTTTTTATAGTATTAAAGAAAATGAACACTAAAAATGGAAACCTGGGGCCTGCTAGAAAATATTTGCTGCTGTTTTTTCTGGACAAAATTACTTGTATCTTCTGACAGTGTAATGTCTGCATATGATTTCTGGCCACTACTAGGCACGATCAGTTATTTACTATTCATATTGGTATCCACTGCCATTTTTATAAAGCTGGCTCTGCGGTGTAAAATATCGTATGTCATTTGTGCAATTTCTGGTGAACAAAACCCTAAAAAAATAAGCTTACAAATGACTTCGGAACAGTGTGCAGGAGGCAGTTTCTAAGCTGATCAATATCAGACTGCAAGCCAGACAAAACTATTCAGAAACATCTGGTGTAGTTGTACAGGTGTTGGACAATCCCTGATGATTTCTTAGGAAGATATTAATGAACTGGATGAGGACTTTCTGTCAAGGAAGCTCATTCTATGATGCATTCCTTCGAAAGTTTATATTATAGTATGCAGTTTTCATAAATAAGAGGTAGAGAACAGTGGTTAAAATGATGGCTGTGCCAGGATATAGCTGATAACTTGGCTAATGCACTGTTCATGTGCACGTGATGCAATTTTCATATTTTAATCTTAAGTAGAAACAGAAATGACAATTATGAAAAGACAAAATAGATACCACCAACAGCTGTAATTGCTATCTATGCTGCTCAAGGATGGGCAAAAGACACAGTAAATCAATATTAAGTTCTCCATATGTGCAGGTATCACAACAAGGACATCATATAACATCATTATAAGCAAACCCTAATACAATTTGGACAGTTCTTCTGAAGAATACAGGATGAACATAGAGTGTGTGCAGCTAACTAGTATAGTTTCAGTTGGTGCTTTATGGAAACAGGAATTTCTGACCCTTTAAAAGCATAGTGATCTTTCTATACATGAATAGATCCAGGTAAAGAAAAACAATTAAAAATGAATTCCTTAAGTGATATTCATTTTTGGCTTTACTGAATAGAATTTAGACATTTTTAGACATGTTAATCAAGTTGGAACTGTAAGACATCAAAGATTTAAATAATCCTGCTAATAAAATAGTAAGCTAAAACACTTCTGATTCCTACTGAAACACCAGTTAAGTAGGGTGTTTTATTTGGAGCATTTGGACCTAAGTGTTCAAACTTTATGCCTTATTAAGCATTTCCTTATTAAAAACGCATATTCCAGCATTAAAGAAAATGTGCAGGATTTTCAAACAAGGGAGAGCAAATAATACCATGGTGCAGCTTGTGGATAGAGTTTGTTGTAATTAAAATGAAAAGAAATATGAAAATGTAAAATGCAAGCAAGATCTACAGGCCAGAAAATCTTAAAGGTGGTAAAATCATTGGGATAAAGCAATAAATGGGCTGAATATAGGCAGAAAAAACAAGTGAAACATGCTGGTATACGGACTAGAAAAAATGAGAATCCTTTTGGCTGTTGTTTTAAAAGATAATATGCTTTAAAGCCTATAGAGGAGTAGGTCTGATTTGAACTCTAGCCCTTTAAGCATGTTTATATGACTATTTACTTTTCAGCTGAACAGAAACTAAGGAACCCAGCACCACCTGGAATATATACTGTATTGTCTATTATTTGTTTCCTCTTGAAATTAACATGCTCAAAATGCAAATGCAACAGTTCAGATTTACCCTTTAAAATATATTTAAAGCTATATTTGCATAGCATGGAGAGTAATTCCAAATTATTTTTAACCTGTCTTTGTTTAGAACAACATATTTTCACATATACTTCTCCTTTTGTTTCCAAACATAAGGCTTGCTTAATGCCAGTCATATGTACAGTAGCTTTCTCTAAGAAATGAGCCTTACACTGGATTTGGAGACATGTTTGTTTTGAATTTTGACCTCATATAATGAATAGGAAAGAGAGGAACAGTTTAATAATAATTTTGTGACTCTGTTTAATAGCAGAAAAAATAATACTATAAATTTAAATGGCTTTTGGAATTCATTTATTTATACAGGAATAGAAATAATAATCTCTCAGTAACATTCTATCAAATGGTCCATCAATCAAAAGAGTCCATCCCTGGAATCAAAGTCCCTTCTGTTTGTGAGAATTAAAAAAACAGATTGTGGCACTGAATCCATGGTGCTTGGTTTATTACACAGGAACTCCAGCTTGCAGTTCCTCTTATGTTATTGGTTAGTCTCCCCTGGATATTTTCGTGCTGGTTATACTCTTAAATGTATCTGCAGTCCAAAGATATTCTTTATACATTTTTATATTACTGTAAGCCCCTGATTCCTTTAAAGGAAGAATGTTTTTACTGAAAGATTAGTATAGGCCTTGTTTTGTAAAAACCAAATTTGTACAGACACACAAAGAGATTTTCCTACATTCAAAATATACAAAACTAACCACATGTACTCCTCAATTTCATTCTGTGCAGCTGAGCTAAAAGGAGTTGTTTTGTGACAAACCGGTAAATTGTATTTTACCTAACCTTACATATGGAATTATGTCACCCCTACCCTTTGCTTGATACCAGGCATGTTGCAAAGCCCCTTATGGTGATGGCACATAGAACTGAACACTTTTTAATGATTGATTTGTTTCAGTACATTGCAGTGTATAAATTGCAGTTCCGCAATTTGCAGTTCTGGTTGTATAGGGCCTCTTCTTTAAATGAAGTTCTGCAGGGAAAAAAATGTGAGTTGCTGGAAAAAGGTAATGCTGTATACACATTATAAACAGAAGCCATTTTTCCTCATTGTGCAAACGAAGCCTGAAAATGGAAACCGAGCTAGCTGTGCTATCCAAAAGCTAGTGGTTGCAAAATTGTCTGGGTAACTGTAGGCGTAACTCTGGGAAGTTAGGGCCAATTAACTAACCATAAGGTGTCTCCAGCCTTTCTGTCCCCTTACATCTTTGGCATACATCACTGTAAAGAGCTGATTCTCACTTTGTCCTCTTTACTAGTCAGCAAAACCACCGTTTCTTTTCCTATCACACTCTAACTGATAAGTGGGTAGAGCACCCCTTTTTTCTTTGCCAGACCAAAAAAAAAAGGGGGGGGGGGGGGGGCATGTATAAAGTTGTTCCTGG
>NW_017728995.1:38085109-38096322 GCF_001723915.1 Gavialis gangeticus
GGGGGGGGAGAGCATGTATCAAGTTGTTCCTGGAATTGTCAGGGACTTTTACATCTGTTTTTTTTCATGGAGAAAAGGGAAAAAAAATACTTGGCCCTCTTATAATTTATTGGGACATGAGCAGAAACTCAATTTAAAGCATCCTTGCTAGGGATTCCCTTGAGCCTGTTAGACTCCCCAAGATTACCTCCAAGAGAGCAGGGATTTCATTTCTACTGTAAACATGCTTACAGTTCAACACAAACATGACAATAACAGTAACAAATAGCCCTACTATGCCTCAAATACTGATCGCAGGCAAGTGTGCCTTTACTGAAGCTGTCTGTAGAGATGGAGCAACAAGGCTCATTTTACTTCATGAGTAATGTAGAGATTAAAAATACAGCCAGTATTGAAATAAGCAATATAGAATGTATCAAATTTGGGAGATAGTAAGTCTTTTTTATTTGATTTTTTTGGTAAAGGATGAATGGAATGGGGTGCTGTTTATCCCAATGTATCTTACCACTTTCCCTCTCTCTGGATAATAATTACAGGACCCAGATGCTAAGGGTAAGTGATATTTTCCCATAAGCAGCTTCTGGCTCCTTGGCAGCTTTTGTAGGCAGTTGTGCTGGCAGCTTTGGCTCTGCCTCTGGCTCTGTTTTGTGGCTTTAGTCTTGATGGGCTGCCTGGGCTGCCCTGTGCTGCTGGATGCCATTTCCCTTTCTCAGCTCTTAGACTCTTTGGAGCTTTATACTGTGCAAATCCCTCATGAAATGGGCAGATGGACTCTACGAAGGCAATAAACAGAGTCTGGCTTCCTCACTATTCTAGATATTAACTGAATTGTTAGTTCAGGTACTCAGGAAAACTTCATCCATTTTGCAGCTACCTCTATTTTTGCCTCCCTCTAAGTTTAATTTTTGTCACAAATAAACATCTTGGGTGTGGTCCAAAGAATTTTGCTACTAGCATGTACCCGTTGTCTTACTATGTATGTCCTTTATCTTGTGTTACTATATTTTGTTTCCATTGACTTCCTATGTCTCATGGGATATCAAACCACACATATATTCATACTATGCTATTGGGGTATTAGAAATCAAATGTGACATCTTAAATATCAATATGTGATTAATAAAATAAGGGTTCAGTACTTTGGATTTTAATTATGGGTTCATTATCAGCTTTTCTGTAGACCAGTTCTTATTTTTTAAAAAATATGAATCCTAAATAAAATAAATTATTTGTAGCAATTCTTCAGATTCAGTTTCCACAGTATGATCTTGAAAGGTAATCTTAAATGTCATTCCTTCCACTTATATACATTCCTTCCACATATACACATGTATATGTGTTCCTATATAGCCATTATACTATACTTTCCTTGCACTTTTAATATTATCTTGGACCAGAGAGAAGATTTTTCCTTATGGGTACAGAAGTGATTTATAGGTAAGACCCTTGGGCTTTTTAATAAAATAGGAAATAATTTTATACATATTTTTATGTTGGTTTCCCTCTTTTGCCCAGTGTGTTCTACTTCATTTACAGCTGAATTGAAAAAATACCTTGAATAGTGATTAACTTTCCCTCTGTGGCTGCATAACTTTCAGCTTATTAATTCTGGATTTTTCATTATAATAAGTAAATTGCATATCAGTTAAAGGATCATGATGAAAATGCAGAAGGTGCAATCACGGCTTCACTTGCAAAACAGATCTATAGATTACTTCTGTGGAATTCTCCATGTAATTTCCCATATGTCAGAGAGTAGAAATCCACAAGATCTCTTGTTAGATTATATTCTAATTCTGCATTTACTTTGTGATTACTGTAACACACAAAACCAGTTTGTCAAAGTTTATATAACAATAAGCATTTATTAATTGGAGACTTACAATATAGTAACTTTTTTTAAAACAAAGGTTATGATGTCAAAACAAAACTCTCAATCAAATAATGCCCTCCCCCCAAAAAAACCTCAACCAATTTAAATGGTCTTCATGCATCCTGATATCACTAAAACTGTGTAATTCTATCTCCATCAGGAAATTACCACATTACAGACATTCCCCTATGAAATGCACTCAGTCCATATTCTTGAAACTATATTTTTTATTAGGTTGGCATCAAAGACATGTATGGATTGCTGGCCATCTGGACTGGTACGTAATATTTTTATTAGCCTCTGTCAAAATGGTTACTTGTGCAAAAGAGTCTAGAATAAGACCAGACTCAAGTCTGAAAGCACTGTCTGTGTTGTTACTTTGAAAGCAATAGTTTTTAAAAAGAAAGGGACTCCTGTGCAACCACTATATGGCTCTTCCAAGCCTAAGCAACTCTTCACCTTATTTATGTTATTCTCCCTTTTAATACTATTTTTTATCAGTTTTTACTCAAAAAATTTAGGGCTTGATCCTGCTAAACTTGCTCCCATGACCTGTCCTTACTAAGCCAACACTTCCAATGAGTACAGGACAACATGAGAAAGAACTACTGCAATCAAGGCTAGGTTCTGCAAGTCTTTTCTCCTTGAGTCATGTTTGCTATTTATTGTGCAAAATGGTGTGAACATTTAAATGGTTGAAGAAGTAATAGTTTTTAGTTTCTGACCATGTCAAAGTTTAAAAACCATTTAAGAAAAAGTTCTGGCAATACAAAATATTTGGCCTACTCTGTTTTGAAGAAACAGACATTTTTGGACTGATTTACAAAACTGAATTACTTGTTTATGTTATACCTACAGACAATATTCCTTCCTCACATGACTGTTGGCTTTTCTCCTTTCCCAGTGGAACTGTGGTTTAACAGGGGCACTTTTTCTTCTGGTGCAGCTTCAGTAATGGAGGAAGTTTTGCCTCCAAAGAAACCGTAAGACTATCTTGTACAACTTTATAGACACAAGGCTAATGCATTTCAAAGCAAACAGGAAATTTACAGCTCTTACAGGCCCTGTTTGTCCCAGTAGGTGTCACTGTTGGGACTGAAAGGGGACAATCCTTTGTAGTTTTTTTAAAACATACATTGACCAGAAGGTACTAGCCTGTTTCACAGCTTGTTTCCTCACCCCTAACTTTCACTGGAAAGAGCTAACATCAATAAGGTAATCACAGATAAAATTAGGTGATGATTTATTTGGAGGTATGTACAAAATACATTAAGCATAGGATGATTTAAGAAATGCTAGCTATCCCAGCCTTGTTAAACATTTCACTTTATCACTCTTTTGGAGCATGATCTTTTTTAAATTGGACAGTAAAACATTTCAGTTATTCTTGAGTTAAGGAAAGTAGATTTTTGGCCTGGTGAATTTTCATGGCAATTATGTTGGTTGTATATCTGATACTGTTTTAGGTAATCCTTTATTGTAGTTATTTGATATTTATAAAAATCTTGTTGTTTAAAAACATTTAAAACTTTCAAGCTGTGAAAGTGTTGTAACGATATTTATAATCCAAAATAGCATTGTATGGAATCTATGGTAGCCTTACTGTGTGTGTGGTAGACACCATTTTAAACAATGTATGATAGATTTTAGGACTAGACAGGATATTATAATCCTCTGGTTTGCCCGGCTACATAAACAGGCCAAAGAATCTTACCAGTGTTTTCTTTATCAGGCCTATAACTTGTGTTTGAGTTATATCATGTCTTTTAGAAGGACCTTCATGCTTAATTTAAAGATGTAAGTGATAGAGAACCCCACTACATCTTATATAAATTGTTTCAAGGGTTAATTACCTATAGTCTAAAAAATGTGCACCATATAGCTAGTCTCTGTTTGTCTAGTTTCAGCTTTCAATCTCTGGCATCACATTGTGCATTTCCTACTGAAGATCTATCTGTCTATCCATTTTCCAGGAATGCTGGGGTTGAGAAGCTTCGTAACTGAACAATGATGAGTTGATCCCTTGTGAGTCACACCTTCTGTGGCAAGGGGATATTTTTATGCCCATGAGTAAAATTCAGTTCATGGGTGTTGCTGTGCCAGTTCATGCTTTCAGTGAAAGCCAGTGCCCTGAATTTAAAATCAAACAGTCCAAGGATTTAGCTTTAATTATCTGCTTTCTCTGAATACCAAAATGTGTCATGTTTCTCATTGTTTTTACAAAAGAAAATGTAAAAGACTTGTTCTTTTAGCTATTACTGGTGGTATTTTTACTAGAGCACAGAGCACTGATAGTGGCTCATGATGTTAAAATGCTACTTGTAGGAGCCTAAAGGGAGGATATTGAAATTCTTGTTTTTGTGTTGTTGCTATGGAAAAACCTGTAGGAGCAGGGTTCCACTATCATTCAGTAATGGTAGAAATAGATCCATTTTCAGCATTTCTAGTGCTCTTGATTTCATTTCTTTGCGCTTTAGTGTGAGAAATGCATATATAAAATGCCACATGCACACAAGAGTTTCATATGTAAATGGTTTTAAGTCCCAAAGTAATAGGGGAGTTGTGTGCACAAAGAAAGATGATTACCAGTTAGTTCTTAGTTGGATAATCTTAAAATATCTTAAAATGTCATAGAGGCATATACATCATAGCCACCACAAATCTTTGTAGTCTCTTTACTTGTTCCTGTAAGAAAAAGTTACATTGTACACGATTACTTCAAAAAGCACAGTTGTTCTATATTTTCCACAATATATTTATCAGTAATCCATTCTGTGTGCAACTTTAAGATAAAAGCTTGTAGTTATTTCACTGCTGCTTTTTCCAAGTCAGTTAAAAATAAAAAATTGCACATGGAGAGACTGGCCAGTAGAGGCCTCTCTAGATTTGCCTTTCGATTAAGGATGCTTAGAATGTGCACTGAATCCCATGCAGTTAGGAAAACTACTTGAAAAGATTCTGTTGCAGAAGGGGAAAGAGATCACTCTTTAATGCCCTTTTAAGTTGCAAGATGTTGATTAATGTTGCCCTTTACATTAATGATGTTTCAAGTAAAAGAAAACAAATTTAAAATGGATAAATTCTATTGAGGATGCATTAATTAAACAGAGACTTTACCATATGCTATGGCTGGAGTGCTTGCTGGCCTTTCTGTTGTTGTTACCTGTGTAAAATCCACCCCATCCTCTACATGAATGCCCAAGCTGAATAGCCATTTGAATGAAGGCTTTAGTTTGATTCGCCATACAAGGGGTACTGTGTCACTGTGTTTTCTTTCTAGGAGTCACTAAGTGATTTCTATATCTGTTGTCATGGTGATATAGCAAAGCAGGGGAAAATGGGGGCAACTTCAGGCTTTCTCTACACCCTCTGCACTAAGAACTAAGATGTTGTTAGCAGGCCTATAAAACATTGGGCTTTATCTGGGCCTTCTTTTTGTTCTCTGATTGTCAATAAAACTCATTTTAAGGGTAACAAGGACATCTAAATGTCATCTGTCACAGTGTTAGAGAGATTAAGTTTGTTTAGGAACTTGTGCTGGACAAAAGGCCACTATTTGTTCGGCAGATACAAAGCAGTGTTGGCTATCAGCGCTTTTGATTTAGAAGGAGGCCCATGGAACATCTAGGAAAGATCAGCTCACTAGCAGGTGATAGTGAGAGGCTTCTTGACATGACAGTGTTTAAAACAACACCAAAATAAATATGGTTTTGAATTAGAAGCTCTTTTATTGGGGTTTTTACCATCTCCATTGTAGACAGCACATTACTAATGTAGCTTCCAAGACCTGAGGTAAGAAAATAGCCATTGACAGCAGTCGGCCTGTTTAAAAACATGACACACACACCTGATAGTCCTTGAATGAATGAAAAAAGAAGACGGAAAAGAGGTTTTTCAGGGAAAATCCAACAATAATAGGTGCTGCATTAACTCAGCATTTACTCAATAATGAGGCTAAATGGAAAGTACAGATTAATGAAGACATTGGTGTTATTAAAATCAAATCCTGTGGTTCATATGCTTTTCTTAATAATGAACATTGTGGCTATTGGAGAGGAAGAACAGGATTTTTTCTATTAATTTGGCACACATCCCAGATCTCATTCAACCAGAACCTATCCAGTGCAAAATGCAACCCATGCCCTTTATGTTCCAGTCTTTCTGTTTTATATTTGTGTTAATCCAGAAAAAAGGCTTTTCTTTTATCAAATTAAAGAAAAGCAAAGGGTGATCTTTGAGCCTAGATATTAATTAAATAACACAGATCAGCCATGTTGCTTTCAACATAACGGTTGGTTGAAAAATAGGTGTTAAAACGTACGTGTGATTATATTTCTTGCGCTTTGTATGCATGCAAGTCTCATATTTTGTGTTCTGTTAGGAATCTGAAGAAATAATGCATGTGAAATCTTTGAAGGCCTTTCTTAACAAAATGAAATATATGGTAAGATTTCTAGGCCTTATACTTCGATAATTTTAAATGGTTTGCTAAGATTACTACAGTTTTGGTATCAAAGCAGCTTTTGAAATAGAACTAAACAATGGGGTTGGTAGACGTAGGTAATATTGTAAAATATGTTCTATGTGAAATGTTTCTATGACATATGGAAGGGGATTTAATATATTACTTGGGGGAGGAGGTGAGAGGGAGAGTGACTTTGAATTTTAAATCCTGAGGTATCAATTCCAAAGGCAGTCCGCCTGAGTAGTACAACAGAATATGCTCCTCAGTAAAGTGATTCTCACTGCATTGTCCAAATTGCCTTTTGTAATAGTTTGTGGAATGAAATATTTAGAGAATTATGGGGTGGTAAGACAGGATTTTTTCTCATAGCATAAAAAACTGAAAGACCTGAAGAAAGTCTACTGACTGCTTTATAGTTTTACCTACAATATTCTAATCTGAATCCCCAAATCCCAAACTTAAATCTAATCCAAAACTTCATTCCTTATCTGGATTAAAGCTGGTTTGTGTTACCAAGTAAATGGTACTATGTATGGAGCTCATGCTATAAACTTCAAATCTTTTGTCTATCACCAAAATAAGCAGTCATTGGCATGGTGGAAGTGCAGTCCCTGTAGTCAAAATTCAAGAATTAGGTTGTTTTTTTTTCAAGTACTGAAAGTCATATTGTTTCATTCTTTTCTGGTTAGATGGCTGTAAAATTTTGTGTATATGCATTACTAAAAGTAACATGCTTCTGCCTTAACTTCCTGTATTAAAACTTTGTTTGCCTGCCAGCTGAATATTTTAGATGCAGATTCTGAGCTACATCTGGGTTGTACTACGAGGAGAATCAGGCTATAGGTAACTATGGGGTGGGACCTTAATTCTGGGACTCGCTTGGGTCTGATCCAGTCCCTGTTGTAAATTAATGCTGCCCAAGGGTATCCGGAATAGTAGAAGAGCAGCTATGTTCCAGCTGTGCCCTTTTGTCTTTTCCCACGCCCCTGCACCAGGGTATATACGAGGGTGGCACAGAACCTCTGCCCCACCGGAGGATTTCCTTACAAAAGAGGAGTTCTCACACAGGCAGTTAAGATGGTCTTCCAACCTCTTTGCTGCCAGACAGACAAGGAGGTCAGAATGTATGTCTTAATGTTAAATATTGGAATCAATTGACAGCAAAATGTACAGTAGGTTTGTGAGAAAGAAATATGTGGCTTTCTCTTTGCAGACTTTTTACATTTTTAACTTATTACTCCCTGTTTTTTATTAGTTTAGGTATGTAGTCTGCTATTCATTCAGTCATACCAAAGATTCCAAGATATTCAAAAAGTTTAAAGGAACAGAACAGGAGTCAGAAACTCCTGAGTTTCCTTTCCTTGCTCTGACTCAACTTGCTGTGGGCCTTCAGCAAGTAGTGTCAATTTTCTGTTCTGTAAAATGGGGATAAAAACATTCATCTGCCATATAAGGAAGCTGCACATACTTATTTTCAATGGGCTGTTTGAAGATATAAACTGTTCTGTATGTGCTAGTATTGTTATCAATAACCTTGAGGCTTTGATGGCTGTGTACTGTATACTTTTTCATAGTGCCATACAGCCTGACCTCTTGTCTAAAAAACTTCTGCAAAGCCAACTAATGTGTAAAAAGAGGCAATGCTTTCTGATGCTCAGAAACTGAATCTTTGCTCTATTATTATAAAGTACAAATTGGTTAATACTTTTTAATTAAACACAAAATCACACTTGGTTGGAGACACCTTTCTTTGGCCCTGCAGTAGCAATTCTGTTTAACACCCAGCTACTTATATACGCAGTCCTATTGACTGAGTATTGCTCAGTGTTAGAAAGGGTTGCAGAACTGGGTCTCAGGAAATGTTTTAGAACCACCTGAACCCTGTTGAACCTTCAAATTTGTTACAGCAAAAAGTTACTAGAATGTTCAAATTGGCAATTGGGGCACCTGTAATAGGTCATAAAGTGAAAAGCTGTCATTAAGGTTAATAGGGATTCTGTATCAGTAAGGTCTGGAGGATCAGGCTAAAGTCTCTGAGCTTCTGATCTGCTATTAGGAATATGTAGGCAGAGCAGCCTATAATTCTAGATGCAGACAATTTCTGCATTATGGGCTGTATTCAGATACTCTAATTTACACTGAGAAGTGTCTTGTGTT
The DNA here is from genome assembly GCF_001723915.1 of Gavialis gangeticus. Classification (NCBI taxonomy): domain Eukaryota; kingdom Metazoa; phylum Chordata; order Crocodylia; family Gavialidae; genus Gavialis; species Gavialis gangeticus. The sequence goes on from NW_017728995.1 coordinate 38,093,605, forward strand.
GGGTAATATATTATTCAGTGTGCGAAGGCTGAGAAGATTCAATCCTGCCAGTTGGTGGGTGCCTTAACCTCCCATTCAAGCCAGCGAAAACAGAGGGACCTGGCCAGTTGGCAAGACTGGACCTTTATTATTAAGTGGAGGAATTACTCACTTGTACAATGGAGACATGAAAGATGAGTGGGAATTTTATCCATTATTACAGCTGCTGTTAAGAAGAAGGAGGAGACTGATATCACTTCATATTATCTGCTGCAGACATTTGACACTGTCAGTTTTGGTAAGCTGATTATTACAGTTGTAATTGTAGTCCTGTGTGTGTACTTTAATTAATGATAAAATCAATAAATTAAGTATAGTATAGTGGAGAGAAAAGAGTGGACTGTGGCCATGACTTGGGGTGGTAAAGATATTATATTATTTATTCCAACTTGTGCTCATGCATGAAATCTAACTGCCCAAAGACTTTTTTGCAGTGAGTTTCAGATTAAATTTGAAGAATGATCCCAGTTAGAAAAGTTGTTGTCAGTTAACATTAAGTCTAATAAATAATGGGAAAACATTAGGAAGATGGAAAAAATAAGTTTTATTATATTTTTACAGCTGTTAAGTTATTGTAAATTGCTAAGGTTGGTAAAGGTCTTTGAAGATGAAAATCTCTATATAATATTATTACACTGGCTTGAAGAAAGTAAAAGGGAAAAAACAGTTCATTCGGTTATAATCCTTTTAGAAATTTTAACAAATTGAACTGCTTTCAAATACTAGATATATTTTAGAAAATGCAACTACCACTACTGCTGTTGCTCTAGGCAATATTATCATATACCATAGTGTGCATGGAAGCAAAGCTTAACTAAGGTCATTCTAATGAATTTTGAACAGTTACATGGACCTAATTTGACTTTCTGTCCTGTTTGAAAGGCCACCTCTCCATGTTATAACATCCAGCAGAAACCCCGGAGTCATCTTATCAGCCTACTCTGCATTTTTCATCATCTGAAAGAGCTGCAAGTACTGCTTAGTCTATGAACTCTATGCATGCGTGTGCATTTTCCATCTTCAGTGTAAGTGTCTGAACAACAGATTTTTTTCAACCTCTGAAAAGAACAGAAAATATATTTTATTCTGTTATCTACTCTTCTGGCTCTAGTTTCTGTTTCATTTTTGTTACCAGATTTGAGTTCTTGGATACAAAAAGGGAGCATTTTACCAAACACTTTTGATACCAGTTTTTCATCTCTTCACATGAATTCTGTGAGATATTTCAGTGTTTTCCATTTATTTCCTAGAACACAGGTGAAAACTTGATATCTTGATTTCCATTAACCTCCATCAAAAAAGTAATTGTTTTGTAGGAAGCTCTCTGGGCATGCTGAGCACCCAAATTTTATTGAAAATGAATATAACAACATAGGCATGGGCACAACAAATCAGATCTAGTGTGCTATCTCTGACCGTGTCCAGTGCCAAGTGCTGCAAGAGGCAGAGATCTCCTTTTTGAATCTGAAACATGAGATAAAATCTTACACTTTTGTTATCATTCCCTCTGAGATCTCTGGATAGTCTTGATATCCATGTAAATATTCAATCAGTTATTGAACCTTGATAAGCTTCTTGATTTTAAAATCTTCTTAACTTCAGCAGTATCCATTGGCAATGAGTTCTGCAGGAAATTCTGTAGGATTTTCCACAATGAAGGAAATTCCAATATTTCAGAAATTCCTTTGAAACAAAAATGTCAACAAAATTAAATTCACTCAACATTATAAAGCAGAACAAAGGGTGTTGACTTTTTCTGGTTCTCCTCAAAGCTGGCATGTGCACATGAAATATTTCTATTTTTACTAGCTCATCTCTCCAAAGGAAAGCTATTCTGCCAAAAAAAAATCAGCTCTATTCCAGTTTAATTATAAATGGGAAATAGAATGTAATTTTATTGTTGTTGCTGTCGGGGAACAGCGGCCCCAAGGTCACGGTGGGCCGAGGGTTTCAGTACAGAACAGGCGGGATTAGCGGCAAAGAGTCTGAGTGGTACGGGACACATGCAGTTTCAAATAAAGTTGATTTATTTACTTAGGCTTTTAGAGCGTAGGCAGAAATCTTGCTTTTTCAGTTACAGTATAAACAAATAAACAACGAGATGGGTCTGTTGGCCCACGGGGTTCTCGAGTGAGCCCTTGCTTTCTAGCCGGAGCTAGGTGTGGCTGCCCAACTCGATATTCCCAGGGCTGGTCAACAGCTCATCAATCGGGATACGAACAACAGAACTGTAACACGCAGAATGTTGTGACGTCAATCCAAATGGATGAAACGAGTGGTCGTTGAGATGCCGAAGTCGATGTGGAGGTCGAAGTTACGATGTCGTAGCCGGTGGTCGAGATGCGGGATCGTGGTCGAGGTCGAAGCCGGAAATTAGTTCGTTAGCCAGAGATCAATGTGGAATAATCAGATCAAGACGAATCGAATAAATCGCAAAATCATAGTTGTGAGGAGACAAGTGGGCCCAAAGCCCTCCTGAGGAGCAGTCCCCGCAGCCGCAGCCTCTGCTCTCAGGATCGGTTCGATTTCTTCCTGTGGGACAGTCTCTGCTAAGGCAGTATCTGTTCGCAGGTCGAGCGTGGTCTCCCTCCTGAGGAGCAGTCCCTGCATTAGCAGCCTCTGCTCTCAGGGTTCGGACAGGAGACCAGTGGGCTTAAAGCCCTCCTGAGGAGCAGTCCC
>NW_017728995.1:38101322-38108448 GCF_001723915.1 Gavialis gangeticus
AGGACGAATCTTCCCTGTCAGCGCTGCTGTCAGAACCCCCCCAAAACTCTTGCTCATTCTCCCTTTCGCTAACTCCCTCTGTCTCCTTCGTCTCCCCCCAAAAGGAGGGGCCCCCAAGTCTTTATGACAACCGGGTAGCCAATCAGGTTGTTTTCTCTAAAGAAATTTCTAGTCCGCTTACGTCATGCAGTCTGTAGACTGAGCATGCGTCTGGTCAGATTACTTCATCTGCTGAGCAGAACTGAGCATGCCTGTTGTTACAAAACTAGGTCAGCTTTGATTGACAAGCCAAGGGTCGCATAGGGGGCACATGCTGGGCACGCTGTGGAATTTTCCATAGGCCTTGTCTGCTTGTCTGTGCATGATCAAACTTAACTCTTGTGTTACCAGCATACACTTAAAATTTGGTCCGGACAGTTGCATATGCCACTTCTAAATTTTATTCCTGTGCTATGAGACAGAGAGAAAAAATGTTCCTGCTCTAGCTTCTTTAAACTGTTTGTGCATTTGTATTTTTTTCTGTCCCTTGTATTCATCTTTCTAAAGTTAATGTGTCCTAGTTTTTTCAGTTTTTCTTATGAGCATTTCTCTGTGTTCTTGGTTACTGTCCTCTGAACTTGCTTTAGTTCTGCAATATTTTTTGTGATTGAGTGACCAGTACTATGTACAGTTTTCTAGCTGAAGTCAATCAGTGATTTATAGAAATTGATTTGACTGTCATCCATATTATTCTCTGTCTCATTTTATTTGCTTTTCACTGCAGCTGCACACTGAGCAGTGGTCCTCACAGAGGTGTTTACAGTGATGCACAGTTCTTACTCCAGAATTGATATAGCTAATTTAGCACTCTCTAAGGTGTAAGAATAGCTTAATTTCTCCCCTCTAATATACATTACTTTGCATTTATTCATATAAATTTAATTCTTCATCATGTTGTCCATTCACCTAGCTTGTTTAGGTCTCTCTGAAGGCAGATCATCATCACTGGAAGTAAAAGGTCAGTTCTCACAATGAGAGATATTATAAGTAGTGGGGTCTCTCAAGGCATGTGCTGAGGCATGTGCCATTTAATGTGTTCATAAATTATTTTGAAGGTAGTGAATAGTAAGGTGGCCAAGTTTGTGAACAACACCAAGTTTTTCAGGGTGGTAAAAGTAGATTGTGAAGAACTATAGAAGGATCTTGTAAAACTGAATGGAGGGGAAACAAAATGACAGGTGAAATTCAGTGTAGGTAAGTGCAAAGTAATGCATGTGGGAAAGAAGAAGCTGAGGTGCCCATACATGATGATGGGTTCCTACATTAGCTTATACTACTAAAGAAAAGGAAAAAGATCTTCAAATCATTGTGGCTAATTCTCTGAAATCATCAGCTCAGTGTTCAGAGTCAAAAGCAAACAGGATAGTAGAAGTTATTAAGAAAGAAATTGAAAACAAAATGGAAAATAGCATTATACCCCTGTATAAACGCCCTCACCTTGAATGCTGTTAGCAGTTCTGATTCCCTACCTCCAAAGGGTATAGTAGAACTAGAAAAGATACAGAGAAGAGCAAGAAGAATAATCAGGGCTATGGAGAGGCTTCTTTATGAGACTAGATAGGCCAGAACTTTTCAACTTAAAGAGAAGGGAACTGAGGGAGGATATAGTAGAGATCTATGAAATAATGAAAAGAATAGAAATAAATTAGAAGAAATACCCCTTATTGGTGCAATGGTCCCTCCTCCCCAAAAGCTTGTGTTTACAAGACCCATTAGCCTGCCATCAGTAAAAAACATACAGTTCAGTTGAAAGACACAAGCATCTTACTGGATTAAGACACAAGCATCTTACTCTTGTATCCTCACAGATATGAGAAAAGCTTGAGCTGGGCACACGCCCCAGCACAGGAACATAATAGACCTTACTGATCACAATTATGAAGGATTAATGGATGTCTTAAACAGATTATCCCAGGTCATTTTTATATGGTATGTTCAGAAATACTGTTTAATTAAGTCATTCATGACTATTGGGTATTACAGGTCCTTCTGCATAAACTTCTAGGATCTAGGCAAGGCCAATATTGAATCTTCATTCATTGACTTCTCAAGGCAGGTATTGACCTCAGTGGATCTATTCATAAAGTAAGGACCACTAGTACTTATTTTTGTAGGTTATTTCTTTGGGTTTATGTGAGAAAGTGTTGGAGGACCAGTGGAGAGGTTCAAATCTCAGTACTGTTTCTCTGTTTTTCAGGTAGCAGCTGGAAAGAAATGTTCCATATACTGATATTTAGTCTGTTTGGGCTTTCAGAGGAACGTGCAAAAACTTTTTTTCTATATAGCCATCTGACACAGCAAATTTTAATTTTATATCAGCATTGCATCTGTATTCAGGCTGAGTCATTCCTAAGTGCTCTCTAGACATCTTTTTGATACTTTTATTTATAAATTACAAACTGAGGCCCCAATTTCCAACAGACTTATGCTTCAGGACCTTACTCCTACTCCAGCATAATCTCTTACTGACTTTAGTGAGCATCCCCAGAGAGTTATGCATGGGATCATGGCCCAGGTTTGTCCTACAGCTATTAAATAGCCAGGGCTGCCTAGAGAAATACACAGCAGTGTGTATTTGGCACTTCCAAACAGTGAAAAATGTTGAGCAAGGAAAATTTGAGAGACTTAAATTATCTTGTTAAATTAACTGGAACATTTTAATTTTTACCAGAGTTGAGTGAGCTTGAGTAAATGTGATGAGTTGGAAGCTCACCTCATTTAGCAGACATCAAACACACATAAAATGCTGCCCAGTTTAATTTAGCCTTTTCAAACTAGCAAATGCTTATGTAAAGTCAGTGAACAAGAAAAGGGCCAAACTATACTCTCCAATAGGTGCACCCACCTCTTTTGACACAAACTGGTATTGTGTCTATATATTGAAAAGCAAAACTTGACCTTTGGAGGAAATCCTGAAAACCTGTCACCCCTTATAGTTCCTACAACAATAAATTATTCTTAGTTGAATCAATGACAGTTTCTTCAATTGTTCTAAATGAAATATGTAAACTCCTGTCTTGTGCCAAAAGTTTTCTTTCCTTTACCTCCCCTGCCTCTTATCAAACACATACCAGTACAGCAGTTTGTTCAGTCATGCTCAGTAGAGTGACTGTTATTTTTTGGCTTTATACCCTGAGCTTAATAGATACATTTTGTGAAGAGTGAACCAACCAGGTAAATAGCTGCAACTATGGAGCTTAAGAGCTCAAATTAGGAGGTGCTTTTTTGTCAAATAGGTCTCTGTAGCTCTAATATTAGTAACAGAACAAGAGCTTTTCAGTCTGAAAAAAATCTTTAGTCTGGCTCCTTATCACATGTAGCTCTGGTTCCTTATCAAATTTGTCAATTTTTGTGTCGAATAGCAACATTTATCTATGGATGCAAAAGTTCTTTAAAAATATTAATCACTGAGTATTTTAATTTCTTCTTTAAAATCACTTTTGTGATATACCACTCTTCAAAATATATTAGAGCTTGCTAATTAAATATTTCATTAAACATTATCAAAATGTATTTATTTTCATATAGTTGTTTAGAAAGGTGTTGCTTAATAGGCTGAAGAACATCTCAATCAAACCTTCTCAAGGCTGTGTTTCTTCTGTTGCCTTTGTTTTTGTTTCTGGGCCTACTCTTAACTGCTTGCTTCTTCAGTGTCCATTTCAACTTCTCTGCAACTGTAAGCGCACTTTTGCACTCGGACGGGATGGAGGTTGGGGTGTGGGAGTCTGCAGTGTACTATCAACAGAATCACTACTCTGGCTATTTAAACAGTCTTTTAAAGTGCATAAGGTATACAGGTCTTGAATCCTTTGTAATGTATACCAATAGTATATGTTTTTTATAACAACACAATATTAGAGGAAATGTTCAACTCAACTTCCAGGCCATGGGCTAAATCTGGCCTGCAGGGCTCCTCATGGGTTGGGAAGTTTGGTGGTGGGGGAACAGTGACAGTGTTGCTATGCCCCCCACCCCCGACTGCCAAAAATCCAAGCCTTGCGAGGTGGGTCAAAGCTGGGCCATGACCCTCCCCCTGCATGGCCAGATCATAGATTTATAGATTCATAGATGTTAGGGTTGGAAAGGACCTCAGTAGGTCATCGAGTCTGGTTCCCTGCCCTGGGCAGGAAAGAGCGCTGGGGTCAGATGACCCCAGCTAGGTGCTTGTCCAGTCTCCTCTTGAAGACCCTTGGGGTAGGGGAGAGCACCATCTCCCTTGTAAGCCCATTCGAAATTCTGGCAACCCTTACTGTGAATAAGTTATTTCTAAAGTCCAACCTAAACCTGCTCTCCATCAATTTGTGGCCGTTGTTCCTAGTTACTCCAGGAGGTGCCCTAGTAAACAGAGCATCTTCTATTCCCTGCTGCTCTCCCTTGATGAATTTATAGGCAGCCACAAGATCACCTCTCAGCCTTCTCTTGTGAAGGCTGAAGGGATCTAGGTCCCTCAGTCTCTCCTCATAGTACCTTGCCTGCAGGCCTCTGACCATACAAGTGACCCTCCTCTGAACTCTCTCAAGCTTCTTCGCATCCCTTTTGAAGTGCAGCACCCAAAACTGGATGCAGTACTCCAACTAAGGCCTGACCAGTGCTGCATAGAGGGGAAGCATCACCTCCCTGGACCTGTTCATCATCCATCTGCTAATGGTAAAGTGCGGTTAACCTTGTTGATCACTTCATCACATTGACGACTCATGTTCATCTTGGAGTCAACTATGAGTCCAAGATCCCTCTCCACTGCTGTGCTACTAAGAAGGTCATCTCCCAGCCTGTAAGTGTGTTGGTGGTTCTTTTTACCCAGGTGCAGCACTTTGCATTTGTCTTTGTTGAACTGCATACTATTTCATTCTGCTCATATTTGCAACCTGTCCAGATCTGCCTGGATCCATTTCTTACCTTCTAGTGTGTTAACTTTGCCCCATAATTTGGTATCATCTGAGAACTTGGACAGGGTGTTCTCCATGCCCTTGTCCAAGTAGCTGATGAAGACATTGAATAGCACCGGTCCAAGGACCGAGACTTGCAGTACTCCACTTCCCACATCTTTCCAGGTTGATATCAACCCGTCCACCATCACTCTCTAGGTGTGACCCTTAAGACAATTTGCCACCCACCTGACCGTGTAATCATCTACATCACAACCTGTCAGTTTATTTATGAGATCAGAATGAGATACCATGTCGAAGGCCTTCTTAAAGTCTAGGTAGATGACATCTACCTTGACTCCTGTGTCTAAGCATTTTGTGACCTGGTCATAAAAAGAAACAAGGGTAGTCAGGTAGGATCTACCTGTAATGAATCCATGCTGATTTCCTTTCAGCATTATTTCTCCTGCTGGGCTCCCACAAATGTGATCCTTAATGATTTTTTCCAGAGTTTTCCCAAGGATAGGATAGAGGTGAGACTAACTGGCCTGTAGTTTCCTGGTTCCTCCCTCCTCCCCTTCTTGAAAACAGGGACCACATTGGATCTGTTCCAGTCCTCTGGGACCTGACCAGAGAGCCATGAATGCTCAAACATTCATGCCAGGGGCTCTGCTATGACACTGGCCAATTCCTTCAGCACCCTTGGATGAAGTTCATCCGGGCCTGCTGATTTGAACACATCCAGCCCCTCCAAGTGCCCCTTCACTAAGTCTGCGTTAACAGTTGGTGGGCTGGTATCCCTCCTGTGACTATCTATGATCCAACTGGGAAGTTTATCTTGGTCTGTGTCTTGGAATACAGATGCAAAGAACTCATTGAAGAGCTCAGCTTTGTCCCCCCTGTCTGTCACCAATTGCCTTAGTTTGTCCTGTAGGGGTCCTATGCTACCCTGCGCCTCCCTTTTGCTCCCTATATACCTGAAGAAGGACTTTTTGTTGTCCTTAATTTTTGTTGCCAGTCTAAATTCTAATCCTGGTTTGGCCTTCCTAACTGATTCCCTGCAAGTGCGAGCCAGGGAGGTATACTCCTCCTTGGTAGCTGCCCTCTTTTTCCCTACAGCCTGTATACCTCTTCCTTTTTCCTTAGACTTTCCTGGACTTCCCTGTTCAACCAAGAGGGCTTCTTGCCCCCTTTGCCCACTTTTATGTGCAATGGGATTGTCTCCTTCTGCGCCCATAGGATCACTCCCTTGAGGAACGACCACCCTTCCTGGACCCCCATTTTGCCAATGCTCTTGAGCTTTAACACCTCACTAAGTAATCTCCTGAGCACACTGAAGTTAGCCTTTCTGAAGTCTAGCACTTCAGCCCTGCTAGTTTACCTACCCTTCGCCAGATAGTGAATTAATTCAATCGATGGTCACTGTCCCCTAGGTTACCTTGTACCTGCAGATTCCCCACTAGGTCATCCCCTGTAGCTAGCACCAAGTCCAGCAAGATAATTCCCTTAGTGGGATCATATACCTCCTGCATTACATGGAGGTCTTGTATGAATGTTAAGAACCTACATGAATGGTTAGATTTGGCTGACTGCTCTTCCCGGCAGATGTCAGGGTAGTTTAGGTCACCCATGACAACCATATCTCTTGACCGTAAAACCTCTGAGAGCTGTCAGGAGAATTCCAGGTCTAGCTCATCCTCCTGGTGTAGTGGTCTATAGTAGACCCCCATTACCAAGTCCCTTTCCCCCTCCCTTCATAAATGTCTTGTACTCCCCAGCTTTCACAGGCAAGTGCTTTGCAGTAGAGGAGCAGCTACACTACCTCAAGCCAGAGACTTTTTTATCCATTACCCATAATTCCTTAAAGCGGACAAAAGATTTCTGAAACACACACTGAGAGACACCACAGGAGAATAGTTAAAAGAAAATAGAGCATCTTTTCAGTCAAAACATCCTGCGGTATCTCCACATAATGCTTCATGGCATATGACAGGAAGAAGATGACATCTCTCATCACTAGTCAAAAATAAAAACCATGTCAAGTATGAATTGCCTTTGAAAAAAAAAATTGTACATGATTTCTATGGTCAGACATCCTGGAAAGTCGCCAAAAAGGGGGGAAGGAAAAAAAAAAAAAGAAGGTTATTGATTTCCTCATTGGGAACATTATATAACCTTCATATTTTATTTAAAAAACTTTACTCCCACTTTGTGAGCGGTCC
>NW_017728995.1:38113448-38150976 GCF_001723915.1 Gavialis gangeticus
CCAGGCCATGTTCCCTTCCCTTCAGGCAGCTGGGTTAGGGACAGGCTGCACTGCCTTCTCCCCACAGGGCCAGACCACATCTCATTTCCTCTGCCCAGTCAGGCTGGGGTTGGGCCATGTCCCCATTCTTCCTATGGGGCCAGGCCACACCTGTCCCCTGTGGGGCTGTTTGGGGTCGGGCCATGATGTTCACTTTCCCCTTTGGGGCCAAGACATGCTCCCTTCCCCTGCAGCACTGGATCAAGGCTAGGTCATGATTTCTCCCTACTGCGGGGCCAGGTTGGGGGCAGCCTGAGCCCTCTTCCATGGTGCGGCTGGATTGGGGCTGAACTGCTCCCCTCCCCGCTTTGCTCAGCTGGGTGGGGCCCTATGGGATCTGAAGGCCCATAGTGGTATTGAGCACTTCCCATCTGGCATGCTGACCAAAAACATTGAGCTCCGCATTTTAGGTGTTCCTTTGACTAACTGAAGCTGCATAAACATTGTCAGTGTTTAGTGAAATTTGTTTAAATTTTTAAATGGATTTGCTTTGGCCATGCTTCATCTTAGCTTGCTTGCAAACATATTTGCATAATTGCTGACAGAAAGCAGACCTCACCAGTGCACAGTGAGCATTTGTGGAGACTGAGTATTTATGTAGTATGTGAAACAATCTGCACCTTAAATGCTTGTACAATTTATCCAAACAAGGAATAAAAACAAACAGTTATTTAATTATCTGACCAATCACAATTATCTAACAGTAAAATATTTCATATTTGAATGCTCATTTTTCATATGTGTGGATTATCAATACAGACAGCCAAAGAACAAACAGTTAAGCTGAAGCACAGAGCTATTAAGGTCCAAATTCAGAAAAATTGTTTAATTTTGAAGCCTCAGTTTTTGTTGTCCAAGTTAGAGCTGTATATCCTGATGATCAGGGATGCTGGATAGTCACAATTCCATCAAAATCCATAGGAGTTGCAAGTTCGGAAAATCAAAAGTTAGGAACCCCAAAACTGAAGCATTTGAAGTAGAGACCATTTTGGGACCTTGTAACAGTGAATCCTTGCCCTATTACTAGAGGATGGCTACAAAGCCAGAGAATTGGCAAAGGCCCTTGAACGGAAAGGTTTAGTTTGGCCAGGGAAGCTGGCAGGCAGCTGGCAGAACTGGGACTAATGAGCAGCCCCTGTGCTCAGGCCAGGTAATCAGCCAGGCTGTCAGGACAGGGCAGGGCTTAGGGGTGTAAATAGGCTTGCCCTCAGGCTGGAGAGTCAGTGTAGCCCTGATCATGGAGAAGTCCTTGCCATAGGGAGAGAAGGCCTGAATAAACACCGTGAGCCCCAGATGGGGAGTGAGTTTTGTTGCTGTTTTCCTCTTTTTTGCTTGTGAGTGGTTTAAGCAGCAGACCCATGGGGAGAAGCCCAGAGTACAGACTGGGTTCATCACCATGAAGCAGGGGAAGAAATTTCAGGTGGGATTTTTCCTTCTCTTTTATATTAGATGAGCAGCAGACTGGGTGTGGCCACAAGAAGAAAGGAGGCCACAGGGGCCCCTGAGGGGCACGTGAGGTTTTGAGCCCTGTGAGGGGCAGAGGCACAAGGCTTAGGCAGGATGAGGCCAAACAGGCCAGAACCTGAGCCCTGAGGGGGCAACACAGGTGGCTTGAGGCTGAGAGGGCTAGGGCCCTGAGGGGCAGTGCAGGCAGCCAAAGGCTATCCAGAGCCTGGGATGAAAAGGCCAGGTGGGAGCCAATAGACATAGGCTACAGCCAGAGTAACCCTCATTACCTTTTAATATCAAGTCATGGCAGGTGTGGAAATAGAATGAGACCCCGGGAGGAGTGAGAGCCAGATAGGATCAAGGTGGCCACTAGGGGGCATCATGACAGTCCTCTGGTACTGACCTCCATAGGTTGTCCAAGGTCTCACAGGCAAAGTCAGTGAGAGAACTGAGAGAATTCAGGAGTCTTGGCTCTTCATCAAGTGGTGGTTAGACTGGAGAACAGTGAAACTGCTGCTAAATGCGTACCTACACTTTAAACTCATACTAGCTCACTAACCCTAAAAGCTATGGCTCAGGCGGTTCTCAGATGTGTGTGGGGAGGAGACTGAGGTTCATTCTGAATAGGTGCTTTGGATTTGACCTCCCCTTTCTTCATCTGAACACTGATTTTTCACTGAGGGCAGGTTAGTAGGTCTCTTAAACACAGAAAAAAATATCTCCATTAATTGATAAGTCACTGGAAAAAGCAAACTGTTATTTTAAAAAATGGACAAAAAATAATAGAACATGTTCCTGGGGCATGGGCCAAATGCTGTTCTGCAGTCTTCTAAAGCAGGTAAACTTATTAAAACTGACCTGATAGCCACACATGGTGTCCTGGGTGATGGACTGCCATACAAGCCCTAAAACTGTCATACACAAAGGCACCACAGGAACTCTACCATCAACATGAGCTGTCTATCTGCCTCCGGCATTAGCCGTCAGAACCTCTTCATATGAAATCAAGGTAAAGAGTCAGCAATACCAAATACTACAGGACAAAGGCACAAACTGGCTTTGTAACCCTTGGCAACCTAGATGTTTGCTGACTGACAGTGTGAATCACAGCCCAGTTGTCAGTCTAAAATATCAGCATCTTATCATTCCAGATGTCACCCGACAAGATGATGGCCACTAAAAAGGGGAATAATTTGGGAAAAGTCATAAAGCCCATTATCTCCTGCTGAAACCATTACTTCTAGCCATCATTGGAGCCTCAGCAAAATAAATCCAGAAAGCCACATGGTAAGCATGTTTGATTTATCTGTAGAGAATGAAACCTCAGAACTCCATTTGGAAACCCCAGTAAATTCTCAAAGGTATTTGTTCCAAAGGCCCATTTTCCCCATTTTTTTGGTAATCCTTTCATGGCCATGTGATTGGAATATATTAGCTTTTGCAGGGTACAATGGGTAGCCAAACCTTTCCCCAAAGTAACACAGATTTGCATGCAGTCTAGAAAAGCAAAGATCATCTGGAGTTATTTATAATGGGAGAAGATAGCAGCCTTTGGTTAGGGAGCTTCTAAAAAGATTTTTACTTCCTAAGGGAAGAATCTGAAGGCATACTTAGGCACTTCCATTTCCATTGAATTGTTTTTAAAGTTGTAGCTTAATTTCAAAATGCAGTGAATTCTAAATATTAACATAAATGAGGGGCTCCATTTTCTTTTAGAAGTAACAGGTGAAAACAAATGAAAAGAAGAAATAACTTTTCAGAATAATGAAATATATTAGAACTTGAAGAAAAATTATTTCCAGCCCTTAAATGTGACATGTTTTATAAATATTCTGAAAAAATTAAGTTAGAATTATCATTTTATATGGTTATTCCATAAGGGGGAAATACTATTAGAATTGCATGTCAGAAGCAGCTTATTTTAATAATATGTATAATATGTATCTCAGTCTTTTTAGATTTGGGGCATCCCTGAATAGACTCAATTCACCTCCTCAAAAATGCCAGCTCTTAGTTTTCATTACTTTTTTGACTAGAGAAAAATAATAGAGCAATTATTCTGTTGCACAGAACTCAAAGAAACCACATCAAGTCAGAATGTTTTTAACATAATGGATTGTTATGTGAAAATTCTGATTATATCTCATGAATCATTTTTGTACATCTACCAGTGTTAACATGGTATGGCACCCCACAGCACCTTTGAAAAGATCTCAAGGCACCCCAGAGTCGCTTATGTAGTTTGACTGGAAGATATGGTTTGTTACATACTGTGTTAATACTGTTCCAAGAAATAGTGAAGAACAACCAGATTGTGAATTAAGAAGGCTTTCTTTCAAATATGCAGAGAAGTATTGCAATTGAGCTGCCAAACTTTGGGAGTATTGAGGTGAATAAAACCAATACACTTGATGCAGCATTTCTATTGGCTTTATTGCCCTTGGGCCCAATTCTACTATTTTATTTTATTGAGTACTCTGTAATTAGTTCTGTTTATGTCAGTGGAATGAAGAATAGAGTAAGGAGGTCAATCAACATGAGAAGGTAGCAGAATCAGGCCCTTTTTGCGTGTAATAATCTATGTTGATTAATCTAGTCATTACATAGATACTACAATAAACGCTATTTGCTCTCTCTAGGCATTTATAATAGAGATGTGAGTATAATATAGAGCCATTGATGAAAATACATGTAGAAAAAGTAGGCTGATTAGCACTTGCTTTTTTAGTATACCATGAAAACAGAACTGTTTCTTGACTGATATGTTGGTTTTTTGAGGTCCACATTATAGATTTGGGTTTTTTTTCTCCATATGATGATCCCCAACCCATTGAGTCTGAGCTTTAGCCTGGAATGAAAAGTGTGAAGTTATAATTATAAAACTGTACTAAGATAAGTTGCAATGACAGGTTTTATGTCATTTTTGGCTTCAGAGTTCTAAGAAGGTATCAATAGCTTAATGACTAATTGGGAAGAAGTATCAAGTATGGTTTTCCAGGTGTCTGTCCTGGGTCTGGTGTTGTTTAACATCTTCATTAATGATTTGGTTGATGTGCACACTTAGCAAGTTTGCAGATGACATCAATTTGGTTGGTGTTTCATACACATTGTAGGGCAGAGCCAGGATCCAGAATGACCTGGATAAACTGTCTGAAACGAATGAGATGAAATTCAGTAAGAACAAGTGCAAAGTCCTGCACTTGGCATGGAATAACTACGTGCACAAATGAAGAATAGGGGATGATTGGCTAGGCATGAATGTACTGCAGAGAAGGACCTGTGGCTTACAGTGGACCATATGCTGAATGTAAGCCAACAATGTGCTTTTGTTGCCAACTCCCATCCCCACAAAACAAAACAAAACAAAACAAAACAAAACAAAACAAAACAAAACAAAACAACATACTGGAGTGTATTAACAGGAGTATCTTTTGCAAATCAAGAGAAGTCTATTTAGCACTGGTGTCTCAGAACTGAAGAACTGTGTCTAGTTTTGAGCCCCATACTTCAAGAAAGATGTAGACAAATTGGTAAAAGTTCAGTGAAGAATGTCCAAAAATTATTAGAGGCCTGGGAAGTATGACCTGTGAGAAAAGGCTGAAAGAACTAGGGCTGGTTAGTTTGGAGAAGAGAAGATTAAGAATGGGGGGCTCAAAATATGTAAAGCCTGATTATAGAGAGCATGGAGATAACTTTTTCTCTGTGGCTGCAGGTGACAGGACTAGGACCAATGGCCTAAAACTGCAGCACAGGAAATTTAGGTTGGAGATTAGGAAGAACTTTTTGATGATAAGGGTGGCCAAACATTGGAACAGGCTACCTAGAGACATTGTGGAATTTCCATTCCTGAAGATTTTCAAGAACAGGTTAGACAGATATTTGGCTGGTATAGTTTATTCAAGGATAGTCATGCTGGAATAGGGGGTATGTACAACAGTTGCATTTCAGTTAATGGAATCACAGTTTCATCATTTGAAATGCTCTGTGAAAAGCAGTCACAGCACTTCAGCCATTTAAAAAAATGCCCAACACGGTAGAAATTACCACGTTGGACAAGGTTGAAGTTTTTGAGTGAACGCTTGCACACAACCCCAGTTGATTACAGCTGGCATTCCAGTGTATCCGAGTCCTACCTCCTCTCCCCTACTGCTGCAGCCTGAGTCACAGAACAGACCCCCACCCTGTCATCCTTAGGTGCTTGGAAAACCCAGCCTCTTTCCACAGACCTCTTCCTCCCCCCTGCTCTGGAGGGCTCTGGGTACCAGCATTTATGTGCCCTGTAAGGGAGTATTTCCCCCTGCTTTGAGACGTGGCACTTGAGAACCCTGCTCCCACAGCCCCAACGTAGGGCTGTAGGCACCACCTTTAAAGTGCCTGGGGGCAGGGAGCAGCTGCCCTGTGGGACATATCCAAAGACCTTCTCTTGCATAGCCCCATGATGACCTAATGAGGTTCCTTCAAGCCCTACTTTTCTATTATTCTGTGATGAGGGAGATTCTATACAGCAGTCTTCATAATGATGGTAGTCTTGCCATATCTGCTGTGGCAGATAGAAGACCCAATTAAGATCCTGTGTGATAATGACCAGGCCTCAAGATCTCCCATGCACCTCCAACCAGCAGCCAATGAGGGCCCTGAGGGGCCATCCTTTGAGTGGGACTTCCGGAAATACCCACTGTGGCTAGAAGCTGAGGAGTGCAAGCTCAAGCAGGAACTAGAGCTGAAGTGGATGGTGAAGGTGGAGAAGGAGGTCCAGTGCGAGGAGGCCCCGTACCAGCATGAGCATGAAGTTGAAGAGGCCAGGCTCAAGCGCAAACATGATCTCTCAGTACTGAAGATGCAGACAAATGCTGGAGTCACAGGCACTCAGACGGCATCAGCTGCACCCCCCTAGACTGAACACCCCAGTCTTCTCTCTCTACAAAGACAGGGATGATCCAGAAGTGTTCCTAAGCAACTTCAAAAACCAAGCCTATTGATGGAAGTTGGAAAAAGAAGAGTTCTTGAAACATATGGTGACAATGATTGAGGGCAACATGTGCGTTGTCCTGAACAGCCTGCCCTCAGAGTCAGTGGATAACTATGATGCCTTTAGAGAGACGGTGCATATAAGATTTAAGCTATGTCCAGATTACTTCCGAGAAAAATTCCGAGAAAAAAACCCCAGCAGGAAAAGACCATGAACAAATTTGGGGCCCAGCTATGGGACTTATACCAGAAATGGAAGAAGGAAGACAAAGCTTCCACTGTGGAGGAGGTGGACACACTTATCATACTGGACCAATTCTATTGCAAATGCCTGAGGGGGACTAAAACTCTTGTCAAGGATAGGGGCCCTAAGACAATCTGGCAAGCTACAAAAATTGTGAACCAGCTGTTGCTAAATAGACAGGGGCTGAACCAAAAGCCTCCCTACTTTGGGAAGGAACAGAAAGGGTTTCACAAAGGGGGGAGGGAAGGGCCAGGCCCAAAATGGGAAAGGGGGCCACCTCCTGCAGAGTTCAAAGTGGCCCCAGATTTGGACAAACCACCCAATTCGGAAAAGATGAGTTGCTATAACTGCGGGGAGTCTGGCCACATCAGGCCCAACTGCCCAAAGATAAGCAACAAATACAAGCCAATCAGCCATGCAACAGATGTAAGCAATGCAGTGTGGGACCTGAGCCACTCTGGGGGGTGGACCTGTTGCTACAGGATTACAAACCCAGAGGAGGTGGCAGCACCCATCAGACTGAGATAATGGTAGAAGGGAGAACCCTTGTCAGGGAACTGGACTCAGGGGCCAGTGTGTCATTAATCAATGCCAACCTCATTTCACCCATGGAAATAGTCCCTGGGAGGACCCTTACCATACAAGGCATAGGGCCCCAGTCATTCGAGGTAACGGTAACCCATTTTCCCATTGAGTGGAGAGGCTGCAGGATGTGCATAGAACTAGGAGTGTTGTAAGAGGCTCCCGTCCCCCTCTTGGTGGGGTGGGATATTATGGAGCTCAAATACCTGCAAAGGGTGGGGGTCCACTTCATAGAGCCCTAGCATGTTAATGTGGTGACTCATCAACAGAGCAGAAAGGCTAAGGTGGGAGGAGTGGAAACCTCCCAGGACCCAGTCACCCAATTGGCTGCAGAGGCAGAGGAGGAGAAAGGAAAGACTCCCCTTGACTGCAACTGTCTGGCAGCCACTGAGGAAACTTGTGACCTTGCAGTTGGGTTAAGTGACAGATCCAGAGAGGAGCCCAGTCCATCAGTAGCAGAGGAAACTGAGACCCTCGGAGAGAAATTAGAGGACATCCCTGACGGTGAAGGTACACTCCTTATAGGAGAACCAGAACTCCCTGCTGATTGCTTAGCCAGGCAAGAGGAGTTCAAGCAGGAGGTTTTAAAGGACCCCAGCTTGGAGGAACTCTGGTAGCTGGCTCAGGAGCCAGAGAGGGTTCACCCCAAATAAGAGGGAAGAGGTGGTCTGGGATAAGGGACTCCTCTATTGGTTGTGGGTACCAAAGGACCATGCCAAGACCTGGGAGCCCCGTTGCTAGCTCGTAGTACCTCTTAAGTTCTGACACCTATTGCTTTCCATGACTCATGATTTGTGCTGGTTACATGGGCAAGGAATAGATACACCAGTGGCTGCAGGTGAACTTTTATTAGCCTAGGATAGCCCAGTATGTGATGGACTACTGCAGAACTTGTGAGATGTGCCAGTGGACAGGCAAAAGTGGGGACAAAAGAAAGTCTCCCCTACAGCCCCTCCCTATCGCTGATCCTCCCTTCCAAAGAGTGGGAATAGACATTATGGGTCCCTCAGAGGCATAAGACTCATAGAGGGAAGAAATACATCCTGACTCTAGTGGATTTTGCAACTTGGTACCCAGAGGCAAGTGCCTTGGCCTCCACCGAGGCACCTGTAGTTACTGAAGCCCTGACCAAGATCTTCTTTCAGCTGGGTTTCCCCTTGGAGATCCTGACTGACAGGGGTGGGAACTTCCTGACTGATTGGCAATGAAATGCCTGTGGGAGTGCTGTGGGGTGAAACACCTCAAGACCAGAGTGTACCACCCTCAGACAAATGGGCTTGTAGAAAGGTTCAGTGGGACCTTGAAAGGTATGCTAAAGGCATGACTGGGATGAGAAACCTCCGCATTTGCTCTTTGCCTCCCGGGAGGTGCTCCAGGAGTCCACTGGGTTCTTGCCATTCAAGTTGATGTTTGGAAGGTGAGTTAGGGGTCCTCTCAATTTGGTGAGAGAAAAGTGGGAAGGCAAAATCACTTCCACTAAGACCTCTGTGGTACAGTATGTGCTCAGCTTTTGTCAGAAGCTAACTGACATAATGAAGGTGGCATGAGACTCCCTGGGCCAGGTTCAGGTGAAGCAAAGTGTCTGGTATGATGAAAAGGCTTGCTTACATACCTTTGAACAAGGTGATATGGTCAAGGTTTTCCTGCCACTAAAACAAACAAGCTGCAAGCAGCTTGGGAAGGTCCCCATGTCATCCTGGACAGGCTGGACAATGTGACCTATGTCGTGGCCAGGAACGGATCAGATAAAATCCTAAAATAGGCTTGTTTATTTTGAACATGCATGAACATGTGTAAACCATACTTTAATAAAAGTTATGTGGTATTTTGGATTTCCTCAGCCGAAGGATCACCCGAGGACCCAGAAGAGTTAGTCATGTATGGTGACTGGGGTAGAGGCAAGAATAGAGGAGCTCCGCCTGCCAGATTATCTGCCCTCCCAGGACAGGGACAAGCTTCGTGCAACACTCCAGAAGTTTGAGACAGTGTTCTCCAACAAACCAGGTAAAACGAACCTGGCGGTACACTCTATAGACATGGGCATCCATCACGCTATCCAATCCAGACTATACGCAGTTAATGCAAAGGTGATTCAAGAAATAAAGTGGGAGCACGCAGAGATGAGAGAGTTAGGGGTAATCTGTCATTCAGTGAGTCCCTGGGCCAACCTGGTGGTACTCATCCAGAAGCAGGATGGGACCGTCCAGTTCTGTGTGGACTACAGGAAGCTGAATCCTATTACCATGTCTGATGCTTACCCCATGCCCAGGACAGATTCTTTGCTTGATCACCTGGGCCAAGCCAAGGTCATCTCTACTCTCAATCTCTCCAAAGGATTCTGGCAAATGGCACTGGATCCGAACGCCATAGCCAAGTCTGCATTTACCACACCTGTGGGACTGTATGAGTTTACAGTGTTACCGTCTGGTATGCGCAATTCTCCTACATCTTTTCAAAGACTGATTAATAACCTGTTACAAGGATGTGAGCGGTTTGCTATGGCTTTTTATTGATGACATAGCCATTTTCAGTCAGGACTTTGAATCACACCTGATTCATCTGACCACCATGTTAGGTAAGATCAAGCAAGCTGGTCTTACCGTAAACGCCAAAAAGTGCCAGTTGGCACTATCTGAAGTGGTATATTTGGGACATCATGTGTGTGGAGGTCAGATTGCTCCCTTGTGAGACAAGATCAAGGCCATTAGAGACTGGCCACCCCCACAAACCAAGAAGCAAGTTAGAGCCTTCCTTGGTCTGGCTGGATACTACAGTTTGTAGAAAGGTTTGTCCCTGGTTTTGGAGAGACGGCAGCTCCCCTACATGAGCTGACCAAGAAGGGAAGCCCTGATCTAGTGGTCTGGAAGCAGGGGTGTCAGGAAGTATTTGACACCCTAAAGGCTGCCCTGATCAGACAACTGATTCTGAAGGCACTGGTCCATGATAAACCCTTCTACATACCCACTGATGCCTCTGACTCAGGACTAGGAGCTGTACTCTTACAAGAGCACAAAGAGACACGACACCCTGTGGTTTACTTAAACTGGAAGTTAATCCCTCCAGAGTGGAACCTGTCATCTATTGAGAAGGAGCTTTTGGCAGTCGTCTGGGTGCTGAACAGACTGAGGCCCTATCTGTGGGGGCAGCAGTTCATCATCGTATTGGACCATGCCCCACTTCAGTGGTTGCAAACCATGCAGATTACCAATGCCAAGCTTCAGTGGTGTGCTTGTCAGCTTCAAGAGTTCAGCTTCACCATTGACCACATCAAGGGAAGCCAGATAGCAGATGCCCTGTCACAAAAGGACTCCAGGTAGTGGGTCAGATGGACCAGGCCCACGTGAGAGAGCTCTGGCATGGGAGCTCCCCAATGTGTTTTGATGTTCTATGTGTATTGTTGTTATGACCAGTCTTGTGTGTTGTATGATCTATCTTTAGGTGCTTCTTCCAAACAAAACACACACATACTCACAGCTCTGTGAATCCATGTGCCTGAGCTTTTAAAAGTGGGGGGGAAGTGTGGCAGAATGCCATCTCTGTTTCTCCCCAAACTCTGCTATCCGGCAGATGCCTAATCTGACAATTTGGTTACTATGGCCACTGCAGAGGGCAGACACCCCTGGCCCTATCAGCTTCAGGTAACCCTGAGTTGTAATCTGAGCTGGATACATCCCAGAGGGAGGGGGAAATCTGCTCCCTCTCCCTACATGACTGGCCTCACATGCTTCGGTGGGGGCTTAAACTCCCTATTGTTCTAAGCAATGTCATCATGACTGGGAGGGGGCTAGAGACCTTGCCAGTCTACCCAGCAAACAATGATGTATTTCAAATTGGTTGGCTGGCAGCCAACAGCTGCTGGCCTTCATTAGATCAGGTAAATTAGGTCATAAGGTCTATATAAGTTAAAGACTGCCCAGGAGGCAGGGCAGGAGCCATGATGAGAACTCTCAGAGAAGCTGGATCTTCTGAAACTTGCTCTCTCTCTTGAAACTCATGTTCAATGTACTGCTTGCCTCCAGAGACAATCTCCACCTGCCTCTGGATGATACTTGTGAGTAAGCTACTTGAGATCTAACTAGATATATAGCTTGCAGTAACTCAGATGCATGATCAAAGGCTACCATGCCACTGTTTGCTCTAAGGTATTTCTCTGATATTGCTCTACCCTGTACCCTATTTCAAACCTACTCCTTGTAACCAATAACATTGTCCTCTGTACCTAGCATGGAAGACTTATTGGGAAAGAGTCTAGATTATGCCTTGGGGTCCCATTGGTCCGGCTGACTAAGGGAGCCCCTGGCTGACTATTTATGCTTCAGACTGAGGGAAGCACCCCAAGTTCTTGCAGTGGGCCAAGTACCCTCAAGGACTGCTAGGCTTGTTTCCCAGGGGGCACAGGGCCAGGATCAATCCAGACCCTGGGTGGTGGCGGCATTACCCCCAGGCTTGCAGGTGTGCTCCAGGAAGGGGGTTGGCCAGACATGAGGTGCTCCCAGGGAGGCACTTGGAGCCTGGAAGGTGGTTGGGTGCAGTGAGGCAGGTGGCTCAACTCAGGAGCATCCCTTACTGGCCCACCACAGACCTAATGAGGTTCCTTCAAGCCCTACTTTCCTATAATCCTATGATGAGAGAGATTCTGTACAGCAGTCATTTCATAATGATGCTAGTCTTGCCATATCTTCTGAGGTCATTGTAAGTAAGCAAAATCAAAGATCCAGGATCTCCAGAGAACATCCTAAAACATCCAACAACATCAGATTTAGGGTTGGTGAATCACTTTGGGCTGATTTAATCTTCTCTCTGTCAGAAGTAAATCAAAATCTCAACTTGTTTTTAAAGGATACTGACTTAAAATAGGCACACCTATTAAGGTTGTGAACATTCATCGTTGTTGAAGCTCTCATTATCTCTGTTGCTGAAACAGATGTATTTTATCACTAAAATCCTGATTCATTTCCAACTTTTGGAAAATTTGCTTTTAACTCATGCCTAATAGCTGAGGATTTGTGTCTTAGTTCCTCGGGGTTACCATGGTCTGCTTCTGATATGATTATGTTTCAGCCATGGACATATTTCATTAGGAGTTGCCTGTGGTTCAGTGGTAGAATCCTTGTCTGCTACATAGGAGACCTGGGTTTGATTCCCAGACACTTATACAAATCCAGCTATAGAGGCATCAAATCTCTGAAATCATGCTGGCCTTTGGTTTTGTCTCAGTGGCCTGAAGTGGGAATGGAAGGTCTGGGCAGCCTCTACTCCTCCAAAAGTAATGGCTGCCTAGGCATGTGCATCAAATGTCTAGGTAACCTCTCATGCATACACCATGATCCAAAAGGATCAACAGTTGCCAAGCACTTCATTACAGGAACGTTTGAGTATGTTTGTAATGAGAGGTGTTCTATACAGATAATATTATTATTATCACCTGATGAGTAGAAGTCTAAGTTTATATTCTAAAATTATATTTGTAGTTTACCCATTTTTATCCATACCAATATAATGTATGTCTTCCACATGCCCTATATGATTATCATCTCCTTGTCTTTCCATAAGTAACTCCTTTTAGTGACATAGATAATAATATTGTCCTTATTCTCAAGTGAAAGGAGGTTGTGTACTAAAGAGAGGAGATTGTGAACCCTATGCTCATTGTGGACTTGAAATTCAAGATAGAATTGTCACACTAAAAATTTAAAATTAGCTGAAAACCAGTGGATATTTGGAAAATTGTATATCAGCTCTTTCTCTCTAGAAAATTGTAGGAAATCCATCCAATTATGGAGATCATTTGTGGTATTTGTTTCTCAAAGTAAGTAAAATAGATTTTCTACAGAATTATTAAATAGAGTTTATATTTATGCCTCTGGAACACCATAGTTGTCAATCATCTATTAAAGAAAAAATGTTAAGACTTACTCCAAATCTGTTTGCTAAAGATATCAAAAATTGGTTGCAGTTTCTTGTCATTTTGCTGCAAAAAAACCATGAAATTTAAGCAAATTTTACTACATCATGCTTTGAGTTTTGAGATCAGTTTCCAACCCCAAACTCGAAGCAAAGCCCAGGGAATAAATAAAATAAAAACTCATCTTGACCAGAACCGAAGGAAATATTTGCCCAAGCCCCAAAAGCTCTGAGTCTTGCACAGCTCTGATCTCAATGGAGATTTTGAAATGAGGAACTGTCAGAGCTGTAAGAAATAATAATAAATACCAGATCTTGAAAAATAATCTGTGAGGAGCCAAAAGGCCTTTTTGTAATTTATTAAATTTATTGCTAGATTTTGCTAGCAGAAATTTCAAAAATACTTTTCCTCCCACTGAGACTGAAGCTACAGACTTTATATTAGCCCATTCTCTTAGCCATAATCATTATCTTCACAGCTCCAGCAAAACTAAAATTAGCCTAATTGAAGGAGTGACTGGGGTGGCTGTTGTTTTGTTTGCTTTATGAATTTGAAAGGAAATTGATGGAAAAGAAATTGTCCTATTAATTAGCTCTCTTTCATCCAAGAAACTCAAAATTCTTGAGTACAGCTAGGAGTCATGCTTATTGGGCTCCATTTTATTAGATTTTAGTTCCAGACTTTGAATTGCCATTATGTCACCATTTGTCGCTACTAAATGTGTTAGAAATTATAGGCACTCTGAGCTTACTAAAGCAGCAACACATTAGTTTTTTTTTTTTGTGAAAAATGAAAGGAAGAGAAAAGAAAAAGAAAGCAAGTAAGTAAAATGATTGATATTTGAACTGAACTACAACTAGATATACTGTGGTACAAGTGAAAATGAACTTACCCCTGGCACAAGTATTTGATTTCTGGTTAACCAGCTGCATGCAAATTTGGAAAGGGAGGTGTACACAAAATTGGTATATTAGAAGATAAAATAGTTCACTAGCTATAATCCTCCTTCAGAGCAGTATTTTGATATTTAAGCCAAAGTTCTTACAATCACTCCATCTCCATTAACCACTCTCCGCATCATTCCCTTCTGACATACCACATGATGGGACTGGATTGTTTACTAGCCAGTGTCTATTATTCAGGTGTTTCTTTTCCTCCTTGATGGATGGCCCTAGGAAGAGCTGATCCTAATCCGAGAAAGTCCCCATCATCATCACTTACCTTTCATTATCCCTAAAAGCAGCATTTGGAACAGCCTGGCTCTGGGATGTCAGAGCTCATAGAAAGCTATAGCTAATGAGTTTTTTGCAACAGCAGCCAGCAGTCTCCATCATTTTATACTAATGTCTCAAAGTCTTGGCTAACTTTCCTATAGGGAATTGCTTCTCTGGAGAAATTTGATGGAAAAGTATTTTTCAGATTCATCACAAATGTGATGGAATGAGTTCCTAACGAAAACTTTTTTGATCTGGGAAAACAGTGTCATTAAAACAAATTTACTCACAGTGTTATTGTAATAGTAATACCCATGAATTCAAATCAGGAGGTCGTATATTTTAATGTTAGCCTGTTCTCTTCCAGAACAAAGCCCATAGGATTTCATACAGAAAAGCTTGCACAAGCCTTGTGTTGGATGCCTTTGGCTTTCCACTCTTACCATCCTATCACTGAACAATATTTTAGTGGATGAGATTGTTGTTTTCCTTTGCATGTTGGGCCAAACCTGAAGACCTCATTTAGTTTCTATTTGTGCCTTAATCCTGCAAAGGATTTAGGCATATCTGTAATTTTAAGCATATACTAAGTCATATTGAAGTAAGTGAACATCTGTTAAAAATTAACTAGGTGCCTCAGTGCTCTACTGAATAGAGATGGACATAGCTATGTTTAAGTAGTTTATTGAATTAGGTTTCCATCTTTATGCAGGCAAAACTTCCATTGCCTAAACACGTAAGTAAAAATTCTGAAAGTTCTTTGGAATAGGACTCTTTGTTACAATAGCAATGGTACTTTTTCATTTGTTCATCCAGGGTTTTTTAGCATAGAAATTGATTGGTGTGTTCCACTGTTTGATAATAACTCTATGGCTTAAAATCATAGGTGGATTAATGAATGGGCCAGCAGGGCACAGGTCCAGGGGCTCCTGCCAGTCAGGCCCCCCTTGAGTGCCTGGGTTCCCTTGGGAAATGAGGGGTATCCCCTTGGAAGTGGGCAGCATTCTAGCCTGCAAGGGATCCTGCTTGGGCTTCCAGGAGCAGGACTCAGGGGGCACTGTGTACACGTGCATGGCTTCATGTGGCCGGGAATACAGCTGGGTAGCATGGAGAGCAGGTAAGTCTAATGCGGGGGAAGGGACATGGGAGGGCAGTGAGGGAGAGAGTGGGACAGTGGCTGGTGCTGGGGGCACTGCACAACTAGGATACTGCATGGGATCTTGGCCTGGGACAGGAGTGGGACAGAGCCATGGGCAACTCTTCCAAGGCCCGCAGGGGGGCATCTCCCTGCTGCTGTGCACTCCCTCGACCCTTGTCCTGCTTCGTTTTGCCCTGCTCCAGCTGTGGCAGGTAGGAGGGGGCGTGGTGAGCAAGGAGGAGAGGCGGGCATGTTCCACCCTATCCCAGTCCGGCTGGGTCCATCCCAGCCCGGGCATGTACACACAGCCTCCCCTGTGGGGCACGGAGACCCACCCCACCCTTGGCAGTGGCAGCACTGGGAGGGGAAGGAGCTTCTCCTCATGCTGGAGTCTATACATTCATGTTGATAATAGGGTGTGGGGGGCCTCCATCTTCCTATTTGTCCAGGGCTCCAATAAATCTTAATCCGCTCATGCTTGAAGTATCTGATGGTTCAGCTTGCATATGTGTTTTATTTGCAGATTCCACATATCTTGAAAACATAGCTTGTGTCCTTAGCAACTCAGAGTTATTGCATCTTACCAACTGTTTCAGATGGAAAATAATATTTTATTTTGGCAAACATATATTTAATTCTCACTGCTAGAGCTTACTCCAGTTATAACAATATGTCAGCTCAATATTAAGTATTAAATCAGTATTGAATTTTTGCTTTTTTGGTGTTGTGCTCCACAAGGAGATTTTTGTGCATGGAAACAGCCTGTAGAAAGAGCTAAACAAAGTGAAGTAACTATGATAGCTGTTTTTGTCTGTTTTGAAACATTCTTCTTGGAAAAGGTTCATGCACTTACTTTTACATTATTCTTCTGCCAAGAACATTTAAAGGCCAGCTGGGCCAAATTATCAATGCAATTCCAAAGCTGCGTTTTCAAAGATCAATTTTATGTGTGTGTGTGGGTGTATGTATGCAGAGAAATACTGTGAGTGTTCCTGATAGATACTATTTGAGACCCTTGTTCCACTTGAGTAAGAGGATGAGACAAGATATTTGCTTAGGAAAGAGTCTTTGACATCTTCCAGAGAATGTTTTGATAGAATGGCATACATTTGGCTACAATTAGTAAGCCAAATAATTTGCCATTGTTATCTCACTACGTTTGCCCAGACCCTGTAAGGAGCTTTGAAAAACAGCTTTCTCCATATTTTTAGTTAATTGTTTGCATGTTCAGTAGGGCTAGAGATTGCATTGCTTTGTAAAGCTCCCTATCCTTAAGCTTAGTTTTGGCAAAGAGATTTTACTCTAGGGCCTGTAGTAGAAAGTAAAACAGTAATATTGGCAGGGATAAATATAAAGGGATACTGTAGATGTGGCAAGACTAATATTTCTGTATGTGGGAGAAATACTTATCTGGTCCTGCTACTTCCTGGTGCACGATGTTGCAGCTGAGGGGTGAAAATAATAGCTTAAAGTGTACAAATGCCAATGTGAAATACAGGTGAATTTTAGCTTAATTTTTGAAATTTTATCTTGCCTGTTTAGATTTAAAAAATATATATATTCCTGCTTTACAAGGGAGTATAATTGTTTACCATAAAAATGCACAAATACTTTCCTGCTATGTGACATGTTATTTTGTAATGGTTTTATGTGATATTTTCTGTATAATCTCAGCTCAGAGCCTCTATTATAGTATTCATTTGATTCTTTGTTGCTAAGTGCTTCTCATTATTTTAGAGCTAAAATGGAGGGGGACAAGGAGCCTTCCAATCTTGGTCACTGGCTAATTTTTAATTGACCCAAGTTCATTCACAAACACAAGTTTCTTTGTTTGCTAATAAATGAGTTGCCTCGGTCAAGTCCCTAGGAAACTCATTCAGTTCCTTTGAATTTTTGAAGGAGAAGTTAATATTGAATCTCCTATTTCCCCCCAAAATATATTTTTAAAAGGACCAACCCTGGTAAGAGTGAGAAGGGAGGACAGTCTTTGAAGATATGCATAAGAAAATAAAGGAAAAATAGGAAACCCATGCCCGGGCTCAGATACAGAAAGTGCAATGGTTGAAGTAGTCTCAGTAGGCATTTACTTGTTTCTCAGAGAGGTAGGACAGGAAGATTTTTTTTCACAGAGCAGTTCCCAGGTCCATCTTTGCCTTGCCCCACCCAATTCCCTTGCTTACTACTGATCAAGAACCTATATAGAATGGATATCTGTTTTATAAAAGCAATGTATGCCCAGGCCCTAGCTACTTATCTCTCTGTTGTAATAGTAGAAGAGCAACATTTATCAGGCCTCTGAGGTGGAAACTGAGGATTGGACCCCAAACCATAACTAAAATAAATGAGTGCAAAAAATACATTTATTTTCATTTGTTCCTCATTGTATCCGTTTATACTCTTTAAAATAGTTTGAATTCAGTGTAGTGGGTGATCAGCTTACCTTATTCATGAGACGTGGAAGCTGGTAGGAATGTTTATTCAAAGGGATAACTTAAACTTGTCTGAAGTTAGAAGAGACACTGGAGGATCAAAAGTTCCTCCAAAATCTCCTATAGAAAAAGAATTCCTTAGTTTTACAGGTTTTGGTTAAATTTTTGCCATCTGGTAAGTAATCATTTTATCTCTAATCTTAAATATAATTTATCCATTATTTTACTTCTTTAGATTTATGCAGTAGCCAGGTTTGTTAAAGTATTTGACAGCATTGACATCATCTTCATTGAAATGCTGGACAGTGTGATGAATCCCAGATGTTAACACATATGAACAGCCAAGAGAAGGAATAAAATACAAAAGATCCACCATAACAAGTGGGGAGATAATTAAAGGTGATTTTTTTTAAATTTTAATTTTACAAGATATTCATGTTAATATGTTTGGCAGAGTTTGAAGGAGAGCAGTTATGATAATATGATTAATTATGAATATAGTGAACATGCTTTGTATACTGTATGGAGTGTATTATGCTGTAGATTTTGGATGAATCGCAACTGAAATGTAGATATTCTGTATATTTTTTGCAAATTCTTTTTGTTTATTCATCTTTAAATTTTTGCATGTACAGATTACAACATATGTAGAAAATGTGCACAAATAGCCAAATGTGTGTCTCTCTCTCTCTCTCTCTCTGTCTCTCTGAACTGCCAGGATTTAATGTGTCATTTGGATAATGGTCATGCATGGTTATGTCAGCACATCATGTTTTCTAATGTACTGTAACATGACATGCCAATGTAACCAAGAGTAACACAGTTTCCTAATGACATGTCATGTCTGTGAAATGTAAAAAGGATGTGGCTTGCTGAAAGCGAGGATTAAGAATGTAACTTCATTTTTAAGTAAAATCACTCTGAATACAAATTCTATTTTATCAAAAATTACTTTTAGCAGAGATTTTTTTACAGATATTTACAGAAAAAAATTACTAACCCAGATGTATACTCAATTTTATATAGTTTTTTATGTGGGGTATGTTAATACTATGACATAAAGCAA
The DNA here is from genome assembly GCF_001723915.1 of Gavialis gangeticus. Taxonomy (NCBI): domain Eukaryota; kingdom Metazoa; phylum Chordata; order Crocodylia; family Gavialidae; genus Gavialis; species Gavialis gangeticus. The sequence goes on from NW_017728995.1 coordinate 38,132,483, forward strand.
GAAACAGTCTATCATCTACTTTCAGAAAGATAGGCCTTACTAATCTTTTAAAGAAAAGTGAAAGAGAAATATTTCCCTCATTGGTACAGACTAGGAAGTGTTATTGTTAGACTACTAGCTAGACTGAATAGTTAATAGTGTCCAACATCATAAAAACAGCATCTACCTCTTAAAAAAGAATTGGAGAAAAAACATCCAATTAGGAAATTTCTGGTGGTTTTTAAGTCTTGTTCAGGGTCAGAGGAATAGCATAAATTACCCTCATAGAAGAGAGAGAGGAAATTATTTGTTCTCAGCATATTGAGGGTTAAAAAATGAAAGTATCTTATAAATGTAGAATTTTAGCCTGATTTGCATGAAGTGTATGGATGTGACTTCTGTTAAAAATCTTCAATTTTCTTCAATTAAGAAAAAATGTAAATGCACCACAATATGACAGTATTTCATGACATTATTTTATTACTATTTTCTTTTTACCTTGTTTATTTAGGATGAAGATTTTCAGAAGTACTCAGCATTGGCTTAACTTTGCTCCCTTTGAAGTCACTGGAGGTTTACCACTTGACTTCAGTAGCAACAGGAATGAATTAATGTGCATTTTCTATATCTATTCCAGTACACATGGGCACTTTATAAGGGAGAGAAAAAAGACACAGGATTCCTTGTACCATGGTGCTTAAGTGCTATACATTTTAACTTTAAAAATATATTTAATAGCAACATATATTATTGTAGATTCTCAGGTGTAAAGCTGGCTTCTTTGGTTTACCGCCATCCTTCTGGGTTCTAAACAACCAGTAAAATCAGCTGTATCCCTTTGTCCCATAACATGTTCTATCCATTGTGGATTAGAATGCTTAATCACAGAGTGGGGTGAAAAACAAGGCTTATGAAAAAATAAACCATTTCTATCACTTTGTAGGGCAAAAGTAGGCAAAATCCCAGTTTAGCACAAATCCTAATTTTCCCCTTATTTACAGGAAGCAAACTTTGATTGCTTTTATACAGAAAGGTCACCATTTTCTAAAGAAATCTTGTTCAAGGAAAAGGGTGGGAATTTTTCATTTTTCATGGATGAAAGAGTGATTATATCATGTCATAGGTGTCACTGACAATGAAAATTCTACTCCAAAGCTCCACTCAGCATTCTTCATGGGGTAGATGGATGCAATTTACTTACCAAATGATCCAAATATTTAAGGCCAGATAGTGCTTCCAGCATCACTGTATAGCAGTTTATGCTGCTTGAAGATCTGGCCCCCCAAATTTTGCATAATCTTGGGGGATTATTTCCATTCTTCAAGTCCTCTCTTATATCTTCATGTATTAGTCAGGATCCTAAAAACTTGCCTGGCTGGCCTGGTAGACTGTGACAGCTAAAGTCACTACACACATTTTTTGTTAACTAAAAACAGATTTAAAAATCTTGTTGTTTTCCTCAAGGTTTGTGGAATATTTTATACTCTTCTGTTACACCTAAGAAAGGGAAGCTGAAAGTGCAGAAGTGCATGTTTTTCCATGCACGTGGAGAGGTCCATTTCCAGCTGTGCGCCTACCTAGCTTCCATGTGCATCAGCACATTTTGCAAGTATGGTCACGTATGGCACAAGAAATTCAACAGATGGACCTGTACCTTAAATAGCCTAAGAGCTGCACACAACTGAATGCTGGACTTATTGTAGTAAGAAGATGCTACAAACTCTTTCTGTGTGCATGAAGTTTGGCATACTATTTATCTAAGTGTTTGTATAGTATATTCTATACTCCCTAAGTGTTTCATAACAGAAATAACAATATCAGATGTTTATCCCCATTCTTTCCCAGCCAGAAAGAGAAATATGCTAAGTGCAAGTGGAGGGAACTCTTTGAATAAATATTTTTTATTATTTGCTTAAGAAGCAAACTGCAGGGGATGGGGGAAACAAATTACATTGCCTGATGCTAAGTGACAGAATGTTTTTATTCTGTATATTTAGATAATGTAATTCCTTTAGTATTGCTTAGGTCAGTGTTGTCAGTGTTATTTGCTGTATTGATTCCAATTGTTCAAGCCAGTTACAAACTGAAGACCTAAATTTTTCAAATGAAATAATTAGCTTTACTAGTTCATGCTTTTCTTTCCCTCACTTTGCGCCTATCTTTCAGTTGCTGTGTCACTTGCTTTTCCTCACTGGCAGCTAGATGAGTCTCCCAAAGGATACTGACAAACTTGTGCTAAAGCATTTTAAAAGTACACAGATTTCAATTAAATGCATGGTGACTTCTGGCAGGGCATTATATTTAAGTTGAAACTAGGTTCTCAGGTTCTCTTTGTGCAGGATTTTAGTGGATAGCTTTTCAGTGGTTCCCTTTTGAAGTAAATGGGAAAATGCTTCCCAACAGCCCTGCATGTGATGTTGTGCACAGTCTCTGCAGCTGTCTCTGTAATTCTTATGGAGGTGAAAAAGTGATGATTTATCCACTGTACCACCCAGACCTGTAGGTTGTTTTTTTTTTTTTTTTTTCTAAGGTCACCTTATATTTGCAGAGCTTTGGAAATTATCATGAATATTTATGATGGCATCAAAAATAGAGCAGCTGCAGTTGTTTTAAACACTTTTAAGAACTAGAAACCAATCCCTACTGTAAAAAACTGGAAAAAGCCCTCTGGGCTGCCCCTAACCTGAAAGTAGGAAAACTGTCAGAGACATAATTATGTAATACTAATAATGTACTGTATAGCTAAAAGTTAAAACATATGGGAAAAGTTCTAGAGACCATGTAGGAAAATAAATCAGCTTTAATTAAAGTAGAATTTGAAACAGAATGCCATAAAACTTTGTGGATTTTTCCAAAATATATAACTGTAGTGGAGCTGTCTTTTAAAAATTTTATATTCACTTTGATTTGCCTGGAATATCTGTTTTCTCCTTTTAGAAAAAGTAATTTCTTCAGAGCAGAGCAGTTAAAATGTGTGTAATTGAAAAACTGCATGTAAAGATGTGGCTTCAGACTTTTTTAAGATTCTTTTTTTCCAGTAGAATCATGACTTATAATCTGTCACTTATCAAAGTCTAGCTAGGAAAATACATCAAGAGAAATAAACAGAAGACTGAAATAGCCCACTCAAAATTCGGGCACTGCTACTGGGCTGATATAAAGGTTTTAATTTGGGGTGCAAAAACATCAAAATGGTTTGGTGTCATTCAGTCTGAAAAATAATTTTTGTCTCAGATAATGCACAGTACCATGCTAAAGCAAATTGCTCATGTGAAAGGGAAAACTCTGCATATGCTGGAGGTTTGAAAACCATCCAAGTATGGTTATGTAAATACACAGAGATATGGTCTGTTTAGGAGAGTATTGATTCATTTTAGCAATATTTAGTAGCTAGTCCACTGTATTTAGGCCCAGACTCCTGAAAGAGTTTTATTTGTTTTGTTTGTTTGTTTTGTTTCTCTGTATCTTCCTAATAATTAGATTAGTAAAAGGGAGAGTTACTTACTGGGCATGTCTACACATGCCTTTACACTGACCAATATTTACTGCACAGTAAGTAGGAATAGGCCTGCATCTACACAAACAGGCATTAAAGTGCATTAACTATGTGTGTGGACTGACTTGGAACTAAGGTTAGTCCCAAGTCAGTCTACACACAGTGTTACTGCACAGTAAGGCATCTACACGTGTTACTGTACGGTAACTAACTGGGCATAAATTTGATACCTGTATGATGCAGGTATCAAATTTATGCTCATATTGGCATAGGTCACCATATTTACTGTGCAGTATGGGCATGTACATGTAGACCTGTGCCCATACTATGCAGTAATTTCACATGTAGATGCACCTACACTGTCGTTTAACTTACAACAGACATTTTGCTCATGAGATGTATAGGACTTGAAGCCTGTAACAAACCACATCCTTAAGATAGTTCAGAGAGCTAGATGGTCAGCAGTCTCTTTTCTTCACTGATCAACATTTTTAAGCAGTATATAGTTCATTGTACTCAATGAGATGAAGAATGAACTAAAATTGTCTTCTGTTGGCCACTATTAGAGGATATGTCACAGATTATCAGACACTGAGCAGTGTTGCACTGCAATTCAGTAAAGCACCCATACCAGCATGTACGACACAATTGGAAGGCATGATGCTAGTTTAAGAGGATAATAACTATGAGGCATTCTTATAATAAGGACCATTTTTAAGTGCTAAGGATGATTTGTTTTAATTGAAAGAGAAGAAAAAAACTCCTAAGAAGAGCCATAGAGATCCCCCAGGGCTCTCCAAAGACTTTAGATTATATTTTATAGAAAAGGCAGAGAATCAGCAGTGAACAGGAGGTTATGGAAACTGTCCTGCCATCAGCTGAGCAGGCTATTCTGCTGCAATTAAGGTGCTGACCTCAGTTTAATATAACATGTCCTGATTATCACAGGCAGATTATGGGAGTCTTGTTTTATGGCCTGAAAACTGGCTGGATTTGTATAAACAGAGATTCAGAACAATTACTCTTCCAGCCATTCTTTTTAATCTGCTATACAAGATCCACCTGTTCTGTCAGACAGCTGGATCATACACCACAAGTGCAGACAACTGCAGTGACAGCAGCAGGTCTATGGAAGCAGCAACTAATCAAATCAATTGAACTAGAGGTGTGGATCAAATCAAGCCCTTCTTTGTTACATCCATCACAAAATCTGAAGGAGAAATAAATGTTTGATTTAAAAAAATCAGTTTAAAATCTTTAAAAAAATGTCAATTGAAGGGAAAAGTTACACTTCAAGAGGCATTCAAAAGAAAAGGACATTTTCAGACTTGATACAGCCGTGGTTTTGTGTCTTCAGTGTTTATACAACAATGCATCTAGGTATGGTATTTATCATTGCATTTATTTGAAAAAGCCTGGTGTTTGAGTTTGTTAAAGAATTCAAGAGAACTCTTGTCTGTACCATATGACTGGGTGATTCTTATTAGAGAATTGAACTTGAGAAATAGTACCATTAGAGTTCTATACCAAGAGCCAATTCCTGTGGCCTCACTGAGTCCAGCTGCTGATGACTCAGAGGAAGTGGCAGAGATTAGGGTGCACAGGGAAAAAATCAGAACAGCACAGAAATAAAGCAAATCAACCAAGCATTACCTTTTGTGCAAAACAGAACAATGACTTTACTATGGTTCAAAATGACCTGTCTTATTCCCCTCATTTGTGCTATTCCTGGTTGGAAAGACCACCAGGAAACATGGGAACCACTGTGGAATACACACTGTAATCCATGGAACATCTCAATTAATATTCCCTCCTGACTACAACTAGAACAATACATTGCATCAAACAGTTTAATCTCTGGCAATAATGCCTTTTGTAAGATTGAGAGATCTTTCCCTTGAATTAGGTTTTAAGCAGGGATTTTGAAAATTAGTTTGGTATTCTACATATTGTGAAGTGGTGGCACCAGATTTCATAAGCACTAATATATGGCTAGGTAAAATGCCTGGAAACATGCTGGTTGTCATTAGCAGTGTCGCTATCAGTAATTTCTTCCTTAAAAATTTGACCTTGGGTTCCATTTAATACAGACATAATCCTCCAGCATGGTTTGTTAGTAGATATATAACTCAAACTGTACTCAAAACTTTTGAAGTATACCAAACTTTAAGTTACAGATACAACAGTAATATATCTTCAACAACAACAAAGTTAATTTCTAGTTTTTGATTTTAATGGGAAAAATCAACAGGGAAATGTTTCAATCTCAGTGTAGTTATAAACCAAGTTCTCAATATTTTTTTTAAATGGTATTTTTAACAAATTGGACTATTGTAAGCTGTTTGGGACAGGAAACTTGTCCTTCTCTGTGTTTTGAATGCTATGTATAGTTTGGGTGCTCTGCTGGATAATAAAACCCCCCCCAAGAAAATAAGAACATAATTGACTAATTTATACTATTAGTATTATTAAAAAACAAATTAGCTCTAAAAAAAACCCTTAACAAATTGTGGGCGCACCTACACATGCCCATATGGTGGTGTTGATACTGTGCTGTGCTTTAGTATTTCCTTTGTAAGTATTAAAGCATGGTGAAGTAGCAGCCCGTACTGCACCATACACCAGGCACATATTATTTTTAGCTGCTACTTCGCTGTAGCGGCACGCTATAAAAAGGGACTGTACCAAAATAGCTGCTGGTTCACGTGTAGATGCACGTGGTCACTGTCGCTGTAGTACATTGTTACAGTGAAGTAGTGTCATGTGTAGACGTGTCCTATGTTTAAAATATTTCATGAAATGAACTTCACAAAAGCTTATATAAGCAATAAGCTATATATATAATTTAGTTAGTCTACCAAAGGTGCATGTCTACTCTGCCTTCTAAAATATTTGTGTATTATTCCTTTAAAAAGCAATTGATATTTAATTGTTAGCTACAGTCAAGGCACATTTTTTTCTGTAAATGTTTCCTGTTTAAAATCTGTCACTGATTTTCATTCTAAGAGATGTATTTTACATATATTTGCTTCAGAAATCAATACAAAAGAATTCAGTTAAAGCTCTCCAAATTATTAATTGACTTACTTTCTTCTGATGTTATACTATTGATTGCTATTTGTGGTCAAACAAGTGACTGCAACAGTAGTACAAGTATCTTACAGCAGGCTAAGATTTTAAGGGGCCTTAACTGTACCTCCAATTTCAGGAGGCATTGTCAGTGAGAGAAATAATTCAGCTAGTGATATTTCTATATGGAAAATCACTGATCATTTCAGTTCGATCCCTATGCATCCATGAATACTGTGGAAATGGAATTTATGCTAACCAATTTAAGGCCAGCTTGAAAAGGCACTTACAGGTGACCTTGGGGATTGCCCTGTGGAAAGATGAGAAATCAGTATTTAGAAGTACCTAAATCTGCAGTATCTTGTGTAACTGTATAAGACTAGAGGGGAACAGGCAATAAGCTGAACAAACAGGGGTTGCAGTGAGATCTGTACCAACTCTATACCTGGCTCTGCAGGTATGAATTCCATCTCCTGCCATAAAGCCTGTGTATTTAGTAGCACAAGAAATGAAGCAGATAACTCATTCAGAACTTTTTATGTATGTACATTAGTCTCCGATATTTAAATAGGTGCATTTATTTGACCTAATTTACTCTTTTGCATGTATGTGAAAGATGCACAATCTGATTCCTGTCAAAAGTCTTAGAGAAGTATTGTAAAACAAAAATTGCCTTATTCATCAGTGTGCACTGTAAATCACTTATTTGATAGATTTCATAGACATTAGGGGCTGGAAGGGACCTCATGAGATCATTGGGTCCAGCCCCCCCACCATAGGCAGGAAGTCAGCTGGTATCAAGTGACCCCAGTAAGAAATATATCCACCTTTTTTTGAAAGAGTCCAGAGTAAGGGCTGGCACCACCTCTGGGGGGAGTTTGTTCCAGACTCTGGACACACGCACCATAAAGAATTTTTTTCTAATGTCTAGTCTAAATCATCCTTCCTGGAGTTTATGGCCATCAGACCTTGTTATATGTTGCAGAACTCTTGCTCTCTCCTCCCCATATTAAGATGGTCCAATGTAGAACTGGTTGTCAATACAATAATGCTTAGATTGTTTTAATCTGGACCTTAGAGCACAAGAATAATATATTAGTACATAAATCTCTACTAATTTACTGTAGATTATTAATCTTTCATCAACATGCACATATAAATTATGCCATTAATCATGACTATTTCTTTCAGCATTCATGTGGATGCAATATGTAATTTGATGGGAATCTTACTGTAATTTAGCATGAATTAATGTCCATTTATTGGAAAGTGCTACCTGCATTGATGTTATTGGGGAAAGAACAAATGTAGGGCATCTTAAATACTGTCCTGTGTGCCAGTATAATATTAAGCAGCTGCTAAAGAAACTTCATATTTACAAATAAAAGAGCATTATCCTTAAGCCAATTCGTGGTAGTTCTACTATACCTAAAGCCTATTAAATAAGGATTTGGGTCATCTTCTGTGAATGTGCAAGGTAAGTGTGCAACAGCACATGGGGTGCACTCTTGTACTCTCCTACACAGAGGAAAGGCAGGAAAAAAAGCTAGAATCAACACTGAGGCAGCACAAGGCACTCTGAAGGACATAGGATGGGTCCAGGCTTAGCTGTAGAATCGGAGTTGGTAACAGATGAGATATATTGTACCTTCCTGTGGACTACAGAAATGGCCAGTTCAATCCTGAAGAGCATCATTTTCTAATTGCCTGAAAAGGTAAAACTCATTGCCTCCAGTGATGGAAGAAGTAATTCCAAATACTTGTTTTCTTGCTCACAGTGGCCACTGTCCAGATTACATATTTTGAGGATGTCTGATTTATTGGTTGAAGCGTTGGACTGGAACTCAGAGTCCATAACTTCTGTTTTCAACTCTGACCCTGATTTGGCACCTCAACTTTCTGTCCCTCCATTTCTCTATCTGTAATATGTGAAAGCTTTTTACCTTTTTAAAGAGCTTTGAGATCTATATGTGGAAAGCATGATACAGAAGCTGGAGATTACTTAGCATATAGATTTCTTTTCAAAAGAAGTTTCAAAATGGAAGTTTTATCTCTGGCAAACTTGTGCACCATGAATTCACTTCTTACAGACAGACAAAAACTGCTTTGTTACTAAGAAAGTGGGGGAAAAAACTTCTGAGTGTAATGAAAGCTTCATTAGGAAAAATGAACTAATCAGTGCTCTCCAAGGGGAAATTCATTCTGTTTAGGAGGCCACAGCCTCTGCTGCTGCACATACTTAATATAATTTATATTATTATTTAAATCACTACATAAATTTTAGACACTTTTAAAAATTGAGTTAATGGACCATACTTTAGTGCTTAGCATCATTTATATCAAGAATTACTGGCTGTTGAGATAATATATTTGAATACAGATGAGCTAACACACACAGGCAAATATCATAACACTCCTTTATGGTGTGGATTTAAAATGCACTCATTGAAATGAACCTTTGGAAAAGTGTTGTTTTACAAATGGATCTCCTTTAAATTGGTTCATCATGAGTGCTTAGAGATGATGTGGATAAATACTGCTGTGTAATGAGTCTGTTCCTTCTACATGCACCTAAAGCCAAAGAGCATAGCAGAATATTGACTTCATCAAGAAAGCTCTCCTTCTCTCAGTTTTGGATGCAAGCTGCATCTGGGCAGGGAGGCTGGACTTGAGGTCTCTTAAAACATTATGAAATGGAAGCACAGAAGCAACAGGAAGCAAAGAGTGAGCTGATTCAGGAAGGGAGATGAAGCTAAGATCTTTTGCTGTTTGTTCAAAGACAGTAGATGTATTATTTTAAATGTTCTTACATGTACTAGGCACTGAGACAGTTCTGCATCATTCCTTCCTTTAGGTTTCTTGTCTTGTGTTCCATTCCTGTTTGTGTATGTGAAAGAAATTTTCTAGAAGTCCAGAATATTTCAGAGGCCAAGATTCAGGTCAATTTTAGGCTGCAGCTACTGCAAACAAAATGGAACAGAATTTTGGTTAGAGGGAGATAGAGGAGTGATACAGGGATCAGATTCATATAAACCAAAAAGAAAAGGGAATGGTGTCATGTGGTCTTGGGGAGAGGCAATCAGAGAACAATACAACAAGGCACTAGGAGGAAGTGACTAAGTGTAGGGTATAGGACATTTAGTTTGTAATTATGCTTCCTTCCATAATGGAAGTCTGAGAGGAAATGAGTGAAATCCCTGAATGACACAAATTTAGAAGCACAGCTATGGGATCATTTCTGTATATAGAAATACAGAATAGCATTCTCCAAAGGACCATTGTGAAAAGAGAGAGAATGAAATTCAAACCTGATTAAGTGGGTGCAAGGTCATCAATTTCTCTGAAGTTAAGCTCTCTTATGTCATGGACCATCCCTGAGAGGTTTGTTCACATAAGGGGCCATGCTTTACTTTGGGATGTAGTTAATTGTTCCACAATTGCAAAGAGAGAAGCCCTTCACTTAGATAAACAGTTTATTTTGAAGTGGGACTTCTTTGTATATACTTGTATATAAAAGTAACCAGACATGGGCCTACGCTGATCATGTCAGTTGTATGGTTTTTATAATAACCAGAAAAAGTGTGTGAGACCCTGACAGGATCCTTTTGGTGTTATCCATGTTATGAATAATAATAAATCAAAATGTCCCTTTGTGGGAAAACTTCACTAAGCAGAGTGTATTTATGATATGGAAGGGATGATGCAAAATTCAGGGACTCCCCTGCCTTTGTACCACCTGCATACACTGGAGGGCTCTCATTTCACCAGGCAAGGCTGTTGCAAGATCTGGGAAGTTACATGACCCTTATACTGGACTAAAGCTTTGACGATACAGTATATATTTATTTTCAGACATGTGCTAATGTTTTACAAATCTCCAGCTTGCTTTAGCACTTGGAATTTCCTAAAGCCATTTATTTCCCTCCTGATTTTGCTATTGGAAGAAAGGATATTCCTTTCAGAACATTTGAAATGAAGTTTAGGTTCAGACATTTGTACTTAACAATAGTTGCCTAAACTGTTACTGTGCCTAAACTGGTAGCTATAGCCTAAATAATTACCCATGTTGTTAAGCCACCTAGAGGTATTTTATTTTATTTTATTTTTGTATGAGCGTCTTTTATTGTCCAGACAGAGAAATAAATCATAGTTGGTTTCAATGAATGCAGAAAATGCTGCCTCAGAAGCTCCTTATACATTACATGTGCATTATTCAGGGTCAGAAACAAAGTGAGCAGATTGCTCACAGCAATCTGTTTCATCCATGTCCTTTATTTTCCAATGCAAAGTGCTCCTCCAGATGCCCAGGAGTATGTCCATTATTGAGCAGTGTGGTGGAGCCAATAGCACTGTGGCCTCAGTCTTGAAGCAGTAGATTAGAGACAGCAGTAGGCAGACAACTTTTGTCCCAAGGGACTACTAGAAATCTAGAGCTGGAAATAGATGGATTAACTGAAATTCAACCCAACTTCTGATTTACGTTATTGCCTGCTTTCTTTATCTCACTAGGAAAACTGAGATAAAGAGTGATAGATACTGATAATGATGGAAGTCCATACTCTACACCAAAGTGATAAACTTCATTCTGGCCCTCATTGTGCCCAGTTGTCTTCAGCTGGATATGAGCTCTAGCCTGCAGCTATTTACTCCATGATCAGGCTAGTAATTAGCAAAATGTTTAATATAATATAGAAGCAATTAGGAGGTGATAACATGCAATTAAGATGTGTTTTCAGATTAAAGATTTTATAGTGTTCTCTTTCTTGAAAAGATAAAGTGCCTATCTCAAAATGTCAAACTGCAGTGATTTAATATGAATTATTTTCAATTAATATGCATGTATTCTTGCGATGTATTCACCGTTGTTATTGACATTGATAAATTAAGCTCATCCCAGCAGAATTTATCCTTGAGTCGCTCTATATTTCCTGAATGTCAGCTCTTTATTCGTATTTTTTTTATGCCTACAAGCTGTGCATGATCTAACTCTTAAATCCCTTGATTCATCCCTGGGATTACAGTGATGTGTCAGTCTGAGTGGAACAATAATCTGAAAGGGCATTGTTATAAATAGTGTGTTAGAATATAATTGTTTGTCATGTCGTTTCTCCCCTTTAAATCCCTCTGAGTCCTGTTTAAGTAATTTAGACAGCTAGAATGACAAGAGTCTTGAGACTTCACTTATAGAGTTGTCCAACCAGTCTTCAGTCTAGTCTGTCTTTTGAGACCATCTCATCTGCAAAGTAGGAAGTGCAAACAGCAGATGAGTTTCATCTGCACTGTGGATTTGTTATGAGATTTCACACAGGCCATTTATAGAACAATGTAAATGCCACTGAAACTAATTTTGCCCTGACTAGTCAATGGAATTGCTTAGACAATAGGCATTTGGATGATTTTTACCATCAGTAAAAAAGTTTAAATCCCAAGTCATATTAATGCAGATAGAACAGTTTAATAAAGTATTGCAAATGTTGTGAGGAGAGACATTTTTAAAGATTTTTTGGTGAATTTTGTAATCACGAAGAGTATAGATTTGAGGTAAGTAGCAAGTGCTGCTCCCTTTGTAGAACAAGCATGATTACTTAGTCAGGAAAATTCTTTAACAGAAGTATACATGCAATGCAAACAATCTATTGTATCCTCCTGCCCAACTCCCTGCCAATATAGGATTGTTCCTTCCTATACATTTGCTAATGTTTTGCCCACTTAAGTTTAAAATTTCCAGGTAATGGGGCATCCCATGGAAGTCTGGTCTACAGCTTAACCACATCCCACATTTCACAAAGATTTCTCTGATATTAAATGAAAAAAAATTCCTAACCTAGATATATATCTGTTCATAATTATGCTCCCTTTCTTCTAAATAATTTCTCTTCATCCATGGTGGTAACACTTCAAATATTTGTGTTCATGCCCTATGTCTCTCTTGCTCCTCAGGGCTCTTCTATTTGATTACATTTTATTGTACTTGGGTACAACTCTGAAAATTCAAGGTATCTGACATGACTGAGCAATTAATGTCAATCAAGGAAAATAGTATTAGTCATAGTGTTAGCTAACTGTGATTAAAGTATTCTGAGACCAGTGTTTAATCAAGGTGAGCTGACTTAGCTTGTACCGGTCAGCTAACTGGTCAGTTGTGGTTTCCATAGTATCAGCCAAGTCTACTCTGCTGTATTGTTTGAACACATTTAAGTTTTGTCATGTAGACCAGGGATGTTTAGGATTCAGCCCACTGACCACCAAACCCCATCCTTCAGCCCCTGGTGCTGTTCCTGGGTTTGGAGTTGATCCATGTGTCTTATGTGGCATGCACTGAATTCACCCTGCACGCAGCACCTGAGATGTGTACCACACACAACATCTGCCCCGCCTGGTCTGGGACATACACTGCATGCAGCACCTGCCTCAGCTGGTCCAGGACGCATGCCACAAGTGGCACCTACTCTGACCAGTCTGGAACCCATACTGCACAGTGTATTCCCTATCCCCAACCTCCCTGGGATGGGCATCACATGTAGCATGGGTCCTGGACTAACCCTGCAGAGATGCTGCATACTGTACAATCCTGGATCAGCTGGAGTGAGCACCCCATACACTGGATCTGGCCTGCAGGGGCTGGGTCTGTGGGCCCAAACCACTCCATGCTCTACATGGTACTGCTCTGTGTGGTAGCAGGCCTACATTAGTTGCTATCACACAGAAAAGAGATCTGGAAGTCATTGTGGATAGCTTGCTTAAAACATCAGCTTGATGCTCAGCAGCTGTCAAAAAGGCAAACAAAATGTTAGGGACTATTAAGAAGGGAATTATAAGCAAAACTGAAAGTATCACCATGTGATCCATGGTGTGTCCACACCTTGAATACTGTATCCAGTTGTGGTCCCCACACCTCGAAATGGATATAAAAGAACTAGAGAAGGTACAGATAAGGGCAACAAAAATCATTAGTGTTATGGAAGGGTTTTCATATGAGGAAAGACTAAAGAGGTTGGGCCTGTTCAGTTTAGAGAAGAGACACTTGAGGAGGGACATGATAAATGTTTACAAATACTGAAAGGCAAAGAGAAAATAAAAAAATTACTATTTTCTATCTCTCTCAGTACAAGAATTAGGGGTCAGAAAATGAAACTAGTAGGTATTAAGTTTAAGACTAACAAAAGGAAGTTCTTTTTCAGACAATGTATAATTAAAGTGTTGAACTCATTGTCACCAGATGTTGTGGAAGCTGACAGTTTAGCCAGATTCAAAAAAGGTTTGGGCAAATTCTTGGAAGAAAGGGAGGGGCATCAGTAGCTATTGAGCATGGGAGTTAGGGATATAATCTATGAATTAGAACATCCTATACCTTAAATAAGTCTGCAAAGAAGAGAACAACAGTGGGAAAAAACCCTGGTTGTACCCAGTTCACTGTCTGTTTCAGCATCCACTCTTTGGCCCTGTGTGACACAGGATACTGAGCAAGATGAACCTATTGTCTTACCCGGTAAATGGCAATTTTTATGTTCACAAACCATTTGCCTGGCTCATGGATGGTTCTGAACCACTCATCTTGCCTATGGGATCAGATGAATTTGAGCCCTGATGTAGGCAATCCCTTAGTCATTTATTACCCAAGCTATACACATTTATTTCAGGCTTTCTTTTTAAATTAATCACCTTGGTCTTCTTTGCTTGTCTCTGAACACTTTCCAATTTTTTGCTATCCTTTTGGGAATGTGGTACTTGGAACTGAATATACCACATTCCCAAAAAGATACCGACAAATTGGAAGGTGTAAGACATAACTTATGCCAGCATCAGAAAGAGGTGGACTAATATTTTTCTGTCCAGTGATGTGACACCATTTTTATAGATTATTTAAATAAAGAAAGTTAGTAAAAGGTGATGCCCACTTCCTTTCAAGAGAAGGATTATATATATATTTTTAAAGATTTTGATTAAAAAAATATGCATAAATGTGTTGATCACTCAGCAGTACTGCAGCCAAATATAAAGTACTGATGAGTGAGCTGCCAAAGGTTTGATGGCTTAGTTTAGCTTGTATCAGCACCAAAAGTTTGAATATCATTCTGGCGTTATTCAGATGCCCTATGTATCCAGGCTCCTGATGGTTGCACACAGTGAATTCAATACTAATCCTCCCGTTAGCTTCAGTGCCTGGAGAATAGAGCTCTAATTCAGATTGGGGGTGATAAATATAATAATTTTCGTGACACCATTTGGCCCTTCTTAGCCAAGTCTAGGTTCTTAGAGCACTGAAAGACATCTGTGCTCCCATTTGTGGAGTGTTTCTAGGTTCCTTGTGCACAATCAATGTCAATAAGGGTGTATGAGTTGGAGGAACAACTGTGGTGCCTTCAGAGGGTTCAGCAGGAGCAGAAGAAATTATAACATGCAAAGAAAGCTTCCATTACTAATTCCAGTTTTTAATTCCCCATTTTGCATGCTTTTTAAATAAGATATGTGAGTATCTGGACATGCTTACAGAAGTCATGTAACAACTGAGATGGAAAAAATACAGGATGTAAGGGGAAAAACAGAATAACAGTGCAGGATACAGTCTAATGAATAAACAAATAAACTAGCAATTCAAATGTATTAATGCCACTGGGATGTTAATCAAAAAGGATATTTTTATGCTGGATTTTCTCCTAGCTACAATTATAGGACTATTTGTCCAATATGTTAAATATTTTTCTTTACAAACACTTTATCAGTGTCATATACAGTGCTTACTGAATTGTGCCACTCACACATTTAATAACAGATAATCCTTCCAGGAACTATTATGGATTTCTGTGTGATTATGGGAAGGATATCTAGTAGCTACTTCAACTTACATAAACATTCATTTTGCAAAGCTGTGGATTTAGTTGTATCATTGCCTAGGTTTGTTATCAGTTTTAGTTTTGCGCTTAATGACTTCCCTCTTTTTTTTGACTGAAAATAATGTAAATTACCAAACTTCAATCAAATAGCATGTGTGTGTTTTGTGACTCCTAGATTACCCCCTTCCACCCCTCAATCCCCTGTTAAGAAGTGTTCCATTTAAAATAATGTTATACACTGGGCCAGACTCAGCTGCACTGAGTACAGTGGAAATCAGAATCTGGCCCTATACTTAGTGCATATTGTCATAATGGGAAAATGAAACATGTTTTTATATGATCATTAATGCTAGCTGGTTCAGGAAGACCTGCTAATACTCCTTTTTCTCATGTGTTTGTTTCTTTGTTTCCACATTTATGTAAGGCACATTTAAGAAAAGAGGAAAACAGATTTTTGTAGAGCTACCTTTGAACCCTAGAGTTGCTTTAAAACACTTATTGCATCACTAACAAGCCACAGGTGTATACTACATGAGCGGGTGAAAATGTAATTGAGGGGTATGATGACAGTTAATTGTCCATAATGTATTTATCCCAAGATGCACTTATGCATCTGTTATATATTTAGGTATTTGCTACTAGTAGCTGTGCTGATACTTAAGCAGGGGGGCAACTATATCTAAAAGACAATAAAAAAGGAAAATGCCACCAAGGGGCTCTAAAGTGGTAAGACAAAGAAAGTTAGTCTCTTTCTCTGTCTTTGAAATGAATGGTTCCATTTATTTCAATGGGATTTTTTCCACACACATTAATAGTAAGGTTTGAGTATGAAACACTTGACTCCTATTTTTAGGGCATGCTGTAGGCTGAACTATTTGATTACCTGCTGGTATTTTCATAAATCAGTATTGAGATATTTGCCTTTCTTTAATAGCTTCTCCTCTGTTTTATCTTATAGCAGTTATAAAACAGCTTTGGACAATAGATTAAAGTAGTGTCTGTTTACCAATTGGCACACAGAGAATTTATGTGCAGGAGTAACTCATAATCCCCCTCCTCCCACCCCCAGATATGGTAAGTAGTCATCTATATTTGTCTGCAATCCAGACATTTAAGATGAAAACAACAAATCATTGTACTCAGATAGAGGTCAGTTCAAAATGTAGTAAAACAGCTTGCATGATGAACTGGTGACTAGTCATATTCTGGGCCATTCCTTGTTCTCCTTAAAGGCAATGACATATAGTGCCCATTGCTGTCAGTGATGCAGGACAGGTCCTCTCTAAATAGGTTTGCTTCCACTTGAGTTTCTGTAATGATACTAGAAGAGTATTTTTAAATCAAGTTATATAGCTTTACAAGCAGATTTAAACTCTATTATTAATAGCTGTATTATAGCAGTGGCCAGAATCCTCACTGTACTGTCCAAATATGCTGTCAGATATAGTACTTGCCTCAAAGGCCTTACAGTCTAAACGGATAACCTGCCAAAGGGGGACAGAAGCACAGAGACTTAGTCAATATCATAGGGTAGATATAGATGTCACACATATTACACATTAAGTAGACAAAAAGTGTTCTTAAGCTGTAACTGAACAAACATTCACATCTCTGAGAGCACTTTAAATATGGCATAGCATGCGGAAAGTTAACCCTTAATGAATGTATACTAACTAAAGTGCTTTCCGTTTGAGTGCTTTATCAAATATCTGTGCCAGATTCCATTAAAGATTAACTTAGAGCACAATCACCGCCCTCCCAGGTGGTATTGGCAGGGCTCCACACTAGCCTCAGGCAGAACTCATTTGCCCCACCCTCTTGGCTGTCACTGACCCTAGTCAGTGATGGCCTCTGGTTCCAGGCCAGTGCACAGCCTTGCTTGGGGGAGAGAGGGGAAGTGGGGTTTCTGTCCCTGTAGCCACCCTGGCCCCACACTGCTCTGCAGCGTGGCTGGGGGGGGGAAGTGGGGAGGGCTGTGGGTAAAGAGCTCCAGGGTCTCTCGTGCAGCAGTCCAGGCCAAGCAGGGGTGCACTGCTGACTGGTGGTGGGGGAGGGATGCTCAAGGTAAGGAGTCTGGGGTCTCTCTCCTCACAGCTGCCCCTGCTGGGCCATGCTGCAGCACAGCCTGGGCAGGGGAGCTATGGAGAAGAGGTCCAGGGTCTCTCTCTCCACAGCTGCACCTGACAATGACCAGCTGGTGGGGAGTGGGTGGGGTTGGGAAGAGGGGCCACTTGGACAGCCTCTGGGAAGGTGTACAGGAGCAGCCCAGCAGCCAGTGCAAGCAGGCTTCAAGCCACTCGCAATGAACAGCGAATATCTGTTTGCTTCACTTGCACTCTAACTTATTACACTTTAAATAAGGTATGATAGAGTACTTCCATCAGGGGCTGTACTGTAGCAAACCTGGGAAACCAATCCAGATCTTCTGAGTGATGACTCGAAAATGATATTTAGAGGTTTGCTTTTGGGAACTGGCTTGTAGGTAAAGTAGATATTGCATTAGAATAATAGTCCAGGGGAATGGCATGGGTTAATTGGTTTCAAAAAGCCTGTGTGTAACAAAGTTTCCTTCAAGACGCAGTGTGTCTGGTACCAGCAGACACCATGTCTGAGGCCAGTGAACAAGCTGGGAAACTGAAGACATGTACCACACTGTTCCATAATATGGCCAGATCATAGTGCCCAAATGCAGAGCCCTTGTAATTTCCAGGTTTGGTGGACAAACCAAATTAAGACCCCAAAAATGATCAAATTAAGATGTATGCATCTGGTGGGTTTGGGAAACAAAGGAACATGCTGACAGAACAGAATGTAGACAGTATGATGGCCACAGGGAAACCAATCAGTAGTGCCTGGACTTGAAAAGTCATCAGGGGAGAAAAAAGATACAAAAGGAGGGAGATATTTTAGAGCAGCGAAGGGTCCCCAAGAGGGGAACCTGAAGCCACCAGGGACAGAGGGGGCACCACCAGTCTGTTTCACCCCTTGCACTTGGTGGGGTGGGCCTCTGCCCTCAACCTCCAGGATGCTGACATCTGACGTTCAAGAAAGAACCACAAGGTAAAGCTTGCATATTGGCCAGATGTACCTTCCCTCTGTGACAGCTCTAGGTTTCA
>NW_017728995.1:38151295-38152999 GCF_001723915.1 Gavialis gangeticus
GGGGGGGGGTATTTTATTTGCCTTGCCTGTATTATTCTTATCTGTTATCACTGTGTATCAATAAAATTTGCCTATTATTGAATGGAGGAGTCGTGGTTGGTCTGAGGGTTTGGGTCTGCCCAGAACAAGTTATCTGAGTCATAAATCCAGTGGCAACACTGAGTGCCAATCCAGGGCCCTATGAGGCCACTCCCTTGAATGTTAGCTTGTGTAATGAACAGTTCATTTTACTTAACATAGATCCAGTCCTGCATTGTTGTTTGCATGTGCTGACTAATGTGTCTGTCTGCAAAGAGTCCCTTTAACTTTCATGCTGTTATGCCTGTGTACAGCAGTGCAACCTCATGGATTGTAACACAAGATGAGGGCCTATATAACTGCATTATCTCTAAAGCACACAAGTTTATATCAGAAGCTGTTCACTGCATTTGAAATTCGGTAAATATCAGCATCTTAGAAATATCTTAAGTTTTTTAATATTTACATTAACCAGCTACTTGTTTGGAGTGGTCTGATAAAAATGCAGTTGCTGTGGTAATTGTTATATTATGTTCAGAAAGTGCCAAGAATATAATTACTTGCAAAATGATTGCACAGTTCAGCTTTAATCTACATGGCATTGCTGTTTACTAAAAATTAAAAAAAATCCTTGCATAAACAAGAGTCTATTTGGTAGTAGGCTCTTTATTAAACTTTTAACACTATCATTATGTTTATACTATATTAACCAGACACAATTTTTAATGTTTGCCATTTGTTTAAAAAAAAAACCCACTGAAACCTAAAACACCAGAGGATGATTTCCTTAAGAATGTTCTCCCAGGTATGTTCAGAATATTAATTAGGTCCATCTATTTCTGTTGGATAATAACAATGTCCAAGAACTGAATAGAATCTGTGACCTGTGAAAGGACTATTCATATGCTTTAGTCTGCCCTAGCACATTCTTTAACAAGTGAATATAGACTTTTTCACAGTTATCCTAAATGTTTCAACTGTGTGTTTCATGGTTTGCTTCTTGTGTCTCCAAAACACATGGCCTTTTTTTCTTTTTCTCTTTTCTTTTTTTGGTCTAGTGGGAAGTATTCCATGCTCTTCTCATTTAAATGCTTATGCCTTTATGGTTATTTTTACTACCATACCTATGGGGCTTCTTACTGCATTGCCTGTAACTAAAAAAGATTTTTAAAGAATTATATTTGTTCAGATTAACTCTTTCGGGCTTACACCGATATCTTAAACAATTAGCAATAATTAAAAAGCATTTATTCAAACTGTATAAAAAGTGAATAGATTTCATTTAAATACAGTAGTCAGGTTTAAAGATTTACCATTAGTGTGAGAGGAGATTTTCCCCTTCTCCTTATTTTACTGAACTTTCAATGTCTACTAGGAGAACTTGTTTTATATTGCACTAATTTTTAAAATATTTTATTTTGTCAAGTAGCTGCTTTGTGGCTTGTAACTTGTTTGTACTGTCACAGGCAGGTTTCTGTGATCATCAGATTCACCAAAACCACCACACAATTGATACAAGTTGGCACCCTAGGTGGTCTGAGCAGAGACTGAAAATTGAATTGACCTGGAGACTTTGCTACCATCTTTGCACTAGATGTGATATCTTCACCCCAGGCACATCAGCAGTTCAGAGTGAGAAGTTTGAATAAACACTGACCTCCCCCCCCCCCCCCCCCCCCCCCCCCT
>NW_017728995.1:38153010-38154045 GCF_001723915.1 Gavialis gangeticus
GCCCCCCCCCCCCCCCCCATACTAGCTCTGCAGATGCAGATGAGCAAGGTGAACTAGGATCACACTTGGGCACCTAATAGTTGGCATAGCATCTGTTTGCAAAGTTGTATTTAAATATTCTTAGCTCTTGCAGCAGGTATTATGTAGATCCCATTTCGGGGGCATGGGGGGGAGTCACAAGACACACTGCATAAGATAGTGTTCTTAAATGTTGTAGTATCTGCTGGGGCCATGTCTGTGTGCTTTAGCAACTTATACTACTGAGCAAGGAGCTAAATGGCTGCACACTTTGTACAGTTTCTTCTTACCCCCTATGGCAGCAAGACAGAACCCCACAAGAGTCTTAAGGTGTTACAGACCCATACTCTTGGTCAATGGTAACGTTCAGTATCCTTTCTGCCTCAGAGAGAGCTGCATGCAAGATATGTGTTTTTGAGGAATTACAAATCAAGGGATATAGTAACTTAAAACTACAATTATCTGTGGTATGGAAGAGATACCCACCTCCAAAGAACCAAAAAAGGTCATCCTCAGAAAGTATCTATCTTGGATGATGCTCACCTTGGAGTCTTGCCGCAAATGGAAGGCAAAGAAGAAACCATCACTGAACAAAATTCCAGCTACGTTGACACCTATCAACCAACACCATGCCCTTTGTTCTGTATTGTACCACTTTAACACCGCTAGTGGTATGTCAGCAGTTCAGTGTGAGATTCTGTACTTCCCTTAGCACTGATACTTTTGACATATTACCATCACAGGCACTGATGCTCCAAGACTAGGTAGATATTGAAATCTGCTCCAAACACCAAGAAGTGCTGCCCATAAGACAGGAGAGGAGACATCATTCCTCTGTGGACAAACTATGTCATTTGGTAAGATAGTGCTATTAAGTCAGCCCAGCTGTCATCAATGAAGACATTGCTGTCAACCACTGCATTGGTAATAGCCTTGAGATGTGCTCAGAGATCCAATAAGATCCTCTCTGGCAAGGGATATCATTGAGTTTGGTGTGGTATACAACATCTGTATGAG
>NW_017728995.1:38159045-38177105 GCF_001723915.1 Gavialis gangeticus
CAGGAGAAGAGACATCATTCCTCTGTGGACAAACTATGTCATTTGGTAAGATAGTGCTATTAAGTCAGCCCAGCTGTCATCAATGAAGACATTGCTGTCAACCACTGCATTGGTAATAGCCTTGAGATGTGCTCAGAGATCCAATAAGATCCTCTCTGGCAAGGGATATCATTGAGTTTGGTGTGGTATACAACATCTGTATGAGAGCCAAACATTACTGTATTGCTTTCCTGCTCCAAGAGTATTTCTCTTCTTTACCGCCACCAGATTTTGACTTCTTTCCAGTATTTCTAATCTACTTCAGCTGATTCTGCTTATTGTTTATTCTGCAAGTTTAACTCCAGAAATTGTGCTTTAGCCAGAACTGTGTTTAAGGCTGGAACATATAGAGTATCCTAGGGAAACATGAGAAAATAGTGGATCATATAAATAGTAAACACATGTGGAAATACTTAGAAATTAGACTGAGGCAAGGTAGTATAACTAATACAAAGAAAAACCAAATTTATTTTCTGATGAGACAAGCCATTTTGGAATTTTTTTTAAAATTTGATCTGACTAAATGGAATCATTTTAGTCTGTTCATTCCACAAGGGGAAATTTTAGAAATTTTAAGGAGTTTCTCAGGAGATATAACTTTTTGATATCTCTAATGAATTATCTTGAAAGAAATTCATTATCATTTCCTGGGTAAAAAGATTCAAAACAAAATTATTCAAATTCCTGGGAACATGATCAAGAAGAAAATTATTTCTGTCTTGAAAGCTGCCTTGTATTGTTCTATTATACTTGACTGCACCCAAGACATTAGTAAAGAAGACCAGATGACAATGATTGTTAGATTTGTTTCTGCAGAAGAAGCAACTGAGGCGAAAGAAGGCAGCATTGAGATCAAAGAATGTTTTGTTGAATTTTTGAACGTGACAGATTCTCTGGGTGATGGAATGACAGAAGCTCTCCTTGAACAGTTTAAAGAAACAGGAATTTCACTCAGTGATTTGAGAGGTCAAAGCTACAACAATGGGGCAGATATGAAAGGCAAACACAGCGGAGGTCAGAAGAGAATTTGGGACTTTAATAAGAGTGATTTTTTTTGTCTCATGTATTGCACATTCTCTGAATCTCATACTCAGTGATGCCATGACTTGTTGCACTGAGGCTATGGTATTTTTCAATGTGGTTTAAAGGCTTTATACTTTTTGCGGCCTTGGCACTGGGATGTATATGCCAACCTGTGACTAGGAAGTTCACAAAACTTTAATGAAACTAAATGGGGAAGCTAATGTGATGCAATTGCATATTTCAGTACCAAGTTTCAGTAGTCTGTGACACTTTGCTTTAAAGTGCCAGTGATCACACCTAAAACCAAAATATCTGCAAAAACCAAACTCAAAGTGATGCCAAAATGCTGCCAACAAAATCTGCAATTAATCCTTGTGCAATTGCACTTGGATTTTGGCAAAATATACTCCATAAAGTCAACATTGCAAGTAAAATGCTTCAAAATGTTGAAGTAAATATTTAAGAAACTATGCATCAGCATTAGGCTTCAAATGCTTTCCTTATAAACTACCATTCTGATAAGGGATTTGAAATGAAGGAAATGACTGATGGGCTGGAAAATGAAGCTAGTTTACCAGAAGAAAACAACTTAGACTATGGATGAAAAAAAGAATGTTTGATTACAAGGCCAAAAATGAAGTTTTAAGTAATTTCCACCCCCCCAAATTCTAACATTTTATTTTTATTTTGATTTTGATACCCTGTACAGTAACATGAAGAAAAGTTTTACAACTTGAGGAATCGTGTAACCTATTTTTGCCTGATATCTGCAAAACATCAGAGATGCCCTAAAAATACAATAACAGTACCTTGTTATAAGCAGAGCGTTAGAAGAAGAACCATCTGGTGAAGAGACATCCTCTGACATAAATACCCTGGATTTTTGCAATGAAAATCAAGCTTTCGGCAAGTGGTTAAAACCTGGAACATACCCAAAAGCTAGGGTTCCATGTAAAAATAAGCTTTCATCTTTGTTTTTATATATAACTTTTGTACTCAGAATTCTGTTAACCTTGCTTGTAACTGGATGACATAATTTTTCAAATTTATGCTCAAGAGACACATGTACACTCTCTCATAATTGCAGTTGGTGAGCCTTGCTTTCATTTCAGTTGAAAGCCTAATTGTAGAGAGTATTGATCTGAAAGATACTGATCCACCAGATCATGTGTATTAAAGCAAAGAAGGTAAAATTTGCTAATGGTACTAGTTGCTATTCCCAAATGTTTCTAAAAAGGTTTTAAAGGACTTGTGACATTTAATTTGTGTTCTTCATTTTGTCTCATACTTACATTACTATCACTAAACAAGAGTGGGAATCTAATTTAGAGGAGTTAGGGTAGAGTTAGAGAAGTTAACAGAAGTGCTGCAAGTATTCCTGCCTACTGGAGCAGTAGGATAGAAGTGACACAGCACACTTTTGCAAATTGCTTTAGCGTATAAATAATAAATAAAGACCAGACAAGCAGCTCTGGCAAACTCCAGTCACCATTTAGCTCATGTCTGAACAGGTGTAAAAGAACTATCAGGTGTCTCTGAAAAATATTGAGAGCTGTTATTTTTACCCACACCCAGAATCATTGATAATTGCAGCAAAGCAGAAAAAGTAAAATAGATAAAAAGCATTTCAGGGACAAGGATATCACAAAGTTATGCCTGTTAGGAAGAGCAACTTGCTCTTCCATTTCACTTGTATTCTATGTTGGGAACTATTAGCTGGTGTTCACCAAGTATGCATTTCTAATATGGAAGACGCTCCCTTCCTATTTTCCTGGCAAAACTATTACAGAATTCTAGGGAAGAATCATAATCACCAAAAATAGCTGTCAGAACACCACAATAGGCACCCATGGACAATTCTGGATCAACTCTGAGACTGATGGTAACACGAAGGGGAGTCCAAGGCACCATACAAAATTTCTGTTTGAGGGAATAGAGCTTTTCAATAAAAGATGCAATGGACCTATCTCCTTCTTAAAGCATTCAAGGGCTAACCTGACATCGCTGAGTTTTTATTGTCCTACCTTTAAAAAAAATTCTATACATGTACTACCAACAATTGTGATAAGTAAGATAAGTAAGATAAGTATTCCTGTCATCTGCCTCATCCACTCTTATCTAAGTTTGTCCTCTAGATAGCAGATTTCATGGGAGTATTAAAAATGATGCTGGAATTGATCTTTGGAAGTCAGCTTGTCCATCTGCTTTGATCTGATATTAACTTGGAAAAATGTGTCAGATATAGTTGATAGTAGATATCCTATTAATTTGCACACCCTCTCCCTACCACCTTTAGGGACCCTTCTCATGAAAAGGAAGTAGTTTTACTGCTTCATCTAAAGCAGTGATTCTCAACCAGGGTGCCAAACCACCCTTGTTTGCCATGAGAGCCTTTCAAGGGGGCCACAGGGTGCCACACAATGTTAACACTGTAAGGTTTACAAATATGATTTACAAGATAAACCCAGAGATTCCAAATAGAAATCCACAGTCGTGGTCTTTCTGAGGTTTTTGCTAGAGAAAAACTGCTCTATTATTTTCCTGTAGGCAAAAAGAACAAAAACTAAGAGCTAGGATTTTTCACGGGGTGCCTTGAGTCAAAAAGGTTGACAAGTACTGATTTAGAGGAAATCCCTCAGTAGTACAGGAAAAGAGACCACTATTATTGATATTTCCTTACCCATAGAAAAATGGGTGTGTGAGACTCTTTGTATGATCTTAGAAGACAGGAGATTTAAGAAATACGCCACATTAGAATCTACCACTTCAGGCACAAGACAGGTCCATGTTCTCAGGATGCATATTTACATATAACCACCCACCTGACACACAAAAAGTGCTAGGAGCAAGTATGTGTTTCTGAGGCAGCACTGTAGAGTAACCCATGTTGAACTGAGCTGCTAGGTAAAGATTCATGTTGGGGAGACTAGGATTACTGATTACATCTACTATCATATGCAGCTTCTTCATAAGACCAAATATGCATAAGACATATAGCCAGTTCGTAGCCTCCTGAGTTCAGTTCTCCAGTCCCTCAACAAATTAGTTATCTTTTCCTGCCCTATTGCATCTCTTTCAATTTTAAACTTCAGCTCCACACCTAAAAAGCACTTCTTCCTTTGCCAGTTTCCTGTCCCCAAGCTATATCACCATCCTAAACTTTTCCCACCTTGTCCTCTGTGCTGTCTCAGACTTTCATTCTCTTTACCAAGCACATTCCCTCACCATTTCATTCTTTATTCTGCATAAATCCTCTCCCCAGCATTTCATTCTTAACCCTGAGTTAAATACCATATATATAAATAATATACCCTACCACATAATTTAATTGCTAAACTTTTACATGGGATAGTGTGTACAAGCAAGTAATATACCCAGACCTGAACAGTAGTTATACTGAGTGTGCCAACTATGCTACTGGTTTGTCTTTGTGTTTCCCTTCTTCAAAACTCATCATATAATTATTATACTACTTCATTTTTTCATTTGCCATTATTCCATTTGACATCAAATACATCGTTCCAAGATTTTTTTTAACTTTCAAGAGCCATAATTTAATCTTATAACCAAATAGCCACCCACCTTTCAGTAACTTTATTTTCATTTCTCAGCTATCATAGAAGTTCAGTATTTTGCTAAATAAATATTCATCTAGCATTCTTAAATCTTCTAGTACAAGACTGTGGACTTTTAAACACTCATTCAGAGTTTCACTGGCTTCTTGTGTAGGTGCCAAAGATTGTTCTTCAGTACCTAAACTTAGGTAGTACAAGAGTTAGAAAAAAGTAGCTGTGTGTGTGTGTAAGTATTAGGCAAGCAAATAACTGGCTCAGTGTTCAAAAGTGCTAAGCATCCAACAGTTCCTATTGAGTATAAACAGATGATCATAATGAATAACAGATGATCATAAAGAATAACTGCATATTCTCTGGAAAGCTACTCACAGATACTCAGAAGTAGTATACATCTAATACAATTCTTTAATAGGAGGAACATATCTCCTTTGGTTGTCTATTATATATGCATCAAGTATATAAACGTTTGCTTTCACACCATTATTTTCCTTCAAAGAATCCACCTTCATATTTCTCCTGCAACAGATAAGCAGTAGCATAAGAAAAAAAATTTTTAGTCCATGGTCAGGTATAGACATTACACATAAACTGGCTTAATCAGAAATTGAACAAAACAGAAGTTTGGCATGCACAGACCAGTCTAAAAATGGCAGAACCCACTCTAACATAGATGTGGTTTGATGTGCCTCAAATCTAATTGATTTAGGTTAAATTAGTGAATCAAACTTCTGTACAAGATCCCCTATTGATTCAAGTTAAATCACTGTTCTCTGGCATCCCAGCATCCTTTGTGGCCCCCTGCAATACCACCCCGCCACTTCCAGAGGGAAGTGTGCTAGCACTTGGCCTGCACTCAGGTCCCCTGTCCCCAAAGCTCTCCAAGAGCTGAACCGGCACAGACCCCCCCTCCAGCCCTAGCTCCTGCCTCCAGCCATCTGTCAGCTACAAACAGATAGCAGGGTGAGGGGAAGGGAAACATCTATGCCCCTTGGACAAGCCCCAGGACCTGGACATCTGCATCCCTGGGCCTTGCCCCCACATCTGTAGCATAACTGGGATCCTTGCTTGTTACAGCACCCCATCATGAAGCACCCCCAATGTACACACATACCAGGCACTAAGCCCAGGAGAACCTCTGCACTTGGGCACAGCCCTACGGAGCTTGGTTCTGGCTCCTGCACACCCAGCTAGGGACCCATATGCCCCTGTCCTTGGGCATAGCCCCATGGAGCCCGACTCTGTCTCCTGCACACCCAGCCAGGACTCCTGTGCTTAGGTAGTGTGCTGTTCACTAGGGTTGTGAGAAGCTTCAGTTGCTGATTCGATTTGGTAGTGATTTAGCCCAATTCGGCAGCTGACTCTCTGAATCTGAATTGAATCTGGAGACCCTTTAATCTCTCCGAATTAAATTGGAATCCTCCAAATTGATTAGGAGAGATTCAGAGAGATTTGATGATTTGGACATAGAAACAGTTTTAAATGTTTTTTCCTACATACCTCAAGGTACCAGGTGGCTTGTGAAAGCTGAGATGGTGGGGTAGATGGAGTGCCCAAGGGGAGAGTGTGTGTTTGGGGGGGTGGTTCCCAGCATGCTCAGCAGTGGACTTGAAAGTGGACCACAAGCACTTCCAGTCCATTTCCAGGTCCACCACAGAGTGCTTGGGGGCCCATCCTCCAGCTTGGCAACTAGTGCCTCCTGGGTCTGGGGGAGCACCCAGAGCCCCCGTGGCCGATCACCAAGCTGGGAAGGTCTGGGGGGGGCATCCTCCATGTGCTCGGCAGCAGGTCCAGAAGTAGACTGGAAATACTTCCAGTCGACTTCCGGGTTCACTGCCAAGCGCGCAGGGGCCATCCTGCACTCCTGTGGGACGCTCCATCTGCCCTATCATCTTAGTATTCATGAGTCATGCCTGGTACCTTGAGGTATGTAGAAAAAACATTGAAAGCTGTGTCTAACACCTCTACTGTTCACTACCAATCTAACCTAGAGTACTTCCAGAAAACTATATAACTTAGATCAATTCTGCCTTGGCCTTTCTGAATGTCTGTTCTTTGCCATAATCTAATCTGATTTATTTGTCCAAATTAATTAAATTTTGTGTACTCCCCAAGTCTTTCAGAGCTGAAAAGGCAGAAAAAATTGGTGCCCCTCCCCCCCATGTTCCTACAAGAATTTTATTACAAACTTCTGAATAAAGCAAAAAATTATTTTCATGGCATTTAGGTAGACATTTAGAAGGGCTGAGCTTTTAAAAATTCATTCCCCATTTTTAAATAGTACATTCTTTTCTTGGGGGGGGGGGTTCATATGTACAAACTCTGGAAGCATCTTATTTGCATTTTGCTTGATCCAGATGTGCTGAGCATAGTTGCTTAAATCCCTGTAATGCTGAGCAAGGCTGCTGTTATTACCTTCTGACCCAGCAGAACCTGGCTGTTCAGTACTCTTGGGACACAGACAGAAGTGCAACTCCCCACTGTAACTCAGAGCACTTTGCAGGAAGTGTTCTGAGTTACAAGGATCCTCCGGACCAAACAGAAATTCACTGTTGGTTCCAGAGGGAGGGGAACCTAACTGCTGGCTTTGATCTTGTAGCTGGTTTCCCCTAGCAATGACCCCTCCTCCTTCCCAGCTTGTACTGTTTTCAGAATTAGAGGGAGAAAAGGGAGAAGAGGGATCTTGTTCTAGGGGTTCCTCAGCTGGCATTAGAGGGGGTGGATGGGAGCCTCCCTCCACCTCAGTTCCCATCCACCCACCCAACCTCCAGTGTAGGCTGAAAAAACTCCATATTGAACTCTCTCTGCTCCCTTTCCCCCATCTTATTCTGAAAGCGGCAACAGGATGGGAGGCAGAGCAGACAGAAGTTGCTGAAGATACTATGTTTTGAAATGTCTTCATCTGAACCCTCATGCAATGAAGGTTCAGATTTTTGTGGGGTCAGGCCCTTTTAAAGTGTTTTGCAGCTGTACACTTCTGTTTGGTCACAGCTGTAGAGCGCTTTCAGGGGCCAGATCAGGTGAAAACTGTCACTGCTGTCTGTGCCTGTGTTGAGCTTTATGGACCTGTAGCAGGATGAGGGGATTGGAGAAGTGCCCCACTTGCCCCCTCCAATTGCGGAGTGCCCCGCTTGCCCCCTCCCCCTTACCTGAAGTCCAGTGAAAAGCCATGTTGGCTCAGGACAAGGCAAGCAGGCAGAGTGCTGAATGCAGTGCTATAAGAAATGCAGCCCAGGTGCTGCATGCCAGAAGTCCTGGCCAGGAAACAACAGCTGCCAGGGAGAGAGGCCCTGGCCAGAAGCGCCTCAGGTGGCACGCTATGCTCTGGGGAGCCTAGGGCCCTGGATGAAAGGAGTTCCAGCCCTGAGTCACTTTAGGTAGGCTCTCCTCCCACAGGGGCACATGAGCTGTAGCTGGGAGGTGAGTCCCAATGCTGATTGGCTGAACGCACCCTGGGGCAGAGGTAAAAGGATGCCAGAAGTGACAGGAGGGGCCCTTGGATGATGGATGAAGACACATATGCCGGAAGAGGGTGAGAAGCAGCTGGACTTGCCACATTTCTTTATTTTCATATCAGATGGACTGTCGGGCATTCCAGGCATAAGTTCTGGGAGGTAGTGATAAGACTCTGCAAGGCTGGTGTGATGATTGAAGGGTGATTGACAAGATAAGACTGAAGCCTGGGTTCTGTGTGACCAAGAATCATATGGAGGCCTGTGGCGGGAGTATAGGGGTGGAGGAGCTTCTGGTCTGGACCCCATAAGGGTCCTGCCAAACAGTACTCCAGAACACAGTGAATCATATAACGAACTGCCCCGACCTGGGTGAGCATCATCTCCCACTGAGGCAGAATTCTATAACTTCTTCCATCAAGTTATGGTGGGCAAGTGCCTCAGCTGGGAATGGTCCTCCCCAGAGAGGGCAAAAGGAGGGACAACAAGGTCAGAGTGCCAGAGATGTCACAAGACCATAGAGTGAAATTCTGGGACAGGAAAGAAGGAGCTTAGTGTCTTATTTTAAAAACTAACTGTATGTTCTAGATCAAATCCTCAGGAGCAATGGTGAAGGGAATTAGCCATTCAATGCAGCATTGTCAGCAACAGTCTATCAATACTGAATAGGTTATGTTTTACATTCTACTCATTGCCATAATTTCTAAATTTTGCCCAGATATACCCCACCTACCACCGGACTCCCATTTTGAATTGTAAATTATATATTTCATGTAAATTGAGGATGGTTAAAATGACTAGGGTCATGATTCCCACTCAGAAGGATTCAGAAATCCAAATTTCAGGATTGCCTTAGAACAAGGAAGGCT
Organism: Gavialis gangeticus; assembly: GCF_001723915.1. Lineage (NCBI taxonomy): Eukaryota > Metazoa > Chordata > Crocodylia > Gavialidae > Gavialis > Gavialis gangeticus. Next base: position 38,168,001 of record NW_017728995.1, read on the forward strand.
GTAGAGAACACACACATGCAAATGGAAAATTTGATTACAATGATGGGCTGTCTGCTTTGCAGCTTGTGGAAGCCCACCATCAGACACAAAAATGCAAAAACAGGGCAATAGGCTGTGTGGCAGAACAGGGCACTGTGCATTCATTCACAATTAGGTGTTCTATTCTGTTGTCACAAGATGCTGCCACGCACATTACGCAACAGAAATGGGATTAGCAGGAATAACAAAAACCTGTCAGAGTACAAAACCATGGCCTGGTAGTCCTGACAGCTTTCAAGGCATGCCAGAATATGGAAATCACTTGCCCTTCTTCACTCTCTCAAAGATAAGCAACAAATTCCTTCCCAAAGTCTTAAAGTCAGGCCACCATGTAGCCAACAGAAAAAGAAGGGGAAGGGGAAGGAAAAGTAAATTTAACATCTTAGGAAGTATAAAATAAAGAAGCCATGCTGGTAATGAACATACTTGTGCCAAGTATTCTGTTCTACAAAATACAGAACAATTTGTGCATGCTCAGGGTGTTTGTCTAACTCTATCAAAGTCACTTGGAGTAATAGTAACACTTACCTGGTTATATGATCTTCTGTGGAATAGTATGCATTGGATTTACCTTTAAATGTGAGATAAAATGGATTTAATTTTGGATTGGTTTTACCTTTATATGTGTGATAAAATGGACCCTGAATCTCTGAGGAGCTTATGCAATCTGTTTTTCACCCTCTTCCTTAGTGTAAATAATCTAAGTTTCATGGTTTTTCTTTTCTGAAGTGAGTGCTGTCCTTTGAAATGAAGGACACCAGCAAGGTAAATTTCCAATCGCTTCTTACCCTTTCAACATGGTTTCCTACACTACCTTCATCCCCACTGCTCTTGCTGTAGATGACCAATTCAGCAAAGGTGATAAATGTTACCTTCTTGCATCTCTCTTGACCCTGCAAGATGTTCAAGATTTCTGCTGGGGATTACATACAGAAGATATATTTCTTCATCTGTGGCACATAAACCATTTTTTTTTCTTTATTTCAGTCTGCTGAGGAGGTTCATGGAGTAATAGATAAAATGTCAGAAATAATTATGAAAAATACTGATATACACCATGGCAGAGAATTATACCTTTGGTAATGGCTGCTCTCATCATCTACAGTAGGTCCCCTGGTAGATATAAATACAGGCTTTATCACCTTATTTTAGATGATGATGTGTTGAGCCAGTGGTGATGAAAGCTCTGTTTTGAGAACTTCAGTTGGGGGAAAGAAAACATTTATATTAGGAAGCAGAGGTCATAATTTCAAAATAGAGTAAGAAATATAGAAATCTGAAGTCTCTCATAGTTCTAATACAATATCTATTAAATGCCATCCATGAAAATCCTCTCCTTTTTCTTTCAGTCTCAACTTTACTTCTGCTCACTTTTACCTTAAATATCCTTCCTTACTTCACCAGTGCAGCTTAACATCTTTGTTTAAGATTGCTAATAGCGCAAAAACTGTAGGAGATATTTTACCATATTTTGAATGGCAGCAATTTGACAATGGCTAAGCTTAACAGATCTGTGTTAACACAGTGTACTCTCTTCACTAATTTGGAGTTACTGTTCCAGGGAACTTTGAATGAAACCCTGGTAAAATGCTATACGTGCCATAGCCACCATGGACTGTTATACATAAAGGAGTCAAAAGGAATTGAGACTCCTGATGACTTTTTGATGGTGTAGGTAGAAGCCTATGTTTTCCAAGGAAGTTTACCTTTACATCTACTGCTCTAATGGTGATGAAAATGTTGACTGTTCTGATAACAACACTGAAAAACAACCACAAACTCAAGAAATGAGTAAAAGCACTCACATTTACTTCGCCCTCCCTGTCTTAAAGAGCTCAACAAGATGAACAAGTACAAGATTTGATGACAAAAGACAGCAGCTCAGGTAATGTTGGGCAAGGGAATTTCTGCCAGTGAGCCAGAAGGTAGAAAGGAGTCTTTGAAAAGGGTAGCTTAAAGGAGAGTTCTGCAAAAGAAAGAGGGCATTGCCAGACAAGAAGAGGGGGAGTGGTTCACCCTGGGCCTTGACATCTGTATAACTGATGGCACTATGGCAAAGGGTAGGAAAGAACATAGAGCAAGAAAGGGCAGTAAGAAATAGAACATCTGGCCGAAGACATATTAGGACTGGTCTTACTGGGTACTTGTACTTATTGGGTACTTGCAGTACTACCATATAACGTTACCTAATCATAACATTCCAATGGGGAACTTTTTGAGCTTAATGGTAGTGCAATTTCTGTTCTGAAGAACTGACAATATATGAGGTAGTTTATATTCTGCCTAACACATAGACTGGCTGCACTTACCTTGGTAGGAATGCTTTTGAATCTCTGGCTATTTGATCATTAGGTTTATTTGTCTTTGTAAGAGAATCTTTGTTTTAAGTCTTTAAAAATATTTTTTTTCCTCAAAGAAATGGATTTACAATAAATTTATAGTGCTAGGAATGCAAAGATCAAAATGAATGACCACAAGCTCTTTTTACTTTTATTTAATAGGAAACAATATAAGGGAAGAGGAATTTTATGTATGGCACCAATGCTAAAGTGTATTTCTCTCTTTCAAAATGCATTAGAAACATGAATAGACTTAGGATGCCAGTTAAAAAGCAGTGATCACTCACTATAAATTATTACTTTCTGTATTTAGGTAGATTTGGAGAACTAGTTAAAGGGTCTGTGGATCAACTTGAACTGTAAGCTGCCTCTCTGCACAGTGGAAGATACAAGGAGGCAAATCTTTACTTATATAAGACTGAGTAAATCACCTCCTACTTTTAAATGATATTTTTATAATATTTTTAACAGCTTCAAGATGTGTTGGACAGCAGTGTGATTTAATGATGGCCCTGATGGTCTAGAGCCAAAGATATTAAGATCAGTGGAAAGACTCCCATTAAGTTCAATAAGGTTTGGATCAGGCTAAGTAGGTCATAAAGGCTCATTCTAACTTCTGTTGCAATCTAGGGGAGTCTTTTGATGGATGCCAAAACCCTCAGGTTTTTGACGTGAAAATGGGGGAAAATAAGGTTTGGTCACCTTTATGAAACTATTCACATCTCAGATAAAAGGCTAGGCAAATCCAAAGCATAATCATAAATATTTTATCCATGACTGTATGGAACTAGAATGTTCACAAACTTCACTTTTCAAAAAGTCATTAAAAAAAAAATATCTGAACCATGAAAATGCACCAAATCAATTGTATGTTCTATTGAAAAAAAACACTTTTTAATATATGTATGGGTGGGGAGTTCTGCTCCATCTTGAGAACTGCAATGTTATTTATGTGCAGGCAGACTTGCAGCCCTATTCAGGAGTGATATGTGTTACATCACCCTCCAAAGTACTCCGAAGACAAAATCAAGTTTAAATGAGTTATAATTATAATCCAAAGTTTAAAGAGAATTTCAATAAATGCAGCTTTCCAAAATTGTGACCATTATTTCGTGAACTTGGATGAATGCTTTCTGCACTGTTTTGTTTGGGTTTATTTTTCAACCAACATACTTTTGCTCTTTCATAAAATCTTGTATTAAACTATGAGAATAATCTAATTTTCTTGTACTTGAATGAAATGTTATTTATTTATTTAGTTTGGCTAAGCAAATGCATTGGGTAGGCTGAATTATTTGTTTATCTGTTAAACTGAGCTATTTTTATGGCATTGTAACAAAACAAAAATTTCTACTACCATGGCTAATTTTATCACCAGTATTCTCAATTAGTAGTACTCCCGATACTTAAAAAATGAATTCCTATATAATGAATATAAAATGAGACCTACACTGTCCTGATTTAAAGAATGAGTATAAATAAAAAAATGTTCTACAAATTTTTAAAATACACATTCACTTGATTATTTTATAATAAACTTTGATTCACCTTAACTTTCAGCCTGAGTTCTCATTGACAATACTACGTTAATAAATCATCAGAGTAACCATTGATCTACTAGCCTATTTAACATAGCACGAATGACAAGAACTTATTTTAGACTTGAAGCCCCATAATATACCTTAATCTTTCAAATATTTTATAATTTCATAATGATATCTTATTAAACTGTCCACTCCAAAGATGATGTGAAAAGCATTTAGAGGAAAGGCACTGTTGCCTAGTGTTTAAGTACTGAAGTGCTGTTCAGGAAACTTGGGTCTGTTCTTGATTCTGTTTCAATGGCCTGCTGGGTGAGCCAGTCATTCTATGTCTCCACCTGTAAAATGGGGAAAATGACACTTACCTTTAGAAAGTGCTTTGTACCATGTAAGAACTATGGTGGGGGAAGTGTATGTGTGTGTGGCGGGGGGGAGGGGTGGGAGAGGTTATATTAGCCATGGCTGATATTTTGGTCTGTACAAATGCAGACAGGATATTTTTCCCTGGAAAATATTTGCAGAATGACCATATTACTACAATATAAAATCTAGTCATAATAGGAGAAATACAACCTTGTGTACACGGAAAGTGTAAGGACCTCTCTGCTACTTAAACCTGAAAGTTTGGCTGCCTAGTGAATCTACCTCAGTGATAGCTACACCCATGCAGCTGAAAATAGGACTAAGAACTAGGCAGACAACAAAATCAATGTACAGAGATGATCAGAAAGTGGACATAGCACAGAACATTGTAGAGTGGATAGAGACTTTTAAAGGGCACTTATTATTATTTTGGAGATTGACACTTTATTATTATCTGCTCGCTGGGGAGGCATAGAGGATGAGTGATTGGAAGCATGGTTCAGCAGAATTTCAGGGTGGAATTTCTTTGGTTTTAACCTACTTTTAATTCCCTTGAGGGTTATTTCCTAGGCCTTGTCAACCTTAATTCTTCCAGTTTTCTTTAACAATTTTCCGGTTACTAAGCAGGAATTACCCACATACTTGCTATTTTAGGGTGTCTGTAGACATACTCTTTCACTTCATAATTAGAATGCTTCCACATCACCTCACTGTCACGTGTATTAAGCCCCCCAGGAGTTTCAAAATGGCCATGAGGTCGCTTTATCTACACCTTTTCAAATGAGCTTTAGATAAAGCATCCCACAGTCATTTTGAAATGCACAGGAGCTTAATACATGTGATGGTGAGCCATTTTAATTAGAGCAGCTATCTGGGAACTGTTCTAATTAACCCCCAACCCCCACCCCTGAACATGTGTATAGGCAGCCTTAGTTACATATTCCTCTCTTCTCTGTATCTTGGTCACTTTCTTCATGTTGTACTTTTATGCACAGCTCTGCACATATGCTCCTTGTAGGATCTTGTCTATACTGATTGTTGTGTAGCATTTTGTGTTTTTATAATGGATAACTGTGCTCTCTCATTTCATGTATTTAAAAAAAAATCTTAGGCTGTCTCTGCTTTATACAGACCAAAAGAACTAGTAGTGTGATCATTCTTAACAAAAGGTGCATTCAAGTTTTCATGTGATAATTTTCGTAACTGCTGCTAATTGACAGAAATTTAATTTTAGTGACCACCAATCTTAGAAACACTGGGCGCATATGAACATGCAATTAGCGTGACTGACTGAACTCTGGCACAGTTCACTCAAGAGTTAATTCTCCCAGGTGCAGCATTTACACCCGTGCCTGGGACTGCAGCACAATGAGCAGGGGTGGTGCAGCCCCAGCTGGAAGGGGAGCTGGGGAGGAGACATGAGTGTGCTACAGTGTAGGGATCACTGGCAGCCAGTTCCTGCACTGTAGCACCATTGTGCCCCAGCCTTCCCTGGTCATGTGCATTGCAGTTCTCTAAATGACTCCACCAAGTAGTACTTGTGTCAGGCAGTGCTATACTACGATGGAGTTAATTAGTTTACTCGGGCCTAATAGTGCCATACATGTAGATGGTGATGCTTTACAACTCCACAGTAAAATGCACAAGTAGATGCCCCCACCCTGTCTTAGAGATTAGTTCAAATTTGTTGCTGTGCATTTTTTTAAGAGGATACTTTTATCAAAATTCTAATTTTGCTTCCTGGAGCTGTCCCAATCAATGGACCTGCTTTACTAAGGACAATTATACATGTGCATGAATGGTTCCTGGATTGGATTGTAACCTGCTATTAAACTGAGCTGAAAGAAAATAGTTGATCTGGACATATGTCATTCAGATGATCTAATTTTAGTCCAGCCATCTTGATTTCTTTTCATTTAAGAGTGTTGCTGCTCTAATTATGTGTCTTTTTGTTGGTTATTTATTTTTTCTTGTTGGCAGTATAATGGATTATGTCCTGGGAAAACACAAATAAATATTTTCTAACAGCAAACAACCATATTTCACTACTTTCAGCTTTTCAGATTATCTACAACTATCATTACTGTTCTGTTGCAACCCTCACTTTTTCAGATTGAATGCTTTGTTGTTTGAGCTCTGACCCCAACAGATATCATATAAAAGGTCCCTATACTGAGAAGCCTCAGCACCAGTAGAAGACTAGTGAATAGTCAATGTTAAACCATGGACAGTTACACACATGACTGTAGTTTCTAAATGATTTAAAGCAAAAAAAAGATTGTAATTCTTATTAAAACACCTATTTAAGGATTAATTCAAATATTTAAGCCACTTTTGTTAAGACAGATGTACTAAATTCCTTAATTGTTTGCAAAATGGAGGTCTTAATGATTGAAAAGTTAGACCTGAAATTAGTTGCTTTAAAACTTATGCCTTGCAATTGGATTCTGCATGGGCAGATCTCAGCAAATGTGCAATCTCATCAGCACCAGTGGATTCTCCAAACAGATCTAATTGTTTCCTTAGAGATTTAATCTAACTAGATAATCTTAAATAATTCACCTTTTTTAATACAATAAAAATGTGGGTAATTTAGTCCACATATTTGAACAATGCTTACCATGCAGAATTTCTTTTTCTTTCCCTCTTGGTATGTGTTACCGACTTATGTATATTTTTTTAGAAACAGTGACCTTGATTTGAAAATATGAGCACAATCAATAAAACACTGAAACTTCAAAGTACTTTTGTTTATACTTCAATCCTTCCTATCACCTACTGTTTATTGCTCTTATGTCATCAATCCCACTGGAGTTCAAGAAAACTTAGCTGGTTTTCTATAAACTCCCAGAACTATTCTTTTCCCATGTACTCTCATGTCTCTACAACTTCTGATGTAAAACAGATTTTAAATTTGTGTAGATCAGAGGTCAACATGAAAGCCTAAAACAAAACAAAAAAAGATGGCATTCAACTTGTATTTCTGGTTTCTATTACAACTCCGAAACTATCTTACAGTCATATTAAAAATGGTAATGTTATCCTGCACCATATCCTACCTGAAATTAAATAGGTGCTTATTTTAGATAAACTCATATATTGGTGAATTGTACAAAGGAATTGTACCAAATTTTACCTTCTTATTAAGAGTCAAACATCTTCTGAAGGTACAACCTCTGTATAGATTTTCATTCATTGACTTTGGGGTAAAAAAAAAAGCCAGAATATAGCCTCTTATTTCCATCACTAAGCGGTTACTCAATACTCATGCATCTGTCTACTCTTGATAATTGACTTACTGATGTGGTCACCAGTTGGATCAATGGCTTTGTGATCTGGCAGAACTTTCCAAAGTTTCATTATAGTTTCTTCAAGTGTTTTCCTGAAGCAAAGCAATATCCTGAAGTATACAGCATTAATATTTCCATTCCCATTTCTATGATGCAGCAATAAATATAATGGGACAAATTCTGAAATCTGTGCGTAGGTTTAATTCCTCTCTGAAATATGTGGGAGTTGAGTCTTACCAAGGAACAAGGATTTGGCCCAATATATTGCCCTGTTTTCCAGTATTTAGGTATGTATCAGGCCTACTGCATTTTTCAATATTTAACTGAACCTGTTTAATAAAAGATTAAATTTTCTGTAGTCCTTAGCATTGAATACTTCTCTCTTCACAGGCAAATCCTTTCATTCTAACCATGTAGAAGTATCCGGCAGAAGAATCACTGAAATTCTACTATGCAAGACGTAAGTCAAATGAGATTTGTGTGCTTTTGAGGGCCCTGATAATGTGCACGTAAAAGCACAATGGGAACTAAAGCACAATCCACACCCTCGTGCCTACTGCCATGCCACACATTCATGGAAGGAAGCATGATTGTGGGATTGCACATTAGATCCTATCATGACCTATTACGGGAGCAGGGGGGAGGGGGCCGGGGCGGGGACAGGGATCATGATCCCCAACTTTCCCTACACCAGTTCCTGCGGCTGCAAACCCCACAGCTGATAGGGCTCGACGGAGCTTGCAGCAGGGGCAGTGTTCTGCCTGCTGACCCCACTGCAAGCCCTGCAGCCAAAGATGCTGCCCCTGCTGTGAGCCCCCACTGCAAGCCCCACAGCAGAGGAAGCTCAGAGAGGAGCAGTGCTCTCCCTGCTGCAAGCTTTGCAGCTGACAAAGCTGCTCAGTTGATGGCACTCCCAGCCACATGGGAGCACCTGGCCACATGTTCAATTAATAGTGTGATTAGAACAAGCTACAAAATCATTACACCTTTTTTTGTGGAATGACTTTGTAGCTTATTTGTTTTATCATGCCATTAATTGGTTGAACATGTAGTTGGGTCACAACTTAAGCCGTGATTACCTAGTTAATCACGCCTTAAGGGTAACATGTAGAGGGAGCCTAGAAGGCCAAGCCTCACTCTGGGACCCAGGTATTACCAAGGCAGTAGAAGTTGCTAGGCTGCTAGTTTGTGTGTTTGTGTCCCCATATACACACTTTAGTTGCACTACTGTTTTGGGAGTTGTCCATACAGCAGCACACATGGGAACTGGATATGTCAGGGAAGGAGGAAGGTATATATGGAGAATCTACAGCTTTGTCTCCTGTGACCTCATACCCTGAAGTTTGATATAATTTCATAGTTTCATAGTTTCTAGGGTCGGAAGGGACCTGAGCAGATCATCTAGTCCAACCCCCTGCCATGGCAGGAAGAGCACTGGGGTCAAACGACCCCAGTAAGGTGGTCATCCAACCTCCTCTTAAAAACCCCCAGGGTGGGAGCCTGCACCACCTCACTTGGAAGCTGGTTCCAGAC
>NW_017728995.1:38177998-38184750 GCF_001723915.1 Gavialis gangeticus
AGCAGGGAGGTGGCAGTTCTGGTCCTTACTGAGGAAGACAGAGGCAAAGAAGTTATTAAATATGTTGGCTTTGTCATCTGGCGTGACAACTAGATTCCCCGTCTTGTCCTGCAAGGGCCCCACATTTCCTGGGGCCTTCTTTCTACTCCCTATGTATTTAAAAAAGGACTTCTTGTTGATATGAGGCCATGGTTTCCTTATAAGAGACTTGCCTGTGAGAAGGGCTTCAGTTCTTGGACTATGAGAAGCAGGAAGGAGAGGATGTGCCTGGCATGTGATGTGGATCTGAAGGGTGGAGAGTGCTGGAACAGCCTGATATAAGAATCTCTCTGCCGCCCAATGCCCATGGAAGATCACTTTGGTTTCTATAACTCCATTAGGAATTCTGGTGGTACTTACATGAATACCAAGGACTTTGGCAAAGTTTACAAGTTCCCACAAACAGTCCTGCAATCCCCCAGGATTAAAAAATGAGTTGGGCCCTGAAAAATCATGAGGCGTTTGGCACATTCTGACTCAAATCTAAGGGGACTGTTTCAATTCTGTCTGTGTTTTGTTTCATTAGATGCATGCACCCAAGTGACTGCATGAAAGCTAATTATTTTCTGTAGGCCATGACAGAAAATAGCATTCAGCTGTTATTTATTTCTTATTTTGGAGAATAATACTACTTTGGATGTTGCTGATTTGCTTTCCCCCAAATCTTTTGGCTTTCTCATTTCTTGCTGCTCTTGATGCTGGGAAGCAACACATCCTGAATAGCTGCATAAATCTGCATAAAATCTATTCCCGTGCTCAAAGTACCAGAAGGTATCTATCTGCAATTCCTGCACAATGAAACTGTGATGAGAATGTAGACTTTCTGTTCCAGTGTATCTCCACATGGTTGATTATTAGTGGAGGGAATAGCCCTGACACTGCTACATATCTGCAACTTAGACATCAAATCATATGGCAAATTGAGATCAAGCATGAAACTATACTTAGGAGGAGAACAGTCAATAGCACAGTCTCCAGATACCCACATCTTTCCTGCAGAGTAGTACAAAGCCATAGGAAGAACAAAAATTGTTCTCCTCCCCTTATTTCTGTATACAATTATTAGCCTACTTAATATAATATGTAATGATTTGAGCTATGATGAAGAGATCTTGGCTACCATGATCTGGTGTGTCTTTCTAATGACATGTCAACTCCTGCATTTAATGAGAAATATTAAAGCAACATGCTGTTATAACATAATGTTTCTAACCACTGCAATGGCATATTTAGTGAAAGAAATTTCCAAAACTCTTTCTCTCTCTCTCTCTCTCTCTCTCTAACAAACACACACAGGTTTAGAAACAGTGGATCATAAAGGATCTGTTTCACATAACTTAGCACAGATTTAATTTCGAAACATTTGTAAATATTCAGTCAATTAGGCCACTTGATTGGTTGAAGACAGATTACCTTTTGCTATACAAAGGATTCCATTTCTACTTACCGTTTACCATGAGTAGAAGATATTAATAAATATATAATCACAAAGGCATCTTTTAGCCTTCATTATCTAAATGTCAAGTTTCTTGTACGGGTGGACAAGTTGACTTTCTCCTTTCCACACTGTAAAATAGTTATCCTTATTCCATACTCTCTATCTAGTAAAAAGTATTTTTAAAAATTACCCCATTTCTTAGTGAATTTAACCCAGCTTCTCCATGAATTCCATTCACTACCTACTGCAGGTCTATTCACATTTGCAAGATAGAGGCAGAAATTTCTGTAGCTCATAAATAATGTCCTGAAATACTCCCAGAATTGTTCTTTTAAAACTTTATCTTTTTAAATACAAGCCCTACTCATTCAGTTATTAGATTATGCAGCCTTTATACATTATTGTTAACCACAGACATTACTGTGGTAGCAACGTCTGTGGTATGACTGAATTGTTACTAAACCCAAGATTTAAAAATAAACAGAATAATTAAAGTCTGCAGAACTACATATAGAATCTCAAGACTTTTCTGTTTCACTGATCATCACTGTTTTCTTTCTAAAAGGCAAAGTATCTGCTAACTGCAGTTTGCCTGCTGTCCTCAAAGAAGCTTCCAAGTTCCCTTTGTCAGAGAAATAGAGAATGCATTGCATGCCTCTCACAAAAGTGTAGACAGCATGCTCCAAAAGACATAAAATCAAGTCTTGGTCCTACAGAGGGATTTTTATGTAGATTTTGTATCCATTCAGCATCCCCAAGCAGGAGTCCTTGAACTTGGATCCTAAGTAGTTCTGATTCCACATTTGGAATTAAAATAGTTAATGGTGATCTGTTAAAGAAGCTGCAATCTTGCCAGATGATCACCAGGGCTGGATGCCTTGGTTACTCTCAGGAACATTAAGGTCCACCCATCCCAAATAGATCAATCTGTGGGATGAAGACTTTAATTTCTTCCCAGCCAAGCCCAGCTGATGGAATGCTATAGGCATCTACAGGTATGCCAGGTAATTCTGGCATTTACAGAGAGCTCAGTTGGAAGATGATGAAGGTGGAATTATGAACCAGAATGTAACAATAATATCATCAAAATGTTTGTATATTTAAAACTACCTGTCCATCTAAAATACCTTTTTCTATTGAAAAATTCTATGTAATAGAAAATACTCTATATACATCTATAGAAGTGAATACATTATGGAAATCTATGAAAATTTGAAAACATCCTATAGAATTGTGTTCTATACCAAGGATAATATTTTCTATTATATTCTGTTGGATGGTTCAAAAAACTTATTGGGAAAAAAAAACTTACTGGAAAAGTTTTCTAACATATCCCAAAGGACTTTTCCATAAAGACTAATATAGAAGTTGTACATATAGATAGCTCAAATGCAGCATATTAAAACAACTAATAATACTAAACTGAGCCTTTGAAAGAGAGTCCTCAATAAGGAGTGATGCAAAACACTGTGTGTCCCTTCAAAACAATATGCCCATATGGGGATGCATGGCAGAACCCAGGTGCTATAATTGTGAGCATGCTTTTAGAGCATACAGGTGGTGGAGACTCCTTGTGTCATACCTACATGTGCGCACGAATCCAGAGATCCTCTATGGAGCCTTAGATGTGGGTGAGTCGACTGATATTAGGATGCTCTTAATATTCAGGAAATGCTTGGAAACATTCACAATCAGAAAGATTTGTGTGGCTGTGAGAGCTTCATCTGGACATACGGAATGGCAGCACTACAAAACACCAGTGTCTGAAGGTTGATCCACTATTGTTCGCTATAGCTGCCAGTGTCCCAAGGAGAGTAAATGCCATCTACCATATTATTCCCTGGATGTTATTTGTCAACACTGTCAGTTGTTTATCAGTAAAAGGAGATATACTGAAAACATGCCTTCCTTCACTAAAAGAGCAAGACATGCTCTTCAGTCAGTAGGTGAGATGATGGTGCCACAGTGAGGGAAAGCAGCAGTAGCAGAGTAAGGGGTACACTGTTAAAAGAGAAGGTCACAGCAGCGATTCGGCTCATTCATTTTTGCAGACACAGTGGCTTCAGACTGGTAGCAAATCAGGGCATCCAGTGGTTGGCTGTGCCCTGGGAACAAAGCAAAGAAAATATAACAAATAAAAGTAACAGTTTATTTTAACTCCTACTGGAATCAATGGGAATCTTTCCACTGACTTCAGTTACATTCGTATTGAACCCTGAAAGTATAGATAAAAAATAAGAGATGGACAGACTGAAATCTCATTTCCCATAAAACTGTGGTGTTCATTTTGACTAAAAAGAAGAGGCCTGTCTGCTGCAGAGTGGGTTAATGGTCTGTCACTGCATGCAGCATTTTCATAAACACTTAAATGATTTAGCATCCTAAATCCTATTGAAAGCCAAACATCTGAAGGAAGAATCTGAAAAGGGTAGTGTGAATCAGAGTCTAAATCCAACCACTGATTGACGCATAAATCTTGGAACAGTCCTTCAAAACCAGATTTGGCATCTGTAGTTCCTAGAAGTTGAATAGTGCCTGACTGGCTGTTAGCAATGTTCAGCTGGCCAAATTTAGTTGAGTTTTGGTATAGTAGCAATTTATATCCAGCCCCCTTTGCTCCTCAGCTACATAACTGGGCATATTAATCCCCTGTGGGAATTTACAGTGCTGACATTATAATGTGCAGTATATGAGATACAAACATGCTATGCAGCATGCACTACATGCAGTTTGCAAGTGGACTGTTAGCACAAAACATGCAGCATATTAGCTCTCTGATTCAATAAGGGATGGAGTCTCCCCCAAATCTTTTACATGCAAATCAGGCTTCACATTACCCACAGGAAAAATAATTCCTTTATTATAGAGACAAATAGCAACATGTTGATAGAAGATAACAGAAATGTACATGTCAGCATAAAAATTAGATATGCAAATATTAAAATGAAGGAAGCATTTAATAAAAATGGAACTGATCAAACTGTCGCTGATGGAAATTATATGGGCATTTTTCCTTTAACAGCCCTTTTCACTATGACAAAAACAAACTGTCACAAAGAAAAACCACCATCCAGGTACCCAGTGCTTTCCAGTTGCTTTTAGTAGTGGAACCTTTTTCCAAAACTTTGCAGTTAACCTAAAAAAGAAGAGGATAGCATTAGAGCATGTTTTCTGTCATGCAGATTTGTGATCCTTCCCTCTTCTAGCTGTATCTTCCTCCCTGCTGCAGCATCACCCCCTCTTGTTTCAGTCCCTTCCAGCAGAGAAAATATGTTTATTTTAAACATCTGTTTCTTCATTTTCCAGTGTCAGCTTTAGGTTCAGTTTCCCCCTCAGCCTGTCCCATGTCCTTTCTAGCTGCACATGCCCATAATTTTGCCAGATATTTAATATAAAAATGATTACCTTGGCTTCCTGCAAGCTCTGCCACTGCTCAGTGCTTGGCTGCTGCTGAAATCAGTGTGCTCAGTGATGATGTTGGCTGTCTCTAAGCTAAAGCATGCAGTTAAAAGCAGCCTCCAGGAGCAGCAGAGAGTGCTAAAGATGCAGACTTCAGCATTATAGATGCATACTACTGGGATCAAAACACTCCTTTTTCTGTTACTGGGGAGGACCTTCTGTGGTCCTGAGTTGTGTGTTAGAATGGAACAAAGCAAAACAAAAATCCTGTATGTTTCATTAGTCTTCAGAAAATCAAGTTATTAAAATATTCAGCAGCAAATGTACATCTGGAATGTCAGCAGGAATGACACAATTTACCACTTTCTATGCAATGACTATAGAGGTATTATTCCCGTGTGGATTGTAAACTTTTTGGGGCTGGGACTGTCTCTTACAATGTGATTGTGCTGGGAGGCCTAGTTTATAACCTCCAGTACAATTAGCCACCATGTCATTGCATTTGCTTGTGCAAATAATTGCTTTTATAAAGATGACCCTGTGTCCATGCAAATCCAACCTTTTTGTGCAAACAGGTGTGAAATGGATCACCAACTTCCAGATTTCCTTGGAGTGAATTGGCTAAAATCCATTTTTTGTGGATGTAATAAACCCAACATGCATGTAGAAAATGAGTGTAAGCCTGACTGCTCATCCTTGGCATCTTTTTGTCTGTGGGAGACGGTGGATACTGCAGCCTATGACATAGATGCTTTGCCTTGTCTCTCATAATTGAATAGTCCAATCTGAGATTTGCATGATCTGTAGCAGTGGTTGCAAGTGTATGTGTCAGAGTTGGGTGGTTTGGGAACTGCTTGCTTCCTATGGACTTTTTTCTCTTCAAGCTGTTGGAGCCAATTCCCATCAGGGACTTTACTGTCCTGGTGGAGATGGTGATGCCATTTGTTCTGATCACTTGCCATGGTTTCCCATTGGCCAGGATCAATTCTAAATGTCTTCATATCTCACTTGCATGTATCTTTGTAGTGAAGCTTGGGGCATCCTGTTGTTCTTGTTTCCCCGATAGTTCTTTGTATAGCATGTCCTTGGGTATACGTCCATCTTTCAATCTGCTCACAGGCCTACCCAGTGCAGTCATCTCTGTTTGAGTAGGGCTGTAACACTAGGTAAATTTGCCCTTTGAAGAACCTCTGCACTGGTAACTTTATCTTGCCATCTGATGTTGGGTATGTGGTGTATGAGTGACTATGCTCCTCTGCCTTTGATGTCATTTCCTCCATCAAGGTTTCCACTCCCTTCCTCAGGCACTTATCTGCCAGAAGCCATTGGCACTTCCTGAGGTTGCCAGGTTAATAAACCACTGCCCAGAACCTGGCATTGACCAGTACAGGTGGTACCACTTATGGTCATAGAAGTAGTAGGTTTTCAATCCTGACCTGACAGTATTGGTCAGTTTATTAAAATGATGGGACTAAAACTAATGATCTTTGCTATCAAAACTATTCTTTTGATAGTTTATTACTGTAAAAATTCCCCCAACAAAGGGAGACTTCATTAATCAAACTTCCAGGATGAATTATATGTCCAAAGAATTCAGACAAGAAATGGACATCTCTCTGGGAGATGGACTGACACCCTTCCATCAATTCTGGGGAGATATGGAATTGCACTCCTCGGCAGGCATCAGGTATTACTTGAGTTCATCTGGTCCGTGTACAGGCACCCTCTAATTAATTGTATCCACCCAGCTGCTCCAGCTGCACTCCACATGGTGTTGAGTCTCACCCACTCCCTCCAGGGCAGCACGTTGCGCTCCCACACCTGCCCCCCACACCTGCTCCCACACTCCCCACACATACCCCCAATACCCCCCACC
>NW_017728995.1:38184916-38190496 GCF_001723915.1 Gavialis gangeticus
CTCCACACCCACCCCCACACTCCCTACATATGCCACACCTACCCATCCACACCTGACACACTCCCCCACCTACAATATAGAAGAGTAAGACTTTATTTTGAGCTATAATGCACTTGCCTCTATGTACACTGTGCAAACACATGCAAATCAGGACAAAAATATTTTTTGAAATAAAATAAAAATGTTATAGCAGATGTTTGACTGTTAGTATATGATTTGTTTTTTTTCCAGTTCCAAGATGGCACCCCCCAATGGATTGCTTCTGGAGGCAAGGGGAGGGACTCCTGTTGGGATGGCAAAGGTCAGGGGTTAGGATTGGGACTTATAGTTCCAATATGGCAACCAGAGGTCAAGAGACCTGTCAAGGGGCAGAGCTACCCTAGTGGCCCTTGACTGCCCACCAAAACTCATTAAGTGGCCCTCCAGCTAAAATAGTTCCCACCTCTGAGGTAGATGGACTAATTGAGCAATGTCAAATAAACTGTTGGTCATTTTCTCTCTTTTGGTTCCTTGCTTTTCTTGGTAACTTATGCTGTATCTCTCATACACTTCCCTTCTTCCAGGCCAGTCAGATAATTGAAGAGTAAGCTCTTGCTTCTGTTCTGGCAGCATCGTCTCCTGGTGCAATCCTCCCTCTCCCCAAAACCAAAATGAATTCTCATGTTTTCCTGTCATAAATGCACTGAGCGCAGTGTCATAGAAAGTAATAGAATCTCTACATCCATGTGTGAAGGCACCAACATTTTCCATTGGTCTATTGTCCAAAATATTATAGGTAACATTTTTCTTGATCTTTGAAGAGTGTATAAAGGGTTAAAAAATTCCTCTTGTTTCTATGCCTGGGCAAAGTCCAGAGATTGAAGATGTTCCTGTACTGAAGGAAGAAGAAGGACAGCTGCTTCCATGTATTGTAGGGGCTACCAGTTATCACAGTGGTGTTAGGAGACTGTATCTGGAGCTCTGTTCCACTCCATTCTGCATCCTCCCGCATTGTTGCTACTTGGTGGTGCAGCAAATATATGATTCCAGGATATTGTTGACACTGGAACAGATTGTTTCTCCCAGGGATGGTGCAGCTACAGTGGAAACCTAGTTAGTCTGATCTACTGTGTGTACTTCTAGAGTGAATAATCTCCGATGCTTTCATTACTGTACTGTGGATTCAGAATAAACCTGCCTGAAATGTATGGTCAGTGAAGGCACACACAAAAAACAGGAGAATCTTGTTCCAGATGTATAACATGTTCCTTGTTATCTCCTTTCCCAACAAGGAATGGGTTTCAGGAGCTTGGGGATTCTGGAAATAAAGCCTGTACAGAATTAACATGTAGTAATATAAGTTTGTGCCTCATACATTAAATAAATAGTCCCTCTGCATCAGAAATACATATATGCATGGTATATGTTAATGCTACAAAAACATATAGACAGGAAGCAGCTTTATGTTTCTCTAGACTCACAAAACTATGTCAACCATTCCAGAAATGAGATCAGTGATCAAAAATGTTTTCACAGTTGCAAAATAAAATGCAAAGTGTATAGTCCCTGCCTATTTGCAGTTGTTACCCCTTGCCCTCACTGCTGCTACTAGTGTGTTTGGCTGGAGGGGAAAAAAGACTGTTTTACCTTAGTTCTCCAGCTTTAGAAATCTTGGTGGCAAGACCCATGCTATTTTGCACAAGCAAATCAATATTTCACAGGCAGCTTATCTGATATTTGACTATGACTGGCCCACTGAAATCAACCCTTAAAATGTTATGGTAAGGTATATGTGATGAATTTACTATGTTCCAGAATGACATCCTCAAGAACATTACTCAGTGTTGGGCTGTCTTACCACCTGAACTGGAAGCTGTGTAGCCATGTCAATGCAACACTATACATGAGGTAATTAGCATATTATGCCTACTTAATTTTACAAAGTAGAGGAGTTTCCTATCTGGTATGACTTCCAATATCTGTTATTTTTTCTTTGTGAATTGATTCATACCTGTAACTCACACTGATCTCTCTGCTGCATTCATGACCTGCTCTTAGTGTTAGTATCTGGGGGAATATTTGCCAGGCTAACTTAATATATTATTTGTATTTGTCCCCTATATTGTGGGACTGATGGACACTAGGTGCATCTTTCCAAAGCTAGGTGCTTCTTGGGCACAAAGGCTTAGATACAAAAAAAAAAAAAAAAAAAAGTTCCAGGTGGAATTTAGGCTAGGTCCAGCCTATAAGCCTCCTGTCCAACTGTTATCTAACTCTGGATGTGCCTAGTGTCACCAGACACTTCCCAAACTTACGGTAACATTTTTTCAGGTGTATAAAGTTCTGCCTCTCTACAAGCTTGAAACTGCCCCAGTCTCCGCAATTTAGCACCTGTATCCTGACTAAAGCAAATTAGGATCCAAAAATTAGATGTTCCTCTGCCTATGTCTCCTGAAAGGCGTAATCAGATTTCCATTCTCAGGCCATAGTTAATATGTACCCATTGTGGACTCCCTACAAGGTGCAACTACTAATTTCTTGTAAAACGTCACAGTGATTCCCTGCTTTTATATAGTAACCTGTGGGTTAGAAGACTTATCCACAAAGTGTAAGACCTGGACTTACTTCCTTTTTCAAACTGAGGAGTTCAAACTCACATTGCAGCTTCCAGGAGGATGTTCTTTACCACCACATTATAGATTATTTTGGGTTGTGGCAGCCTCTACCCCTCCTGTTGAAGCTATGTCACTGTGCAGCAAAGAATACAAGATTCCTTAGGCCAAAAAGAGGGAGAGTGCAAGAGGAACTGTGGTGTTTGACTTCCAGGTTAGAGCACTATGGAGGAGTTGGTGCCAGGTTCTAGTCCTTGCTTCCAGGACTGTTTCTCTATATTCTATTCAACAGTCTTTGGACAAAGTACATAATTAATATAGCATTTGGCTACAATCATGCTCCCGCACCAGCTCCATCTTTCTGGCCCCATGAATCCTGCATTCTTTTCTAACAGTGGCACAACTTTAGCTTGATGGCTAGGGGATTATCCTGGGTACTGCTTGTTGTGGGTTTGTATCTTGTCAAGTTGAAGAGAAAATTGAACCAAGGTTTCCCACTTCTTGGACGAGTTGCCTAACCGCTAGCCTGCTGTATGAAAAGTGGGTGGCAGAATCACCAACAGGACTGTTATTTCAAAACAAAACAGTGAATCCTGCTTGCTCCTTTTCAAAAGTGGAGGATTACCTGTTGTGAGGCACCTACGCAATGAGAATGACAGTATTTTAGAAACACCCTTGATCTCAGCCATTTCCTTTTGGCTACCTGGAGGCAGTTTTATGCTCCTGTCCCATTCCAAGAAGCCTGACTCCCCCCAGACACTGGGTAGGTGCCTAACTCAGGGTCCCAGATTTAATTTCAGGTACGAGGACTTAACATTTAAATATTTCATCACCTAACCTAACACATCCTTTATCTATCTCTAAGTGTTATCATCTGAGAGTTAAAACTGCACTGGGTCACACACAATCCTGCCTTTTCTGTGTGCCTGAAAAGTCTTTGACACTGTCAGAATGCTTCTAGCAGCCAGGGTGCATAAGGATCTGTAAAAAGGATAAGGAAAGAGGGAGGCAAGATGCTTTCACCTCCTGCAGAGGCCTGCACAAAAGCCTGAAAGTTTCTGCTCTCAAGGAAGTATAAGGATTATTGTTCCCTTGTTTCTGCTTCACATGGCACCTGGTGTTTGGAAGGTTTTGGAATGGATGCTTGCAGATGACACCAAGCTGCGGGGAGTAGTAGATATGCTGGAAGGTAGAGTTAGTATTCAGGATGACCTACATGAATTGGAAGATTGGGTGAAAAGAAATCCCATGAAGTTCAACAGGGACAAGTACAAAGTCCTGCATTTAGGACAGAATAATCCCATGTACCAGTACAGGCTGGGGGCTGGCTGGCTGGGCAGCAACTCTGCAGAAAAGTGCCTACCGGTGACAGTGGAGAATAAGGTGAATAGGAACCAACAGTGTGCCCTTGCTGCAAAGAAGGCTAATGGCATACTGGGCTGCATTGGTAGGTGTGTTGCCATCAAGTCAAGGGAAGTGATTATTCCCCTCAATTCAGCACTGTTGAGGCCACATCTAGAGTACTGTGTTCAGTTTTGGGCCCCACTCCTACAGGTAGGATGTGGAGAAACTGGAAAGAATCCAGTGGAGGGCAACAGAAATGGTGAGGGGATTGAGGGACATATTTATGAGGAAAGACTGAGGTAACTGGGCTTTAATCTAGAGAAGAGGAGACTGAGAGGGGACTTAATAGCAGCCTTCAACTATCTGAGGGGGGCGGAGTTCAAAAGAGGATGGAGCTAGACTGTTCTCAGTGGTGGCAGATGACAAAACAAGGGGCAATGGTCTCAAGTTGCAGCAAGGGAAGTTTAGGTTAGATATTAGGAAGATTTTTCTCACTTGGAGGGTAGTAAAACACTGGAACAGGTTACCCAGAGAGGTGGTAGAAGCTCCATCCTTGGGGGTTTTTAAGACCTGGCTAAACAAAGCTTAGGCTGGAATGATCTAGATGGCATGGTCCTGCTTTGAGCAGGGGATTGGACTAGATGACCTCCTGGGGTCCCTTCCAACCCTCATTTTCTATGATTCTATGATGTGAGGGGCAAGACCCAATCCTGTATTTATTTCTACCCAGATCTGCAGAATAAGCCAATCATACTGAGGCAAAGCCGGCTGTAGTAGGCACACTGATCAGAAAGGTTTACCCAGCTGCTGCTACATGGGGCAATATATTTCTGCACCTGCTGTAATCAGCCCATCCCAGCTTGAAATGATATCTTGAATATTAATGAGTTGGGTGTTGAAGCCCTTAGTTGTTTTTTATATCTTCTCAGCCTTTTACCTCAAATGTAATATTCAGTGAACTCTCTCAAGAGTTTTACCTAAGAAAAGACTGAATAGAAAACTGGTAGGTTCTTTTGCATGTAGTCCATTAATTAGGGATAAGACTATAGGAAGACAGCCAGATAGAAGTTGCCTGCAGCATAACGCCTGCTGTCCATCTCTTTCCTGCAGTCATACCTACCAGATACCCCGGCTGTAGGCAGATGTGAAATATATTTTCCCCTCTTAGCATGGGCAACTGGTGCCATCTGAGTCAGGGGGTGCACGTACCCCCTCCCAGTGATCAGCCAGTGTCCAGGGAGCCCTCCTGTGGCCAATCTCACTGACCAGGGGCAGGAGTCCCCCCATGGCCAATTGCACTCACCTGAAAGCAGCTGTGGAGCTCCACAGCCACTTCATCCAGTGCTTCATTCCCGCCAGCGATCACAGGGGATGCACTGGCAGTCCTGCCTGCCCCCCCACCCATCACCTAAATGGGAATGCGGCCTGACAGGGGATGCACCAGTGCTCTCAGGGAGTGCACATGAACCCCCATTCACCCTCTACATATTGCCACTGCCTCATAGGCTGCATCTAAAAAAGTGTGACTGTGCCACATACCGTATGTTCAGCTGTTCTCTGCATTGCAAGGAAGCAGCATGGGAGGTGAGGGGGGAGGGGCGGGGGGGAGGGTTGACCCCTGGGTATCCAGGGGTCAAAAACACCC
>NW_017728995.1:38190682-38196406 GCF_001723915.1 Gavialis gangeticus
GAGGCGCACATAGGGGACAGTGCGTGCTGCTCAAAACCAGAGCCTAGCTGGCCAGAGTTGCACTGTGGCTGCTGGCCAGGCTCTGAACAGCAGGATTGCTGCTGCTGCAGCCCTGGGAGGCCCCCAGGATCCCAGTTAAGCCAGTGCTGGCCCCAGCCTCCCCTATCCCACCAAAGGTAACCTGCCGTGTGCCAGAGCACACATGGCACAGGTCTTCCCTGGGGACAACTAGTGGTGGCACAAGATGTGCCACCGCTAGTTGTCCCCGGGGAACCAAAACATCCATGTGCATCTGGATGCAGCCATAGGTGTTATCTTATTCCTGAATAGTTACAGAATGATTTTAATCCTTAAACATGAGGTTTTTCAGGTTCCCAGATCTTTGCTAATTATTGTAATACTGGGCATTCATGTATCTAAAATCCAGCCCCTTTTTTGAATCTTGCTTAACTCTTTGCCTCAGTGAGATCCTGTGGCACTGAGTTCCACAGTCTAAATACCTGATATGAAAAGAAGCATTTCCTCTTTTCTGCTATTAGCTTTGAACTTGCCACTTTTGAATGGCATTGTAAGTTTCTGTCTTTGGGTTGTGAAACAGGGAGAACAGGGAGAAGCTCCTGATCTAATTTTTAAAAACCATTTATGGTTTGTTATACTTTTGTCATTTTCCAGATGTGGCCATGTTGCCAATACTAGCACTAGACTTAAAACAGATATATGAAATGCAGTTTCTTCTGACATCATAATTTACTAGAACATTAAAGGAGACCTTAAGCCTACACACTGGGGCTCTTTGGATCAAGCAAGTCAGTTCAGACCTATTCTTAATCATACTGGACTAGGTTCTGAGCAGGACCCCCTGGGCTTGCCTACACATTCATTAATGCACAGTAGTTACTGCGCATTTAGTTTAGTACTTAATGAAGTACTAAACTAAATGCGCAGTAACTACAGTTACTGTGCAGTAGTGCTGGTGCAGGTTTTTTTGTGAAGGTTACTGCACGGTATCTAATTAGCATGGTTTTTGATTGGCATGCTACTGCACAGTGTTACTAGGCTACTGTGCAGTAAGCATCTTGTGTAGATGTGCTCCCTGACTACAAAAGCAAGTTGTAAAGTTTTATTGTGTTAAAGTCAGCTACTGCTACCATTATGCCCACTCAGTGAGTGAGCCTAAAGGAGGTAATTTATTTTCTGTTAATACAATAAGTAATATGAATGTTTTCCACAAGAACTTCCTGTGGTTATAAGAGATCTTTTTCTGCAGCCCACATTTTTTAATGTTTTTGAGTAAATTGTTCACCTGATACCATTCAAGCCCCAAATACTATAATTCTGGCACTTACTTTTATAAGAAACCCTTTTTTGTTATTATAATACAAAACATATTGCTGGCTGGCTTCCACATAAAAAGCAGGGGAGCACATAACTTGAGTTACTCGAGCATAAGGTATTTTTATTCAATTGAGCACTTTAGTTCAGATTAAGATCATGGCTTTTTTGGAGTCTACAAGTTACTTTGAGTTCTTAGTTCAGTGTTGAAAAACTAACATTTCTAGACATGCCTGACAAGTTCAAATAAAAAGTCATTAGTCTCTTCTCAGTTTAAATCTCACTGGAAAGCTGGATATATGTAAACACCTGTCTTCAGAGTATTTACAAGCTTCCAGGAAAACAATACTGCAAATTCATGCAACATAGTAAAAGTATCATTTATGTTTTGCTCCTTAAAAGCTATAAGTTAAATAAACATAATTGTAATGGATTCTGAAGAAGTAGCACACTCCTAATGAAATAAGAATCAGTGGGATAAGGAAAGACTGTACTCATCATGAAGTTAGATGCATATCTTTTTTATTTTATATCCCTTAGCAATAGGGGATGATCGTGTTAATATTACATGGACTTCTAGTGTTTTGGAAGGCTTTATTTTTTTTTAATGTATGATCACAGTGGGGTTTTACTGGGAAGGAGAAATATTTTATGAAAGTAAATGTATATCTTTACCTTCTATTTTATATAATAACAGTTAATAATAACTAGCACTTATACTTTTCATTCATAGATCCAAAATGACTTTAAAAGGGGGGCCAGTGTCATTATAAGCAGAAAACTGAAAACTGACCAGGAAGCTCATAAGCTCTAAAATTAATAAACCTTGAAGAGTCTATAATTATTTCCTTCCCTACGACTTTCAATATTTCACCATATTGAAAGTTAATAAGAATAAATATAACACGTTCTGGGGAGTAAGAATCTGTGGAAGGAAATAAACAGACCTAGGATATACTGCATCTAAGTAAACACAAAGGTTGCAAAACCTTCAAACTCAAATATCAAGAGCGCTGCAAATTAATGCTGCACACAATAGACCCTTTGGAAGCTAACTTAATCCACCCCCATGTATCTACATGAGGGCCATGCATAACAATGCATGAGCTGGATTTCCATTAGAGTTTCCTCTGCAGGCTGTCAGTTGTTTGAAGAAATAACAATTTCCTAGGCATGAAAGCTTTTTCAGAATGTTCTCACTGATGTGTAATAAAAGTGACTTTACTTTGTTTTTCCTTTTCCTTTTTCCCTCCCCCCTGAGATGTGACTTTGGGGAAGAAGGGGATGGACTTAGGCCATAGGCCCCCTACTAGTTTACCTTGCCTGGATTATCAGTGCAGGTGTTAATATAATTGAAGGTGTGGTAGTAGATACAACCCCCTAATAGCTTTTCCTATATGGAGATTACCTAGGTAGAGAATGCCAGAGTACCTGAAGAATAGGCATGTGAGTACCTTATTAACATATCACCATTCAGCAGCAGCTGCATATCTGGAAAAAAAAACCTTTAAAGAGCCTATTCATCTATGTTAATGGGCCCATTGCACAGTACATTGTGTGGGAAATTAAGTCTCTGGCTGTGAACTTCCTGTGCTGTGCAAGCTGCCTTGACTCTTTTTTATTGCTTCAGTGTTATTATCTCCTCCTGGAAATAAAAGCAATCATGTTCTCACATTTGAGAAGCCAAAACATTCCAAGATAACAAACTGGTTGAAAGTTTCTTTTGTTTCCCTTATTAAGTGAAAAAATATGTTTTGAAATTAAAGCAAACCCTAAATTAACATCAAAGCCCATCAAATTAGCTGAGCTGTCATAGGCATGACAATGTTGGGTTTTTTTTTCCTTCCCTTGTAAAATACACAATTTAAATTGCTTTCCTATTTATTGTTCTTCCTTGGAATTAATTTTTGCCACAAAATATGTTAATTTATTCAAATGAGACATGATTTTTGAATGTGTAACTGGCAAAAGAACTGCTTTCCTTCTGAAAGACTGAGGTAGAGAATGGCACAATTTTTTAATAGATATTTACCAAAAGTCTACACTTTTCTTTTCATTGTTGAATGGTATTAGTTGATGCTCTAAAAGGGTAAATGGCAAAGGTATGAATGGCAAAGAAACCTTGAGTATTAAGAACAGTTGCAGGCTTTATCATGAATATTTGCTTCCCACAAGAAAGAAAGCATTATCATCAAATATTGGGGCAAAATTCATCTTTTCTTTATGATCCAAATGCTGCACATTGCATCATCATCATTAGCATCATTATCTTCATCATGCAGATAAAAGAAAGGACTAATGATCAATACTAACTGATTACAACTCAATTAAGAGGGATCCTTTCAGTGTAATTTTTTTATCTAGCTTCTGACAGTCCTTAAGCATTTTCAAGTTAACTTAATAGGTTCCACTATTTAACATGTGTAATAAGCATGCAAGAATATAAGTAAAATTATCATTTAGTGGGCTGTGGGGCTTTCCACATGTTCTCCTTCACTTGGTCAATACCTATATGCACAGAGCAACAAGAATCTGCATTCTGCTCTCACATCTAGAAAATGATAGCCCTTGAAGTTATTGAGGGGAAAATGTAGTTCTTATGACAAGCAATTATGTTTACCTAAGAAAATACTGTGAAATTAGGAAGTATGATGTATGACATGTCAACGTCAGGCCCATTATCAACCCATAGAAAGTGGAAGGAAACCGTGAACCTGGCTTCATGCTTACAAACTTTCATGTCATTCATTATCCTTTTATGTCACTTATTTTACATCTGACCCTCTGTTTACCTGCAAGATTTAGACTGTAAACTCTTTGGAGCAGGGACTATTTGATATTTTAGGTTCATACAGTGCCTAGCATTAGGGTGTATAGTTGTCAGTGTTGCCATAATACCTATTATTGTTAAATATTTAATTGAGATATGACCAATGATAAGGAAAGAGTCAATATTAAATAATGCTTTCAGTAACTAATAAAGCATTTCAATAATTAACTAAAATCAATGTAGATCATTTCAAATCCTACGTTTTGTACAGTTCAATCTTCATTATGGATGTGCAGGACCTTTAAATTACAGCTTGCTGAGATTAAATATTGTATATTTAAGAAAAGTAGTTAAAATGAAATTCTTTTCAGTAGCATCAGATCTTTATTTCACAATGTAGGCCCGACTGGAAGCATTTATTAGTTTATATTCTGGAGAGCTTATTAACATCCTGCATATTTTAAAAAGTCAGAGAAAATTAGAATACAATATGAACAACATGTGACACACTCATTCTTCATTAAACTAATAAGGTTGATGTTGGTAGCATGACTATTAGGGCATAAACAGTACTTTCCTCCACTGCCTTGTTTTTTCTTTCTGCTTTAAATATTTGCCAGTGTACTGCATCTATCTATCTAGCATGTGGGAAACAATATGTTAGGTTTATTTTTTTAAAAAACAATGTGCATCTTTTACTGAATTGTTAGGCTGGCATTTTGCAAGGTTTACAGCACTTTGTTGAGAGTTTATAAATATACAATGTAGGGCCAAACTAAACATCCATGTTTAGTCATTTTTATATAGCCAAGTCATTTTTATATAGCAAGTGGGCTGTTGGCATTTCAGGAATCACACAAAGGCCAGTAATTTGGAGGAAAGCAAGGTTTTTTTAAACAGTTCCTGTAAAGATAATTCAGATTAATGGGCCATTTACAGTACTGCTAACATAGTAACTAGCAATGTGCTCTAGGTAATCAGGGTGACATTACTGCCGGCACAAAAATGACATCTCGTCATCAGAAATTTTCTTCATTGGCACCGAAAATGCCAGCCACATCACCTCTGACTGTGGCCACCACATCTATTAACCTTATTGATTTGGAGCCATGCTGTGCCACACTGGAAAGCAGCTCCCTGCTGGAAAAACTCAAGTGGATCAATCCTGAACCATAAAGAAAAAAACTCAATAAATAACATAGTAAGGACCCCTTACCATTAAGTATTCCTCAAAGTAAAATCACATTAGAAACCATCACCATGATGAACTTCTGTTAGTATTCAATGATATCTCAGTATCCAACCTAAAGAAATACAGCAAAACATGGAGGGGAATGCCTGTTTATCATCAAGTTAACTTGTAATTATTCTTAGGTATTGTTGTCAGTATATATACTAATTTGGTGTTTTTACTATAGTGCATTTATTAAATATGCAAAGGAATAAACTATTCCTTAATCCTTAAAAATCCAGTCTCTGTGGCTTTTAATCTTGATTGAAAGTCCCTGCTATGTCATCTAAGGACAGATGACCTGGCAAAAAAGTTTTCTTTTCTTTGTGAACCATTCAACAATTTCATGTATTTATCAGCCTTTTTTTTTTTTTTTTTTTCTAGGCCCATT
>NW_017728995.1:38196511-38205137 GCF_001723915.1 Gavialis gangeticus
TTTTTTTTTTTTTTTTTTGGCTAGGCCCATTGTGATGGTTTTTGAAACTGAAAGAAGCCATCTAACTCCTCTCAGCCCTATACATTTAACAAATAAACCAACAAAAGCAGCTCCAGAGCTTCATATTTCTTGACAAAAGATAGAGCTGATCTACATATACGACAGGACTTCAGCAAAACCCATTCATATTTAAATGTAACTGGCTCTGGAATGAAAAGTCTATCGTTCATGTTACCATTTCCATTCTGTTTTGTTGGTGTTTGCTTGCAGTCCAATCTGTGTCCCAAACTTTAGCATGATTACTTATTTCAGTCTACAGAATCTCTGTTTCTGGAGATTTCTTTTGAAAGATACCAGTTAGTCAACCAGGCTTTTGACACAGGAGTTGTACACAATTGCATCTTCATGGTTCCAGAAACTGATTTCACACAAGAAAACTATGGATACATCCAAGTGCTTATGTGAGTAATTATTATTTTGTTGAGTAAGTCCCATGAAAGCTGATGGGGCTGCTTTTCCCCAGGAAAGATTACTCATATGTATAGGGATTGTAAATTGATCATTTCTGTTGCTCTGTGTGGGCATGTCCAGACAAGCATGGCCGGGCAGTATGCGGCACTGCAAACACGTCTGTAGCGACACATACCTCACAGTCAGGTGTTCTCTGTGCTGCAAGGGCATGCTGCCCATGTGTGCGCTGCTCCATTTTTTTTCTGCTGGTTTTTTTGACCCCTGGATATCCAGGGGTAAAAAAAATACATCGGAAAAAAAAAAAAAAATGGAGCAGCACATGAATGAGCAGAGCATGCCACTGAAAAGTGGAGCTAAGCCACTTGGAGCCACACTGCAGCTGCCAGCCAGGCTCTGCCTGGCAGGATCACCACTGGTGCAGGCTTGGGAGGTCCCAAGGACCCCGGTAAAGCTGCTAGGGCCAGCACAGTGCCCTGCCCCTGGGGTAACTTACTGCACACCAAAGCTTGTGTGGCACAGGCATTCCCCAGGGACAGGTAGGTGTGGTACAAGGTGTGCTGCTGCTACTTGCCCCCAGGAAACTAATCATCTGTGCTCATTTGGACTTGGCCTATGAAGTCAATAGCACTTTTGCCCAAGAGTTTGATCTTAAACTTTGAGAGCTAAACCTGTGGACAGAAGGTTTAATTTGAATGACTGTTTTGATGTTAATGAACAAAGCAAAGCTCATTAAATACTTCTTGTGCTGTATTCTATTACTTTGTAAGGTTAGATTTTAAGGAAAGTTTTGGATAAAACACACAAGGAAAGAAAGCTTTTAGTAACACTGCATTAGAAATATCCAGTGTAACTTGGATAAAGAATAACTTCTCAAAGCCATGTAAAAGTCTGCAAAGTACCATTTTTATTCCTTAGGAAATAACCCTGGGTTTCTAATTAATGTCATGAAATTAAGGCCATTTATCTGAAATACTGAAAAAAGATCTATATATGCTCTAAAGTTCAGTATTTGTCCCTAAGCTCTAACTTGAGATGTACTGTATGTGAGTCTAACGTGGGACGCACCATATATCAGCTCTATTTAGAGCCCCCAGGCAGGAAGTATGGATAAAAAAAAAAAAAATCAAAATTACTGTTTTTCTTTACTGAAAGCCCTCCAAGGAATTCATTGGAATGAGTTCTGTCTGCCCATCTAATTGATAATTATTTAATTAGCAATTTATAATGATAATGGGATTTTACCCCCCACCAGTCCATCTTGTCTGTAAGAAAAATATAAGTAGACAACCTTATGTATTACTTTACCACTTTTGGCAGTTGGCACAAGATATTGTGTGCCAGCATTGTGAATCCCTACAGTTAAACCATTAAAGCAATGTATTCATATATTTCCTTTGCCCACAGTGTTTCCTTTTCTCATTACTGTGGGTGACTGGCATTCTAACAATGTGTGTGGGTGCACAATCTTGTTGTGTCACCATGGACAGTTCTAACAGCAGCTTCATTAGTTCTTTATACAACAAAAGCTAGGTTTTTTTCCCTGCCTTCTCTTTCTTTTCCTTAGTTGGCATGCGGGTTGAATTTTTCTTGGACCCCCTGCTTGACTTTTTTTTAGAACTCCTTTTGAACAGTGCAGCAGTGTGAACACTAAGAATTGTAACTGATAGACTGTTTGCAGGAGAACTCATGAAAGTTCTCTTTGTTCGCTTCACATCAACCAGGTTTATGCAGACCCTCCCCCACCTCAACCAAACAGGGAAAAGGAAATCCACTTTTAATTATACATTGATGGGAATCACTGTATAGTGAAGCCACATCAAGTGGAGAATGCCCAGTTTATATTCTTTTATCAGCAATCAAAAGAGGTATTGGTTAAAAAAATGCATGTGCCAGAACTCCCAAAATATAGATAGGCCTGCCTAATTTAAAGCAATTTAACAACTCTATTTCTAGCCCTGATAAACATTTTCAGCAGAGCTGGTGAGGTATTATGTTAGCTTGTACTTGAGGGCTAGATCCCGCAAACCATTATTTATTTGAATTGAACCATAAAAGATAACATGTTAGTTAAAAGTGACTCATGTGAGAAGGGCATGGAAAATCAGAAATATTATTTTATAGGAAACCAAAGTGAGATAACCATGTAGACCAGCTCTATGAATAAAACAAGGAGATCTGTTGGCATATTAAGAAAAGTGTAAGAAATATTTCTCATGTTGGTTTTATGCTGCTGCCCAATAAATGAGTGGAAGAATTTTGAGTACATGAAAGACATCTGAACTTATGAATTAAGTCTCTTTTTCATATTTTGATTTTTTTAATATTAAAAATTTCAGAATAACAGTGCTTGATACTGAATATTTATAATTGCACTTAATTTTTTAGCACGGGAGAAAAAAGATATATTTTTGGGCTGAGTCACATGATTGATATAGAACAAGAAAGATTTTCATCCAGCCTTCCACTACCTGAACTGAACTAACACAATGGACATGTCTACACGTGCATTTAAGCACGCCTAAATGTAATGTGCATTAGCTTAATGCGCATTAAGGTGATTTAGGATTGTGTCTGCACGTGCATACATTAATGCCATGTGTGCAGACTGACGTGGGAGTAAAGTTAGTCCCACATTAGTCCATACACAGCATTAGTATGCTTTAATGTGTCTACATGTGCGTTAATGTGCTTTAGCTATTTGTGCCTAAATTTGATACCTGCTTTTGCAGGTATCAAATTTATATGTGAATAGTCTAAAATTGCCATTTTTAAGGTGCATTAAGGGCACATATGTGTAGATGCATACCCTTAATGTGCCTTAAATTGGGCTAAAGCACCTTAAATTGGTATGTGTAGATGCACCCAGCATGTGCTAAAACTTGATTCCTTCCTTCACTTCCAGCCTTACAAAATACCTCAAGTTTATCCAGTAAAACTCTGAGGAGGCTATAATTGTACCTGAAGTTATAGGAAACCAAGCTTTTGTCAGTTCTGGGGACCCTGAATTTCATGGATGAATGCAGAAACATTGAATCCATACTTGTAAGATGGATCTTACTCAGTTCAGCCACATCCTGAGCCAATGGGTCTTTTGAAAAATGCATATGAAACAGCAGTGAATGGAAAATGCATAAATTGAGAACCCTAACAAATCCCTTTTAAAAAATTGTAAGTTTTATGGGAATAACAAGGAAATGAAGAAACTCTATAGCTGAAAACTGACAAAACTTGCATGTTTGCTAGGGAAAATGTTGAAAAGGTTTTATGAAAATAGGTCCTAAATGGACCTAAATGTCCTAAATGGAGATTTATAGTGTTCAGAAATTCCAAGGAAAAATGTTTTAAATCCACTTGCATCCCAGGACAAAGCCTAAAGTTATCCAGGATCTATCTGAAAGTATTTCAGTGGAACAGAATTTCAACATGCTCTCCATGAGATGATAGCACAACTGTGGAAACTGAAGCTGTAGCAGTTCACAGGATAATAATAAAATATATCTCATGAGATCATCTACTCCACCTCCCTGTTCAGTGCAGGGTCATCCCTGCTTTATACCATCCCAGTCTAACCTGCTCCTGAACATTTTCAGGGAACCACTGTCATAGTCAGAAAATTCTTCCTGATCTCCAATTTAAATTTCCTCTGTTGCAGTTTGAGACTGTTGCTCCTAGTCTGGTCCTTTACAGCAACAGAGAACACTCTATCGCAGGGGCAGGCAAATAAAGCTCATGGATCAGAAGCAGCTCACCAGGCCATTCTATCTGGTTTAAAAAACTTTTTACCAGCCTATAGCTGTCCCTCTGAAAGGGCAATTTGCTGGCATCAAAAACCTCACATGCTGGCATGGAGCCAGCAGTGGGCTGGGCTGGGATGTGCAGCACCAAGGACTCCATTGGAGCTGCATGCCACTGCGGGGGGCTCTGCCTGCAGTGGTCATGAGTGCCCTGAGGGCCTACTGCTGCCAGTGGCAGAGCCTGTGTACAAGGGTGGGGGGATGTGGTGACACCCACCCACAAACCACCCCCCAAAAAAACCTCTCATATACCCTTACCCCCCCACACAAACCTTACACCTCCTAAACCTGCCCCCAAACCCCACACACAAATCCACACACCCACAACTTCACAACCCACTGCCACACCCCAACCACACCTCAAACCCTGCCCTACACAATATACAAGTGTAGGACTTTATTTTGAACTATTATGGAATCACCTCTATATACACTATGCAAACACACAACAATCAGGACAAAAATATTTTTTGAAATAAAATTAAATATGTATAGTAGATGTTTGATTTTTAGTATGTGATTTGGGTTTTTTTCCAGTTCCAAGATGGCAGTCCCCCTCCCGAAAGAAGTACTTCCGTTGGGAATGGGAGGGATGCCTGGTGACAAAGTTCAGGGGTTAGGGAGTGGGATTTCTGGTCCCAAGGAGGTGGGGCACTTGTGAAAAGGTGGGACTACCCATGTGGCCCTCGACCGCTCACCAAAAGTCATTAAGTGACCCTCCAACTGAAATAATTGGCCACCCCTGGTCTACCTCCTTGCTTTTTATAATTGCCTTTCAGATATTTGAAGACTATTATAAAATCCAAATCTAGTCTTTCCAATCTAGCTGCACCTTTCTCAAAGTGTAGGGCCAAAAACTGGACATAGTGCTCGAAGTGAGGCCTCATCAATGCTGAATGAGTGTCTCTATGTGACACTGGTCAGGCCCCAGCTGGAGTACTGTGTCCAGTTCTGTGCACCCCACTTCATGAGGGATGTGGACAACATTGAGAGGGTCCAGAGGATGGTCACCCGCATGATCTGGGGACAACAGGGCAGACCTTACAATGAGAGACTGCGGGACCTGAACCTGTTCAGCCTTCACAAGAGAAGGGGGACCTGGTGACCATCTATAAACTCACTAGGGGGGACCAGAAGGGTTTGGGAGAGACCTTGTTTCCCCTAGCACCCCCTGGCATAACAAGGAATAACAGCCACAAGTTGTTGGAGAGTAGGCTTAGATTAGACATCCATAAGAACTGCTTCACAGTTAGGGTGGTTGGATTTGGAACCAACTTCCAAGGGAAGTGGTGCTGGCTCCTACCCTGGGGGTCTTTAAGAAGAGGCTTGATGCCTACCTGGCTGGAGTCATTTGAGCCCAGTTTTTCTCCTGCCCAGGCAGGGGGTCAGACTTGAAGATCTACAAGGTCCCTTCTGACCCTACTTCTATGCTTCTGCTATGATTCTATGATTCTATGAATATAGCAGAAGAAATACTTTCCTTGATTTCAAGAGAGAATCCTGTTAATACACCCCAGTATGTTGGTTTTTTTTCAAGCATGTAGTGCTGACTCATATTCAGCATATGGTTCATTATAACCCATGGTCCTTCTCTGCAGTACAGCAGCCTAGCCAATCATTACCCAGTGTGTATTTGTACATGCAGTTATTCCATCTGAAGTGCAGGACTTCAAACTTTTCCTTGCTGAATTTCATCTGATTGGCCTTTGGACAATTCCTTCAGTTTATTCAGGTCATTTTGTAACCTAACCCAACTCCAGTATCTGCAGCTCCACCCAACTTTGTGGCATCTGATGATTTGCTAAGTGTGCACTCAGTCCCACCATGTAACTCATTCATGTTTTGGACAATTGATGGTTATGACAGAAATAACTGTTCTTTTAAAGCTGAGTCACTCAGAAGAGCCTTCAAGTACCACAGATGAGCAACTGATGCATTCCAGGAATTGGGTAAAGGT
This sequence comes from Gavialis gangeticus, assembly GCF_001723915.1. Taxonomy (NCBI): domain Eukaryota; kingdom Metazoa; phylum Chordata; order Crocodylia; family Gavialidae; genus Gavialis; species Gavialis gangeticus. The sequence goes on from NW_017728995.1 coordinate 38,202,734, forward strand.
CCTTTTCACTTGCTGGGAAGAAATAACTCCTGGAGAAGACGATGGGAATGGTGAAACAGGGGATTTCTGAGAATGAGAGAAATAGCTTACACATATATAAAGAACTAAGGCCTAATTTTGCCTGTTATATTTCCTTTTCTTTCTTGTTGGGAGGTGTATCTATACTGGATGGCATATTAAAAGCATTTAACGCTACTTTTAGGTCTGCTGAAGAACATAAATAAGCCATGAAGGAGGGTGATTTTGTGGTCAAAGTAGCAAAGATGGAATCTAGGGTCATTTTACTGAGTGAAGTGGCAATTTGAGGATCCCTTTACCTAAATGCTTGCAAACATAGAGGGCTGGACTCAGTGGCTCATGGGCTGCTTTAAACAATGCCAGTTTCAATTAGTCCCCAAGGGCACTTTTACATGTGCTCCAGCAATGGGGGGAGGGGACACTGTTTTAATCAGAGGACTCAAAGAGCCACTCTAATTAAAGTGCTGCAGTGTTTCTTGTATCTGCATCCCCATGCTTAACAATGGCAGTGGGGGCACTTGAACTAAAACTTGTTCAATGAGCTTTAGTTCAAGTGCCCTGCCCCTATTTTTAAGTGCAGAGATGCTGATACATGAGACATGGGAGGCTGCTGGAGCACAGTAGTTGCCACACTCCAGCAGATTCAACTAATTGAATCTGCTCTGACACACTGAAATTACAGTGTGTCAGAGCAGCCTTCTCACTTGTGTACAGACACCCCAAGAATCAATGCAGTAGGGAGGTCCTAGCCATGTCCTCCTTCCTTAGTGCCATGCTTTCTACCTGGTGACTGGACAGGTAACTCCATACCATTACAATATCCATCAGGCCAAAATTCCACATCTGGATTTTCCTGGGTAAATTGTCTTTATGGCGGGACTGGCATAGCAAATGCAAAGCACGTTTCACAAACATGAGAATTGAATGCATTATATTTCCAGGAACCTTAAATACAAGAGCATGCCAATCCAAATAATAAAATGTTATTGTTATTAAATAAGGGCCAGATTTGTGACCCTTATGCATGCTGTTAAGATCTTACTCATGCATGTAATCAAACATGAGTAATGTTTTCATAATTGGACTCTGCACCGAAAATGTTGGAGGTTTAAAGTTCCTTTGATAGTAGGACTGTGCAAAGCTTTGGTCCCTGATTTGATTTGGCAGAGATTCGGTGGCTGAATCTCCAAATCAGAATCAAATCAGGAGACCCTTGAATTTCTCCAAATTGAATTGGAATCCTCCGAATCGATTCAGAATGATTTGGAGATTCAGACATAGACACAGCTTTACACATACCTCACGGTAGCAGGCAGCTCATCAATGCTGCAATGCTGGGGCAGATGGAGCATCCCACAGGAGCACGGGGGGTCCCCAGCATGCTCTGCAGCAGACCCAGAAGTAAACAAGAAGTACTTCTAGTCCATTTCTGGGTTCACTGCCAAGCACGTGGGGGGGCAGGGCGGCGCTCCTGGGATGCTTCATCCACCCCAGCATTGCAGCATTCATGTGTGTGTGCCTGGTGCCTCAAGGTATGTAGCAAAAACATTTAAAGCTGTGTCTATGGCTGAATCACTAATTCTCTGAGTCAGCATCGAATCTTCAGATTCGGATTCAGCCAAATTGAATCAGGGACAGTGATTTGAATCAAGAAATCAAATCACTATCCCCAATTCAGGCCAAATCCAAATCCAAATCTAAATCCAAATCAAATACAGCCCATTTCGCAGACCTGTATTTGATAGCCATGAGATCTTGAACAGGTGTCTTGAAATTTTACAGCCTTGACTCTGCCCAGGAGATTTCATTGGGGTTCTCCAAATCTATGCAGATGTAAATAAAATCAGAATTTGTTCCATTATAGTTATTTGTTGGACTCTGACTCTGGCTGGATACAATAAACAGGAGGAGAAACATAAATTTATAAAACCTTTTGACAATGGTATGTCTCTTTTCTCAGGTGATCAGATATTAGACACAATTCAGGGGAATGTCAGGTGTGAGTTTCATTATATATTTTCCTTTTCTCCTTACATCAATGAGCAATCTCTTTTTGTTAGTTATGCCAGAAAATCTAATAATTACTGATCTCACAGAACTAGAGCCCTTGCTAAACTTTCAGTTCAGAATTTAGAATACTTGCTTTAACAGTGATGTCATTATGTTATCTATCTGTTCTTCGAAAAAACCTCAGAAACCAATACTGGGAATCAGATTCTCAAAAAAAAAAAAAGTTGATGGGGAGGGGCAGGGGCAAAGAATCTTTTGTCTTTTCCCTCAAGTATTATAAAAACAACTGATTATAAATGCTAATATGACTTCCTAGCTTTTAGTAGCACTGCTGAGGTTCTTTTTTTATGGTAAAACGTCAAAGTCTTTTTTTCTT
>NW_017728995.1:38210137-38211366 GCF_001723915.1 Gavialis gangeticus
TAATTTGACTTCCTAGCTTTTAGTAGCACTGCTGAGGTTCTTTTTTTATGGTAAAACGTCAAAGTCTTTTTTTCTTTCCTTCTTTCTTTCTTTCTTTTTTTATACTGATAATGCTACTTTTATTTAAAAACCATGAGTGCCACATTGATGAATATACAGCTCATGAATAACTTAAAGTACTTTCCATATTAAAAGGCAACAACACAGCATACAAAGTGTATACTAAACAAAGGTATAAGGATACATGATTGAAGTGTGTAAAATGATATATACAGTACATAATTATGTTAATTATGTGTTCAGTACAGTTTTCTGTACCAAATTTCCTTCATGCCTCACTTTCCCCAGACACTGAATTCTGCACTTCTTCTTCCAAAATTAGTACAATCAGGTTATCCTTGGACATCAGATTATATTTCATTACAAATTTAGTGAACCGGTGACACAAGAAGGTTTCATTTTCATATTCATCAAATATCTGACAATGATGAAAATAAGCACGTGAAAATATTCTGTAAATCCTACAGCACACTGATCCTAATTTGGCTACAGAAGATTCCTTTATGCTAACCCTGCTGGGGAAATATTTATTGCTATTCAGAAGACATGCAGCCCCATCAAGTGTATGCCTGGTGTAATCTATGGCAGGGTACTCTTTGGGAGTTTTATGGGCAGCACAAAGAAAATCCATTGCTCAGTTGCTGTCATCTGAGTACGTGTCTGGGTGGCACTCACTCTGAAGCTTGACAGCAAGTCCATTGAGCTGGAGACAAAATTGTCTTCAATGTTCGTATTTCCACACACCTTCATCCTGGCCTTCAGGAGGTTCAAGAATTTTGTCAATGTTGGAACAGTCTGCTCTTATATTTTGTTGGATATACTGTTGAACAGCAAGTGTGCTGTCCATTTCTTCAAAGGATTCATCAGGCCAGTTGTAAAAATCCTGGGCCTTGGTGCCCGGCCTGTTCTGCCTCTTTCTTTCTTTCTCACTGGGACCGGGATGCACGATGCCCTGCAGCTGTTCCACCTGCTGGTGCGGGCCCGCCTCTCTCTTGAATTTGAGCATGCGGTCCTCCGGTGGACGGTGTCCACCTTTGAGGAATGCTGGGCCATCAACGGGGCACTGTGCCGAGTCAAGGCGGGATGCCTGCTCCTTGCCTTGTGACACCACCAGCACCTCAAGGTGCAGAGGCTCACCCAGCGAGCTGGGACCCTGGGCTTTGTCCAGG
>NW_017728995.1:38211615-38239350 GCF_001723915.1 Gavialis gangeticus
CTTTCTTTCTTTCTTTCTTTCGGATCTGATTCCAAAGATTTTATTCACACTAGTTAACAGGTGTGAATTGGTGTTTGCTAGCATAAATGTCCTGCTGGGTAGCACTTTGTTCATTTCATGCTGCTTCCCTGCTCTATTATGGCAAAACTTACTTTAATATATTTTTTAATGTTTTGTATAGTATATATTTTTAAAGCATACCATGAAATAAAAATGAATATCTACCAAAACAATGCATTCCTATGAACCTGTAACAATTGGAGAGATCACTTGATTTCAATAGACTACTTACAGAATAAGGTCCTCACACAGCTGACGAAAGGGTGTTCGAATCTAGCCCTCAGTAGGCACATTTTGTTTCCATCAGCATGTGCCAATTAAAATGATTCTACTTGAATTAAAGATTCAGATACAGATAAAAGAGCCATACTAAACTAATCAATACTGAAGAATTCAACTGCCTTTTTGAACAAATACAGCAGTGACATCCACTATCCAAAGTATCACAGGGCAATGTTAGCTTGAATTTGATGGCAGTTATTGGTGTGGGTTTTTTCAGCAAAGATGGAATCAACATAATAGTGTTCAAAGGCAAGGTTAAGCATGTGGCAGGCAGATCTGTAGACATTAGAGATATGAAAGAAGTAATAAGAACAGAAGTATCAAAAATGATACTATTTTTCAGAAAGTTGGAATTAAGAAGGAAGGTAAGAGAGGTGGAATTGTGTTTGAAAATGCCCAGGGGTATAACAAAGCCTTTGAGTAGCTTTTCTCCTATTGCTATATGGAAAATAAAACAGAAAATGAAGAATTTATTTTCAATATTTGTTTAAAGAAATGTTTTAATAACTTAACAGCCAGTAATCCCTTTTCTTAAACAAATGTTTCCTGTGTGCCTTACCACATTAACAACTGTAGAGGTTACTCTTTGTTCACTTATACCTATTGCACACCATTGTCACCTGTTAGTGTCAGTGGAATTATTAATGATGTATACTGAAGCGAGTAGAAGATGAGACCCTGTGTTTCCAATCCACAATACTTAAAGAAAATTTTTACTGAAGAAATCATAGAGATGAAAACGTTTAAGTGGATAGCCAGTATTTTTCTATGTTTCTTTTGCTGGAATTGATGGTGTTTGAATTAACATCATCACTGAGTAATGATTGCACTTGCCTAAGCTCTGGACAGTTACAATTCAATTCAAGTAACTGTAATAGTAATTATGATGTAATTTCAACTCTATTAAAGTATTGCGGAATTTTGACAATATTACCATTTAAATCGCAACGTTCACACCACAGCCTTTCCCTCTGTTTTCCTGCGTTGGAATTGTAATTCTAGTTTTATATTTCCAGACACTGCTGTTTTGTGAATAGCTGGGATGTCATAAATTCAATCATATGACTTCAGTACAACTGTCCAAAGGCAAGCTTTTGTTCTTCCCAAATGGCCTTTCAAGGTAGCAAACCTGGTAAGAAAACCAAAAAAAAAAAAAGTTATATAGTTACTTAAAGTCTGACCTATTTGAAAGTCTCTGTCAGTAGGTAAGTTTTCCTTTAAGGTATGTAGAAAAAGAAGATGCTAAATAATCTGTGTTGATTTTCATAAGGATTCATTAAGGTTGCATTGTGTCATGTGTTTGAGGTTACATCTTTCAGAAGTAACTGGAGCTTTGAAAAGCATTAAAATTGAACCACACAGCCATTCAAATTTGGAGGAGAGCTGATATTGGAGAGTGTGGCTGAGGCTTATGCATAATTTATGAATATGCATACTCCCCACAGTTGCTTCAACCCTCCCCCAAATTTTTACTCTCTTCCTGAAGGAACCCGCAGGGCTCTCACTATCCCATAAATTATTGTAAAATTCCTTATAAGTGAATAAGTGACCTGGGGCTGGCTGTAGAGGGAGACTGTTAGAAGGGAGATGTTCCCTTTGGAAGTTGGAGTTTCTAAAATCTGAACCTCCAGCTGAATCTACAAAGATTGATCCATTGCCAATTCCTGAGAAGCTAATCTAGAGAGCTCATGTTACAAACCCAGGCTTCTCACAGGATTAGAAATAAGGCACATGCTTTGAGCTGGTGATAGCTAAAATTCAAAGATCTCTATTGATCGAAACTAGATAGATAAGATGTACAGCAGATGGAAATAAGTTGTTGTTTTTATTTTTTTATTGAGGCCTAAATATTTCACCTGGAATTCCTGAGTTCAATGAAGGTTTTCAAATTCCATAGTGAACTCTCCCATCAGTGAGAGGGAGAAAGGCACCCTTATTGAACACCTGACATTTCAATCTGAGAAGGAACATTTTGAAACCATTCAATTCTCAAAATGAGTTACAAAATTTTGTTTTCATTCCCAGTACAAAACAAATCCAAATTGGAAAACTTGCAAAGTTATTGCAAATTAGATTTGTTTTCCAACCTGATCTATTCACCATATTGTTTAACTGCAATGTATTTCAACAATTGCCAGCATTATAATCCCAATTTTTTTTCCTGTTAAATCAAGCACACACATTTTTCAATTTATGAGTACTGGATAAGTGTCCAACTATGTCTAGAAGCTTTGTAATGTGTAAATTACGTTAGCAAGTTGTAAGAAGAGATATGTCTCCATGAAAGTGAATTACTCACAGATCATAAAGAAACCACCTTTTCAAAATTATTTCAGATTGTCTAATTATCTGCAAAAATGTGGGACTGGTTTTATGCTGTTGAAATTTGTTAATATCTACCAAAAATGCTTTTGGCATTTTTGTATGCACAGCAGGAAAATCAGTATGGAACTGGGATTTGTTGTTAATAAAACTTGAAAAGAATAGCTTAAGGTCTTTGCTGAACTATAAATGGTTTATGCCACTCAATTTTACAATTTTACTGTCCTAGAATAAGAGCATATGGAAAAGCCACAAGGAAAGGCAATTACAGAAAATTTTTAGTTTGGGGTATTGATATTATTAATTAGAGATGTGCCATGCTGATTAGAAACCTGAAATACTTCCAAAAGGCAAAAGAAAGCACCCACTAACAATTTAGAAATTTATGTTACCTGTCCAAGGAAATGTCTTCTCTTTTCCCTTAATTGAACAGCATGGCTCATTTCAATTAGATATTACAGCCAGGCACTAGAAACTCAATTCCAAATTCTTCAGATCAGTTGGCCATTCAAATACCCATGCAGGTCAGTAAGTGATATACCTGTCTTGAGACATCTGTCCATTTTTGCTTGTGATTACATCCTCATGATTGACAGGTAATTAGTGACACACTTTTGTTTTCTTCTGAAGATTAGAAATATATAGATGTTTTTCTTCTGTTAATTTATAACACAGGTAGATGGGTTACTTGCATTAAACAGTTGACCAATAGATACTACTTTTATATTTATATATCTAGAAGACCACTTCAGGACTTTGTGGCAGACAAAACACTTAGGTAGAAAAATGCCACTGGCCAATACTAAAATCTACCTCATATTATTCATGGGATGATTTTTTATAACTGGTTTTTCATTTATTATCCAAATAGATATTTTGATTTAGTTATATCTAGGAATCCTAGGGGGTGTCTACATGTCACCCTATGGTGACATAGTGATGTGCTATGTCGCCATACGGCATGCTATCACACGGTGATATAGCAATCCGTGTGTCTACATGTGATTGTCAGCTACGTTGCCATAGCAGCACACTCCTGGGTAAAGTGCACCACTATGGCAATGTAGTGGTGAAATCTACCTATGTGCCACACAGACAGTGCAGTAACTGCCCATCCTGGACTTCCACAAGGAAGTACTAAAGCACTGTGCCATAGCAATGGCGAAGTATGGTGACATGTAGATGTGCCCATAAGGTAGTTTTATCTGGAGATGGCAAAGAACTAAGAGGTGTATAGACTTGTTGAGGAACTAATATAAGATAAGAGCCTGATCTGTGTATCTTCAGAACCAGTAGAGAAGAGACAACTTGTCTTCAGAAATTCTTGAGAGGAATTCTCCCACTTCTCAAGGGTTCCCATAAAAGAATACCAATGCACGGGCTGTTGTACTCTTTTAAAAGTGTGGAACTTTGCAGTTTGTCTCTGCTGATCTAGCTGATGTAAAAGAGGTCTTTGAGTCATGCCAACACTTACAGTTTATCTGCTTCTCATCTACTTCCAGGCACTTGGCACATGTGGGGACGTAGGTAGAAACAGGATCTGTGCAGAACCTGTGCAAAGTCCAAAGGGAAGGAGAACTACTTAAGCTTCTGTCTATCTTTCATACATACTTTCTTGGAACCTGGCCAGTATGTGGGCTGTGGATTATTGGAGAAAGGGATTGTATGCCAGGTTCTGGTTGACTTATGGAGTAGTACTGATTTTACCTAAGGAAATGGCCTTGTAATTCCTCTAACTCCCAGCAAGAAACATGTCTCTCAAAATGATAGTCACCAAGAAAATTGGGTGATGTAAAGGAACCGCCTAGAGAAAGGCTACTCCAGCAGACTGAAATCTCCAAATATTTCAGCTTTTGGTTTGTTTGACAGACAAACTTATGGTAAATGACAAAATTTTTCCACAAAAAAGGTTGAGATTTCAACTTTTTTCTTGTTCCACATTAAGACAAGATGAAAAATCAGAGAGATTACCACCTCCACTTGGATTGCTGGCAAGGCCTCTCTTCTCAGCAGTTTTAAATACATCGTTGAACATGGATGTTTCACATCCCAGGGAGCTGCCCTAACCACCAGGCCTGGCTATTCTGGAGTGGGTCTCTCTCTCCCTTTTCAGCCAGATTCTGTATCCTGGATTTGCCAAATCTTCCTACCGATTTCTTTTAATTAAAATTTGTCAGCAGGAATATATCAATGAATTTCCAGGCAGCTCTAGCATTAATCCCAGGTCAGCAGTAGATAGGGGGCTTCTGAGTCCATGGGTCCATCAGGAGAAATAATCAGGATGTAATTATTAGAGGTTTGCTCTTTTGTCAGGGGAGCTGAGGGAACTCAGAAGCAGGACAGACAGGCCTTTAGCTTGATGTCTTGCAGTTTGTACCAAGACGATAAAGATTTAGGGCCTGATTCTGATCCAATACAGTTGAGAAGCAGTTGGAACCCCAGTGGTTTTACACAGTAGAAAATTAGTATAAACAAATTCAGACTGCAGCTTCTAGTCAGGAGGATGTGTGAATAAGTAGTTGCTTAGATCTTTCTAACAGTAGACAGCCAAACATTTTTCCAGTTATATCTTTTTTTTTTCTTAGGGGATGGTTCTTATGGCAGACCAGGGGTGGCCAGCCTGAGGCACATGTGCCACATGTAGCATGGCATGTGGAGCCTCTGTGTGTGGCACATGGCAGATTGTAGAGGGACTATGGAGCACAGAAGCACATAAGGCAGGGAACAGAAAACAGAGTAACTGATTGGGTAGGGGAAGAGGACTGGAGTAGCACTTAGGGCGGGTGAGGGGCTTACATTGTAGTATGCTTGCTAAAAAGGTTGGTGCCCACTTTGGTAGACAAAACAGTGCAGAATGCAACCAATTTAAGCCTGATAGTTGATGATGTACATATGTCTACCCAGGGCTGATTAGATCAAAAAAAGTTTATGCTTGTTTATGTTAATGTCATGCTTTACTTGTAACACATTCAAGGAACCTTCTGAAACCTGAAACATTGTGTCATTCCTTCTATATAACCGTAAGTCAAAAACACCCTAGCTAAGGACAGAAATTACACATAAACTGGTATAAATGATCAGAAACCAGTTCAAATATGTAATACAACAGAAGTTCAGAGCACATAAACTGCTTTCAAAGTGGCTAAAACCAGTATAAGTTAAACCTGCATGGATGTAGCATTAGACTCAACTGATTTAGGTTAGATCAGTTTATTAAACTTCTGTTCCAGCTTCCCTCCAGATTCAAGTTAACTCACAGACCCCCAGCATCTCAGGATGCATTGTACTTTCCCACAAGCCATCTCTTGCATGATGCTCCACCCAACCAGGCAGGTGTGCTCCAGCGCCCCCTGGCTTCTGGCCTGGGCCACTGCAGGCATGTGGATGTATTTCCAGAATCAAAAGTGAATGTCTGTTCACTTCTTATTTGTTAAGTTTCTGAAGCTTAGACTAACCTGCAAAGATTGAATCAATTCAGCCTCACGTGTTTTGACTATCTGTACTTGGCATCTAACCTAAGCACACAAAAATTGGAAGCTAGTAGGGTAGTTGCTTAGAAAGCAAAACAATCAGCTAACAGGTGCACAAATATTTTTAGTTCCTGATACTTTGTTGTATTGCCTTTCAAGTGAAAATATTAAAGCACTCGGTAATCCTTACAGACTGATTTCCACTAGCTATAGAGAGAAACTATCAGTCATAATGGAATTACAGCAGCCTCTGGAAGGCAGCAACTTATAAACAGCATAAAGCAACACTATGATAGCTCAGGCTGGTCAATTAGAAATATCTTTACCTAAATGAAACTACAGGGAAATGTAGATGTGCAGAATGAAATTGAACAATTAGACATTAGTTGGAATGAGGAGGGTAACACCATGACTCATGGAAAATGTGGACTAGGATTTTAATGGAAACAATTAAAAGGTCTAATTTTATCTTTTATCCAAAGTGGCACCCAGAGCCTAGCCAGGCACATTGTATTCAGGCATTGCATTAGTCTACCTGAGAGACCCTTTGCAGCCTGTTCCATCAAACTGAAGAGAGTAAAAAACTTGTTCCCATGCTCTGTATATTGATAAACACAGTTGCACTGTCTTCCAGTACATCTGAGAATGCAGTGGGGAAAGTGTCTATGTGACAAGTGTCACTGGGAGCATCTACACGTGACAGTACGTTGCTGTAGCAATGTGCTCTCTCAGTATGGCACATTACTATGGTGATGTAGGGGCTAAAAATAACTATGCGCTGCCAACACGGTACTCTAAGAGGAAGTACTGAATGATAACACAGTAAGAACAGCACCATAGGGGCACATGTAGACAGGTCCCAGAGCAGGTCACTGCAACCTTTTCAAATCAAATCAAATAAGAACATTTTATGAAAAAGCATCTTTCCCTCGATTGACAATTTGTTGTTTTCTGTTATCTACTACTGCTGTCACTTTAGCCATGCAGGTTAATGTCCTGAGAGTTGGAAGACAAAGTGGCATCTACTATCACCACTTACAGCAGCCACTTGGCCTTTCCTATTCAGTACTCACCAGGTCCAGCAAAGCTTAACATATAAAGACTGCAAGATCTCAACTTGAGGTGGTCTGGCTAGTAAAGATTTATAGCCAAATCCTAATGTGATCCATAAGCAAACAAGTGAAAGGACAAACTAGGCTAATAATATCAGTTATGGCTGTTTCCTAGGGCCATCTAGATTCATTTCCACTGTAGAGTCTGTTAATCTGCTTATTAATATAATGTCTGTAAAAGTGTTTTAAATTTGCAGTCAATTTCTTTATGCAGGGGCTAAGCTGGGGAAATCAAGAGCTGAAAGTACTGATGCACTTGTAATTGTACTTGGATCCCCACAGCAATGAAGCTGGGTCTTGTTCCTAATGAGTGCTTTGACTGCACAGTGGGAGATAGTAAATTTTGCCACTGAAACCACTGCCATTTTTGCATCAACCGTTCCTGCTCACAAGCCCACTGCCACTTTTGCATTTAGTTGCTCATAGGTTGCCAGGTGACAATTCCTTATGAGAGGCAGGACTACCTGAAAAGGTGGGGAGATAGCACTGCACTTCATTGACACGGGCCAGGTATACATTACACTTTTACCCATATAAGTGATTGGAAACCAGCATATACTTGTAACAGAAGAGACATTCAGCACACAAAACTGGTCTGTAACCATAATAGAACAGAAGTTTGGCACACACAGACTGGTTTGAAAGTGGCGGAACCTGGTCTAAAATTTGCACCTCACCCTGACAAAGGGCAAATGTGTGACCTGTTCGCTTGTTACCGATCTAAACTATGCTGCTTACAGAAAACTGCACAACTTAGATTGATTCCACCTCAGGCTTTTTGAATGTCTATACCTAGCCATGGTAAACTGTGAAGTGGTACCATAGAGAATGCAGAATTGGTTTAGATCATATCGCTTTGGGGAAAGAGATTCCTCTGAGCTTGGGTTGTAATGGTCCTGAAGAAATCTTTGAAAACTCTAATGTAAATACACCAGAAATGTTGTCATTCTTTTATTATAGCTTCTCAGATATACATTGGAGAAAAGTGGTTACAAATAATGGCAAGACCCAAAGTTATTTCTGGGTCTGATAGCCAATAGATTTCTTCACCAACTAATCAGTGAGCAAGAGGTGATGCTGTTTTTAAACTTGGATGTGATAAGCAGTGAAAACAAGGTAAAAACAAACAAACCTGATCAATGAAAAAACCTTAGATCAAGCTGATTTAATTTAAATTATGGAAGGATAAGCAAGAACAAATCAGTAAGTAAGATTTCTTTGATTTCAAGGGTCATACATTGACAAATTGAGCAAGCTAGTTAGTAGGGCTGTGCGAAGCTTCAGTCCCTGATTCAATTCAGTGGACATTCAGCCCGATTTGGTGGCCAAATCTCTGAATCTGAACTGAATCAGAAGACCCTTTAATCTCTCCAAATCAAATTGGAATCCTCTGAATCAATTCAGAGAGATTGGGAAAGATTTGGCGGAAGTGGACCAGAAGCAGGGGGGTCCACTTCTGGGTCCATTGGGGAGTGCTCAGGGGGCCCCCACCATGCCTCCCCCAGCTCAGTGACTGGTGCCTCCTGGGTCTGGGGTGGCACCCAGGGTCTCCCTGCGACTGATCGCTGAGCTGGGGGTGCATAGGGGGACCCCTCAGCATGCTCTCTGGCAGACTTCTGGTCCACTTCTGGGTTTGCCGCTGAGCACGTGGGGTCCCCCCGCTCTCCTGTGTGATGCTGCATCTGCCCCAGCATCACAGATTCACAAGCTGCACCTCGAGGTATGTAGAAAAAACATTTAAAGCTGTGTTTATGTCCAAATCACTGATTCTCTGAATCAGCATTGAATCTTCAAATTTGGATTCAGCTGAATCAAGTTTGGGACCGTGATCCAAATCAATTAATCGAATCACTGTCCCTGAGTCGGACGGAATCTGAATCCGAATCGAATAGGGTCCACTTTGCACACCCCTACTAGTTAGTGAGGGTAGTTGAACTGAAGAGCTCAAAGATTTAAATGTGGATGAGACATAGAATACATTTAAGTCAAAGGTGCAAAAAGTATCTGGAATATTCACTCCAAGGCAGGAAAGAATGCCTGTAGGAAGACCTCCAGATATTACTGCTTGAATAACCAGCTCTACAAAGATATTAGAAGTAAGTGGAGAGATACAAAAATAGGAAAAAGTGATTGGTAGCAAAGTCAGTTACACCTTGGAGGTCAGGATCTGTAGGGTTAAAGTGAGAATGGCTAAAAGTCAAGCTGAATGACAACTTGCAAAGGAAATTAAAATAAACACTAAGTGATTTGTCAGCCATATAAATCAAAGAAGAACAAGAAAAGAAGAAACAGGGCATGGCACTGAGGATAACTTAAGTAAGCCCAAATCTAGATATGATCCAAAGACTGTTCCTCTGTTTTCAGTAGGATGATAATATAGAATAGAGAACCAAATAGAATACAGAATGGATAATGAGGATGAGCAAATAGAACTAGAAATTACCCGAGTTGGAAACAAAAGAGCTGCACACATACAAGTCAGGGTGCAGATAATCCCTTTCTCAGAATACTTAAAAAACAGGCACATAGGTTTAATAGCAAAGACTTTTAATCGTTCTATTAAATTGCAATGCTCCAATATGACTGGAGGACAGCAAATATTGTTTACAGGACAAGAAAACAAATGTGATCTGAGCAATTACTGATCTATTTTTCTGACCACAATAACATACAGTGCTTTGGAACAAAGTTTGAAAAGATTGGTAAAGATGTGGAAAACATAATAAAATCCATCATGGTTTTACCAAACGTAGATCATGCCAGATTAACACAATATCTTTACTAATACAACTAATTTTCTAGACAATGTAAATGCAGTAGATCTAATCTAGATGATCTCCAGTGAACCATTTGGTATGGTACCACATGAGGGAATTATTGGTTAAACTGGAAATGATGATGGCTAGTTCAAGAACTGCAAAGTACACGTGGAGTTGGCTAAAGGAGAGACAACAATGGGTTTTGCTAAAAAGACAAGTATTTCCTGGGACTCATTTAATATTTTCATTAATAAACTTGGCACAAAAAAGGAGGAGTGTGCTAAATTTTCTGGTGACACAAAATTGGGAGAGATTGTCATTACAGAGGAGGATTGGCCTATTATACTTCAGGGATTGGATGACTTTGAGGACTAACATATTAGAAATGGGATGAGCAAAGGTCTGGTACAATAGGAGTAGTGGGAGCAAAAGACCTAATCAATGGAGTTAGATAGCTGTATGTAACTAATATGGATGATGTCATGACAGATTACTGGACTCAACTCAGGAAGTGCCTTTCTATCCTACCATCTCTATGTTCAGGGTAGTAGACCTTTCCTTCTCTTTACTTTGTATATTATGCTGTAAAGCAAGGGTGTCAAAGATATGGCTTGCAGAGCCCTATCATCCAGCTCACAATATTGCCTGTGGGTCTTAGACTGGCCCAACAGGCATGCAGCATGCACTGGCTCTGGCCAGTGTGCAGGGCCAATCTGGCATGGGTGTTACATAGTGTCGGGGCTTGATCTAGCACGTGTGTTGCAACGTGTGGGGCCAGTCCAGGGCACCTGCTGTATGTGGTGCCTGTGCCAGACCAGCCTCACACACAGAGTCTGAGTCTGGTCTGGATCAGGCTTACAGACTATCTGCTTGTATTGGATCCAGTAAGTACTGCTGGTTTGGTGCAGGTGTCACATGAAGTGTGCAGCCCAGAGCTTCCCCACACACTCAGCTGTGGTGCTGAGGCCAGTGTGTGCTTCCTGTGATGGGCAGGGCTAGAGCTAGTGAATGCACTTCAAGCAGTATGTAGGATCAGTACAGGGCACTGTACTGTGCTGTATGCAATGCTTGCACTGGATTGTTCCAAGCCCTGGATCTGGCGCGTGGAACCAATCCTGAAGCCCAGCCTGACCCATTGACCAGCCTCTCATGTGGCTGGGTAAGTTTGACATGCCTGTTGTAAAAAAAATAAACTCTACCTGTAGCCAGACTTAATACATCACTACATTTTCCTATTATTCTAACTCGCTTTTTTTTCTCAACAGCAAACATCTTACTGACATATTCCCCCTCTTCTCCTAACTACCGGAAGACCAACACCACTTTATTTCTTCAAGTTTGCAGAAGTGCGAACTGTTGGTTGCAAAAAGGCAAAGTACCTACAATTAGGAAAATGCAGATTTAGGATCAGATTCAACTTTGTATAATTAAAACTAGTTGCACTAAAATAATGGATTCTGATTTTGTCTTTTCTTCCTCTTCTATGGAAATCTGTTTGCATTTTTTTCTCATTTTGGAAGCTATACAAGCCATCTCCACTTCTCAAAATTTTGCCCACAAATACTTGCAAACTACTAGCAGTCACAAACCATTAGGATTACAATTTAACGTTCTATGCTTCCTTCTTACTGTTTTTTGGATTCAGTACTGCAAAGGTAATGAAACTGTGACAAGCCAATGTTAAAGAGTGCTGCCTCCATTTTGGAAAATAGGACTAGACACCTCACACAGATTTTTGGTGGAATTTGACCATCTACCTATAATCCTGTGAGAGGCTAGAAGTGGAAAATAAAAAATGACAATACAAAAAAACTTGATTTTTTATTTTTATTTTTGCAAATGTTCAGCTGTTTTGAGGTCTGAGCAAAAGTTTAGAGGGAATTCTTATTTTATGTCCATCTGTTCATGTAGTTTCTGTTCAGGCAAGAATATCTCTTGAAGTGCTGTTGGTTTAGTCAGACTGAAGACTGTAGAATCAGGTGGCCCTTTTTATGAATATTGTGCCAGCAGTTAAATGGGAATAAAAGGAGCTGCTTTATGATAACAGGATAATCATTACGAATTGAAATTCTGCTTTCTTAGTTTCATGGCAAAGACTGTTATCAAGAAAAATAACAGGCAAAGAAAAAAGTCTTTTGCATGGTGTGATGCAACTTAATCACAGGGAATGGGAAATGCTCCAAGGATAGATACTGTATTTGTACTGAAAATCAAAATTGTCAGCTTTTGCCCTTGATGGTGTCTCAAATGGATACTCTCATTACTCTACTCTGAGAACTGCTCTCCACTAGTTCATCTCAAATCTCTTTCTAATCATTATAAATTAGCAACAGAGAGGTAGAAAATCCTCCGCAGCATATTCTGATACCAAGTAAATAATGACAAAACTCATGTTTCTTCAGCGGAGGGACCTTTCTTGACTGCGTGCCAGTAATTAAACAGGATTCACATTACCTGATTGAACAGTCATAATGAGAGAGATTTTGTCATTATTTGCGATGACTACTGAACCTAACCAATATTAAATTACGGTACTAAGTTCATGTCACCAACAGCTCATTCAGTTGTGTCATGTGCTGTTGTGTTGTGTTTCATCAACTTCAGAGACAAGGATGCAAAGTAATGCAATGTGACACTATGAAACACAATAAGATGTGACATAACACATTAGAAATTTAAAGAATGAAAAGCTTCAGTCAGTTCAAGAAATAGGAACTCTGTTCAAATTTATTGTGACAAGTTGAAACACTGCAAACACTAAACATTGTTTTCAAACCAGAGGGCACCATTGTGTTTTGACCACCCAAATTGCTTGCAGATACTTCCGTCATCTTTATTTTTAGTTTAGTATGCAGAGGGGTTTTTTTTTCTTCTCTCTCTCACTCTCTCTCCCTCCCTCTCTCTGTCTCTCTCTGGTCTGGCATTAGTATTTAAATATCTAAATTGGCATCTGAATGACTGGAGTGATTGCTGGCAACTTTCATTCCAAACAAAACCGTTCCTTGACATTTCAAAAAGATGCATTGCTAACATGCTTCCAAGGATTTTGTAAAAATCCAAGTCTGTGAACACAGGCTTGAAACGGGTGAACAAAAAGCATTTGTGTTAACAGAAAAGAAGTATTTTAGTTCATATCTAGGGTATGCTAATTGAAAATCTAGAATCAGCCTGCTTTCCTGTAGAGTACTAAAATGGATTGGAATATGAAACAAGTCTCTTCAATTTGACTACTCCATACTTTTCTTCCTCACATTTCCACTGTCATCTATTCATATCTGTCTGGTGATATTTAGGTCTGCATTAATGGATTAAAGTCCACATTGATCTCAGTTGGAAAATATGAATCGCTGTTGCTGATCACCCTATGCTATTGCCAAAGCCTTCTCCTTTGCTAGTAAAGTCAGATTCTATTGAAGTCTATCCCAAATAGTCATCTGTATAAACAATGATATGTGATTCTAAACTTCAAGCACATTTTCTGACCAGCTGTACTAACCATTTTTATGTACTTTTTTTTAAGGGCAGTACTACCATGCCGTGAAGTCAGACAATGAAGGGATTAAAATAAGTTCTAAAGCCATTTGGGGGTGGGATGGCTCATTTGATCGGACACTGGCCTTTCATCGCAGGGAAAGTCAGTTCATATCCAGCATCTACTGTTGTGTTCAAAAGTAATTTTTTATAGGATGCTTATAAAATGTTTATAGTGAAATAAGTTTGGGATTCTCAATTTACTTAGTTCAGTGAAGATGTATGGGCTCTGTCAGCTAGTGATATTGTATACTTACAAGAGAATTAAGTCCTCTAAAGGAACATTAAAAAAGTATAAAGCTTGTGTAAGAACATAATAGAATAACTGATTTGTCACTGTTTCTAGCAGTTCCATTTCTATTTCAAACACTAAATTGCTAAGTATAATCCTTTTAAATCAATGAGTGTTTAGAAATCTCTGCAGAGATTTATCTCTTTGTGCACTAAGGAATAAAATCCAATATTCATTGAAATAGCTAAAGAAATAAGCCAATTAAATGGATGTATCTTACGTACCAAAAAAACAAAGCGGGGGAGAGGAGGGAGAACAAAGGAAAATTATGATTCTGGGTCTTTTCCTCAGCTGGGTGTAAATATGCTGCACTCCACTGCCAGATTTCTTGGTGTACAAGATGACTATATTTTTTTTATTGTCCAAATTTGCCTTTGGTAACATCAATGGATTTTATCAACTTACTTTGTTGAACAGGTGGTTACAAAACATAAATGATGATTTAGCTTTGTAGGCAGCAACTAAGCAAAGTACTTACATCCATGCTTAATATTAAGTCTGTGGGTTTTGAATTGGGGTTTAAATACATATAGTAATAACTATTATACAATGCTTACGTGAAAAATACTCCCTTAAATGTTATGTGACTGTTAAACAACTTTTTATTACATTATTAGCAATAAGGTAATTATTCAGCTAACAGATTATAAATTAGTATTGATTAGACTTGGAACCAAATTCTTAAAGGTATCTAAGTGATTCCTGATTTTAAAATATGTCCCTTTTGCTGTGTCATTGCCTCCAAAACGCATTACTCACAAGCATAAAATCACATGATGCTGAATTTTTAATATAGCCAAAACAACAATTCACAGGAAACCAGCCCTCCCAATTTCTACAGTTATATCTGTGTAGCCAAGTGGCAATTAAATTGGTGTTTGGTGGATTCTGGTACAATTAATCAAAGGGGTTGTTTTTACCAGGATCCTTGTGAGTAGGGCTGTGCAAAACAGCACCATTTCATTTTGACTTCCATTTCACCATTGCAACAGGACAGTGTTTCATTTCAAGTTGTGTTTAGTTTTTAAACTGCTGTTCCATTTCGTTTCATTGAAACTATTTTGTTGTTTCGACATGGTTTCAACGTTTCGCCCTTAGACTATAATGGAGAAGCATGAAACTGCCTATAACTTCCATTTTCTGGCAGATTTGGATGAAAACAGTAAGAATGGTAGATCCTTCTGATGGCGTACAGTCTGCCAAGTTTCAAGAAGATAGGTGCAGGGGTTTCTAGGAAACTGTACCACAAAGTCTTGAAAGTAAAACTCATGTAACTTGTAAGTGTGAAGGCACAGGGGGGTGAAAAGAGTAGTAATGGTAGTTCTAACTAAGGCCACAAAGCCTGCCAAGTTTCAAGGAGATAGGTGTAGGGCAGGCTTGTCCATCATATGGCCTGTGGGCCACCATGCGGCCTGCCCAGCCATTTTCTGAGGCCCAGGGTTCCTCGCTCAGGACAGGAGGGTGAGGGAGGGAAGCTGCTCACCCCTGCGGGGCCGGGCTCACCACGTGAGCCAGGTCCCGCCGCCACCACTCTGAGGGCTGCGCAGCGTGCGGCTGCCCCAGCCGCGCCTGATGGGACGAACTGGGGACAGTGCCTGCTTTTACTTCTCTTCAGCTCGGCCCCTTGCCCCCAGCATCCCACCCGCCTCCAGGGATGCATCAGGCTTGGCGGCTGTGGGGCTGGAACGGGGTGTGGTGCCTGGTGCAGGCAGTTGGCAAGGCAGCCCCGGGGGGGCCCTGGCAGGCGGGGCCCTGGTGTGACCTCTGCGGGGCGAGGCAGAGGGAGCTGGTGTCTGCCAGACCCCATGCTCCAGGCTTGCAGCACTGAGGCCACCAGGGCTGCATGCATGGGCAGCCAGGCACCACCGTGAGCGGGGCCATGGGGGGGGGGTGTGAGGGGCTGAGGTGCAGTGGCTGCCTTGCTCCAGCCCCCCTCAGGCAGCGCCAGGTCATGGGGCTGCACTGCTCAGGGGATGGGGATGTGGAGCTATTTATTTCTCCCCTTCAGTCTCTGGGGCAGTAGCTGGCTGGATGCAGAATGGATCCCTCCTGCCCCTGCCCACCAGCAGCTACCATGAACTTTGAAGTAACAGGCAAGTGCAGTAGGGCTGCACAGGCAGGGTCTCTCTGGCCCAGGATAGAGGGTGTTTGAATATGGCTCACTGGCCCACTGGGTGATAAAAAGTTCATGATCCAACCCCACATTCAAAAAGGTTGGACACCCCTGGTGTAGGAGTTTCTGGGAAACTTCACCTCCAGCTTCTGACCAGCAAAAACTCATGTCACATGTGTGTGTTAAGGCACAGCAGGGTGAAAACTACAGGCATGGTAGCCCCTGCTGATCCCATGAATCTGCCAAGTTTCAAGGAGATAGGTGCAGGGGTTTCTGGGAAACTGCACCTCAAGCTGCTGAAAAACAAAACTTGTGACATATGTGACTGTGTGTGTGTGTTAAGACACACCGTCACTGGTAGTGGGGCCTCTGCATGACATGGTAGTATGACCCAATGAGGCCTCATCCTCTCCTACAGCCTCAGTTTGGTCCACCACTTTAAACGACAACAGGGCTGTGAGAAGCTTCGGTCCCTGATTTGATTCAGCGGAGATTCAGCCCAATTTGGTGGCTGAATCTCCAAATCCGAATCAAATCAGAGGACCCTTGAATCTCTCCAAATTGAATTGGAACCCTCTGAATCAATTAGGAGAGATTTGGAAAGACTCAGTGATTCAGACATAGACACAGCTTTAAACGTTCTTTCTACATACCTCTAGGTACCAGGCAGCTGGGGTGCATGGAGCATCCCACAGGAGCACAGAGGGCTCCCCAGCGCACTTGGCAGTGGTCCCAGAAGTGGACCAGAAGCACTTCTGGTCCACTTCTGGGTTTGCCAGGGAGTGTGCTGGGAACCCCCCCCCACCCCAACACCCCGCTAGCTGGGTGACTGGTGCCTCCTAGGTCTGTGGGGGGGGGCACCTGGGGTCCCCTTCACAGCTGATTGCTGAGCTGGGGGGCGTCCAGGGGGCCCTGTGCGTTCCCCAGCAGACCCGAATGTGGACTGGAAGTACTTCTGGTCTACTTTCACGTTTGCTGCCAAGCATGTGGAGGTCCTCCCTGCACTCCTGTGGGATGCTTCATGCACCCCAGCATCACAGCATTCACAAGCCACGCTGGTACCTTAAGGTATATAGAAGAAACATTTAAAGCTGTGTCTATGTCCAAATCGCTCATTCTCTGAATCAGCATCAAATCTTCAGATTCGGATTTGGCCAAATCAAATCAGGGACAGTGATACAAATCAAAAAATTGAATCACTGTCCCTGATTTGGGCTGAATCCAAATCAGAATAGAATAGGGCCCACTTTGCGCACCCTGGTAATAACTTAGTAAGCAGCACAGTAGCACCAGCAGCATCTCAGGCAGCCAAACTGTCACAGTCAATATCAAAGCAGTTCTTCCTCCCTCTTCCTCCTCCCTCTCCTTACTTTTTGTTTCCCTGCAGGCAAGCCCAGCTTCAGCTTCAAAACTTGAAACATTTAAAAACTTTTGAAATGTTTTGATTGGCCTCATTTCATTTCGAGGCTGTTTCAAAGCTCTTCGTTTCATTTCAATTTCGCTATTTTGAAATTTTGCACAGCCCTACTTGTAATGTTTCAAAACATCATAAAACAGTGAATTCCTGAAAGCACATCAAAATTGATAAATATTTCATGAACTGATTAAAAGTTGGCATATTAAGAGTATAAAGATCATCTTGATACATAATGATCAATAAGTTTGATCTTGAGAGATAATGGGACCTCTAAGATTTTGCCATTCCCAAATTATTGCCTGCCAGTCATATTCACCTACTGTATTCCAAAAAGGAAGAAGACATTTGTTAGACAAACAATTAAGTGGGATGTTTCAGTCAGGGATGTTTCTGCCTTGAGCAAGATGTTGGACTAGAGGACCTCATTAGGTTCCTTTTGGCCCCACTTTTTTATGATTCTATGATTTCCTTTCAATAAGTCAAAAAAGTAGTCAGTGGAGCATCATGAATCAAATTCAGCTCAGCAGTGAACATAAGATGTTACTATACATATCTGTAACTGAATGGTTTTAAATTCATATAGGGCTTTGTAACTGACTTTTAAAAAGACTCCTTAGCCACTTAGAACAAGAATTTTCCTAGCCCTTACAAGGGTGTGCAAGAGGAGAGATGAAGTTGCTTTCCCCTGATAGTCTGCTGAAAGGCCACACAGAATCCTTGGTCTGAAGAGAACCCAATGAGAACTGGTTAGGAACAAGGCAAAGCTATGATTCGTTCCCACATGTAGTGGCCTATAGAGCTGGCTGCTTGCACTTTTGGGGGTGATGTGATGGAAAAGGCTAAGTAGGCTGAGTTCTAGCCTGTGCTTCTTGTTGGGAACACTTCAGAGGGAGAGGTAGAGAAAGTGTGAGCAGGTTTTGCTGTAATAATTCTCGTGGATAGTTTGATAAGCAAGATGCTTATATTCCCTTTTCACCACACATCTGTTCTATATCATATCCCTCCTTCTGATCTTTGACATAAGCAGACTTCTTTAAAAGTCTACAAAAACCTGCTTACATTCAATTCACTACCCATTTTTGAGGAACTTAATGATCTCCCCCCCCCCGGCCTAGTCTTAAGTTTCGAAGGCCATTCTGGAGTGTGGGAAAAAGGCTGAATGATGAAAATTTTGACATCAAGGAAAAGTGGATCCAGCAATGGACCACAGTTGACATTAATACATTTTTCATCATGGACCAACATCTAAACCTCCTTGCTTTGCTTCACCAAGGTGGAGCTGGATGATGAACAGGGTTCATACTGGACAAGATAGATGTAACCACCTACTACTTAAATCGAATTTTATTAAAGACCCCAAGTGTGAGTGTGGCAAAATCCAAACTATAGCACACATCATAGAGGAATGTCCTATTTATCCCTTTAATGGTTGTATTGAAGACCTGCACGAGGCTACATACTATGCCTTGCAATAAACATCAAATCTAAAGCTGTCAGTCTAGCTGTATCTGTTAAAACTATTGTTTATAGGTTGTGTATAGGATGTGTATAGCATGTTCTGTCATGTGGCTGCTGCATTCCATATAAATAAATACATAACTAACTAACTAAATAAATAAATAACTGCAGGGGGATGTTGAAGTCTGGGTGGTATAATAAGGATTGTTTGTTTTGAAGCAGTCTTCTGTGCTGTTTGGGACACTGGCACTCTGACCTCTTCTCATGGAAAAAGAAAACACACCACTTTCTGGGAACTGACCAAAATTTTTTTTTAGATCTTGGGGGTACTACAGATCACTGGGAAAGTCAGAGAGGGAGAAAGGCAGGTCTCAAAGCCAGAGGCTTGCCATTTGTGAAGCCACGTCATGGCTAGCTTCGAGAGGTCCTCTAAGGAGAGGAAGACCGAATAAGGCTGCTTCTTGGGGAGACCCAAGGCAGAGCTTCATCCTTCCCCCACCCCAAAGGGGCACTGTTCCTATTATATGTATTATAGAATCATAGAATCATAGAAAATTAGGGTTAAAAGGGACCTCAGGAGGTGATCTAGTCCAACCCCCTGCTCAAAGCAGGACCATTACCAACTAGGTCATACTGACCAAGGCTTTGTCTAGCTGGGTCTTAAAATCTACCAAAGATGGAGACTGCACAACCTCTCTGGATAACCTGTTCCAATGCTTTACTCCCCTCCTAATAAGAAAGGTTTTCATTATATCTAACCTAAACTTCCCTTGCTGAAACTTGAGGCCATTGCTCCTTGTTCTGTCATTTGCCACTACTGAGAACAGTTTAAATCCATTCTCTTTGGACGCACCCTTCAGGGAGTTGAAGGCTGCTATTAAATACTCTCAGTCTTCTCTTCTCCAAACTAAAAGCCCAGTTCCTCAGTCTTTCCTAATAAGTCAAGTGTCCCAGCCCCCTAACCATTCTCGTTGCCTTCTGCTGGACTCTCTTCAATTTGCCCACATCCTTTCTGTAGTGGGGAGCCCAAAACTGGACACAGTACTCCACATATGGCCTCACCAGTGCCAATAGAAGGGAATGATTACGTCCCTTAATCTGCTGGCAACACTCTTACTAATGCAGCCCAGCACCTCTTTAGCCTTCTTGGCAACAAGGGCCCACTGTTGGCTCATATTTAGCTTACTGTCTACTGTAACCTTCAGGTACTTTTTTTTTGCTTAACTGCTGTCTAGCCAGTTGGTACCCAACCTGCACTGCTATATGAGATTTTTTCATCGTAAGTGCATGATTTTGCACTTGTCCTTATTGAACCACATGCAATTTTCTTCTGGTCCAATCCTTCAATTTGCCTAGGTCTTTCTGAACCTTAGCCTTACCTTCCAGCATATCTACTGCTCCTCCCAGCTTGGTATCATTTGCACCAAGATGTCATCTTGATGTCATTCTAAATACTTCTATGCTGCACTGGAGAGTTCTTTGAGGCATTATCTTATGCAGAATGCTTCCTTGTACTTCATCTGGGGTGGCTTCTCAGTGCCCCTTTCCTATTTGCCATTTGCATCTGGTTAGCCTAGCTCTTATACTGTAATTAGAAAACTAAGTAGCAACTAAAACTGTCTGATTTCCATTGCTGAGGCAGTGGAAGTTCCCCCATCCATTTAGGTGAAATGAAATGGGAAGTATAGTTCTGCCTTTATGTCCATTTATGTCTTGGCCCTTGGGCCAAGAAGAGCAGAAATTATTATTCAGCAGTCTTTCACAGTCAAGGATGATTGTCTTACATGATTGTCTTATCTGTGGATCTGAAGATGGCTGACAAGGCCAATTCAGGATTGACAGACTGTGCCACAACTTGAGCACATGCTTCCTTGCGGGTGTGTAGCTCCAGATTCTTGATTTGGTCTGCAATACACTGTTTCTGCCACACTGTTTTTTCCATGTCCTGCTATTGTCATTAGATTTCAAAGTACTGAAATCCTGCAGTAGACTCTTTCTCCATTTGGGGCAGTCCTGGGTAATAGTCTCCCAAGAGTTGATGTTGATGTTGCATTTTTTCAAGTTGGCTCTGATGAAGTCCTTGAAGTGCTTTATCTGCCCGTCTTTTGAGTGTACATCTTGACTGAGCTGGTAGAATAAAACTTGCTTTGGTAGTCTGGAGTCGGACATCCAGATGATATGCCTGGCCCAGTGAAGTTGATGTTGAATGATCACCACCTCACTGCTTGTGGTGTTTGCTTGCAACAAGACACTAATGTTGGTGCATCTATCTTCCCACTGGATCTTCTGCAGGCAACATTGATGGTATTTCTCTTTGAGGTGTCTCCTGTATGTTGTCCATGTCTTAGCTCTGTACAATAAGGTGGGGATCACATCTGCATGATAAACCAAGAGTTTGGTTTCAGATTGATGTCACAATCTTTGCTTTCCTCAGGTGTCCAAAGGCTGCACTTGCACATTTGAGGTGATGTTGTATTTTTTTATAGATGTCAGCCTTCTGCAAGACATGGCTTTTGAAGTATGGGAAATACTCAGTGTTTTCCAGTCTTACCATGTATCTGAATTACTGGAGCTGGGGACTGCTCATTAAGAGCTTGTCAGTGGGGGACCTTAGTTTTCTGAATGTTAAGCATCAGTTCCACTCTCTGGTAAGCTTCAGTAAAGACACTGAAAATTTCCTGAAGGTTTGCTTCTGAGTGAGCACATCATCATCAATGTGCTGGAGCTCAAAGATTGAGGTCAGGATGCTCTTGAGTCTCAATTGAGAAGTTCTTCAAAATGCTCCCCCCAGTGGATAGTGATGGCCTTTCCTTGATCATGTCTCCTCCATCTTTAGGTGTCAAGAGGGTTGATCCCTGGGTGCTCAGACCTTAGATGGCTTTGGTGGTATTATAATTATAATGGTATATTTTATGATGTGGACACCTGTCCACTAAATATAGGTAAAGACCATCAACATGTGCCATATATGTCACCATCAGGATGGTAATGACTTTCAGTCACTAAGGACCTGTCAATATTTGAACCATCAACCTAGAAGTGAAAGGTTTTGCATATCTCAGTATTCCCCTGAGTCATCCAGTATCTATTAGTTGAGGCTTTGAAGAAAAAACTCTCTGCAGTGACTCAGTCTTGAAACAATCCAGCCTTTATGAATCAGGTATTTGATTCAGTTTTTTTGCAGGATGTTTTCTGAAGCATTAATGCTACCAGCAGTATTTTTCAAATACAAGTTCATGTATACAGTTGTCAGGAGAACTATGTACCGTATCTCTGAGCTGTTGCCAGAGAAGCATTTTTTAAGAACGTGTTTTTCTCTCTAGCTCAATTCCAGGAAGAACTGTCTTTGAATGTCTACATATAATTTAGCACAAATAAAGCTATTTTTTTACATTATGCAGTGAACATTTAACATTTAACATTTTCCTAGGATTAGCAGCAGATCAAAGTTCTGATATTCTGATGTGGTATTCTGAACAAGCTTCTGGAATGTTTGGTAATTCCTGGGCCAGGATAAATACAGAGTAATTCATATAGAATCAGTAGAGCTGCTGGGTTAATAGAAGAATTTGACCCACCATTTTGAATTATATATGCATCATCCCTACACATTTTGCAGTTCTTGGCACATAATTGCTTTAAAATAAGTTGCGGGCAGTTTAAGCACTGCTAACAGTTCTTGATATGATTTAAGTTGAAAATCAATGGAATGAGATGAGCCTTTTAGAGTCCTGCGATGAATAAAAACTTCCAAACGTGAAATCAGATCTGAAAATGGGAACTCCTTTCCTCCCAGATTTCACAGCTACTAAGTCTTAGAAAACAATGTTAAACTAAGAGTGCTGTTCAAAGGATCTCTTTAATATGTAGCTTTAGCTCTTGCAAGCAACCTTTTGACCTCACACTTATATTAATGCAATCAGGTTATGTGATACTAAGGCTACAATTGTCATATTGGAGATTAGATTATTTTGAAATCACTGCTGTGCATACATTCAAAGTATGTGTAACAGCAGATTATTATCCCCAAAGTTCTAAAGTTATTAAAAAAATGTTTTTACCAATGATATGATTGGTCCAATAAAAGCTATCACCCACAAGAATGGTTACATCTCCCCAACATTACTAAAAAAAAAGTTATCATTTTGAAAATCTCAGTTGAGATTTCACGTTGTGAATTTAAAGCCTGCAGAAATAATTATAACCACATGCATAAAGTTTTCTATTTTATGCATGTCAGTAAATGGCATGGGAATGTTGTTTAAATCATTAAACTTTTTGCATTATCATGTTGACTATTGTTCCATAATAAAGAAACAAAGGAAAAAAGAGAATCATGTAATAACTAATCTTTGTCACAGTGTCTAGATTAGAACCATGTTCTCTGCAGAAGTGATAGGCACGTAAGCGTTTCGTATCAGGAGAGCTGTCTGGCACTCATCAGGCAGTGTTACTTGATCACAGCTGGATAAAAATGCACACCCAGGGCAAATCTGTAAACACCAGCTTAATCTGCATGGGAAAAGTTACTGTCATCTCCTCCGACAGAAAAAGCCTCCAGGACACATTCCAGCAGTAACAGTCACTTCAGTTTGTTACAAATATTGTCAGATTTCGATGCAGAACCATTATAGATGTCAAAAAGCTACAATTGAAAAAATAAATGTATTTTTTTTAGTATTTTAAGAAAAAGTAGAAAAGCCAGTAGTTTTATCAATGTGACCAAAAATCCCTCAAACATTTCTCTATTGCATACAAGCAGCTAACAGGCCATACTTCACATGGTAATTCACAATCCTTGAGTTATGCCTCTTTTCCAAATGATGACAACTTAAAGCATTGTGATGTGTGGAGAAAGCTGTAATTTTCTCAATATTTTGTATGAACTCAATCTTTGTATAGATTTAAAAACTGTCATTAGGATACTCTGAAATCTGCATTTGCTTTAATATACCCATATTAATTGTTGCATGTTGCAATTACAAGATGTAATTTTTGAGTAATGAGCCTGTTCTCACAGTTTTCCAAAAATGGAAAATAACTTGGATCTTTTCATCATCATGAAAGTTGTAAACTAAAGGAGACAATAGGCATCAATCCAATCTACAGCATTTGTAAAAAAGTACAGTAATGCAGTTTTAGGGATGTATCCGGCTTGTTTTTTTCATGTAAGTAGCACCATTTGTCTTGGAGATGCATAGGGACTCTACATAGGAGTAAAGGAAGGACTTGATTTAGCTACTGAGTAATAGCAATGGGATATTTTCCTTTGAATGTAAATGTGAGCTGGAACAGACCACATATCCCCAAGCCAAAAGTGAAAATTCTGGTGTAACAGAATCCTTCCCAACCTCACACATCCACACATTCAAAAAAGACCTTCAGTATTACTAGTTTTCTGTAGTGTACTAAATTGGGAGTGGGAGGAGGAAATATCCCAAGAAAACTAGGTATTGGGGGTTTTCTTCAAAGATTAATGCCAGGTCATTTTTCTTAACATTAGTGTCAGTGCTTGCTAGGAAAAATCATCCCGTTAAGCAGGTCCTCATAAATAATGCACGAGGTCCAATTTAATGTTAATACCAGGGTAAGACATAAACAGGTGATAAAGTTTGCAGGCTGATGAGATTATTTGGTAATTTTTTTAATCATTTTCTCATTTAATGTTGAATTGAGAATCCATATGATCTTGTATTTCTGAGTCATTAGCAATGATCTATTTCCTTTTAACTTCATTAAAGTATAAAGCTTCATAGATATACCAGTAATTCAGGGCCTGTATTTGGTAACAGGATTCTTCACTTTTTTGTTGTTCTCTTAGTTCATTGTGAGTATCCAGGAATAATTGTTGAATGTGACAATTAATGTTTTTTTTCCCTTCAAATTAAAATTTCCATCTTTACAATAATTGCAGTGGTTGAATAATTTATGTCCATTTAAAGGAAATAACAGTTAGCATTGATGTTTATTGAAAAGCTTTCTGTATTCATTACAAAAGGGATGAAAGGACAATGAAAAGTGTGTTGGGATTTTGGGTGGGGACGGAGGCGGCTTGTCACTGTGGAACTGTTACTGGGCACGTGGCAATTGTCAGACTTCAAATCACAGCTGAGACTTTAAATTATATTATTATCAGGTGTATTTCAGCAGAGCTAAGAGGCACTGAATAAGTTAGTCAATACTTGGTAACACAGTACAGCTGGTATAAGAACACTGTTACTGAGAGTCTTCAGATCAGGTCTTTGAAAAACAGATAAGCAGGATTGTGGGTGGCCTGCGCCAACATTCACAGAGAATGTGGACAGGGCATGTGGCAAGAGTTCCCCATCACTTGCCTAAGTACAGGCACAGGGCACAGTTAAAACTCTTGTGTTCCCTGGTTATTGTCATTTCTAAAAACACATGTGGTTAAGAGACAGTGACATGGCCATGTATTCCTCACTGCCTTCTTTTCACACCAGCCAACCACAGAAGACTACGTACCCCATCAGGGGTGGCTCCAGAGGGATTCAGTGTCATGGTTGTACCCCCATTTCAGACCACACCATGGGAGTAGCACCCAGGAACTTTCTTAAGTCCTGAATCAGGTAAGACTGCATACCCGCTGCCCACCCTTCCTTGTCCTCTGTGCTCATTGGCAGATCCCATACCCTACTTCCCCCCCAGCAGCTGCTGCTGTCCCCACTATCCCCAGCTAACTCAGGAGGAGGAGGTCCGGAGCCACTCCTGCCCTGCTCCAGCTGGGCTACTTGGGGAGCAGGACTCATCTGGCAACAGCAACAGTGGCAGGTTGCAAGCAGATGCATTCTTCCTGCCAGCCCAACTCTCTCGCCACCGCTGTCCCTGGCTGAGCTCAACCCCCCTTACAGCCACTCACGGAAGCCCATGCTGGAACTGGGCAGAAGTGGCCAGGGCAGGAACTGCAGGTATCTCTCCCTGTGCCCAGAGCCATAAGAAGAAAGGCCGAGGGTGGAATGAGGGGCGGGGCATACTGCTGAGCATGGAGGGCAGGGGAAGGGGTGCTAAAAGAGGGAGGGGGGGGAGATTCTTACATGATTTAGGGACTTAAAAAAGTCCTTGGCTGCTGCTCCCATGGTGTGATCTGTCTGACCCGGTTAAGGCGAGTTGGGAGTGGGGTGCAGTCTCCCATGTAGCACTGGTTACTGCACCTGCACCCCTTTAAAAATTCTGGATCTGCCTATTTACCTCATACCCAGCAAATGAGTGGCATAGCATCTACTCTTCTCAGATCCTTTGGAAAACATTTTGTCTCACCAAGACGCAGAGTATTCTAGTCATTGAAACTGAACCATCATGACAAAGGACTGTGTCTTTAATGGCAGAATGTTGCCCAAAGAAAACAATGGGAAGACAAAGGAAATTATTTTATAGAGGGAGCAGAGTGGAACACAGTTTCCTTTTCCTAGCTGCTGGAAAAATTGGGGTTTTATTTAGGGTTTGCTGACTACCATTAGTTCAGTGTTATTATTTAATAATTTTATTAGATACTTAAAAATCACAGTAGATACCATTTACTTGTATTCACCAATAGTCAGGAGATTTGCCGAGTCATAGTCAAAATAGAATTTTAAATACCTGTGATCTTTGCATCTGTGAAATGAGAGGTAAACTTGTTATGAACATATTTGCTTGAATTGATATTAAGGCAGTATTCTTACACAATTGCTTATATTTCTGCAGACTTGGGACCTGATGCTCATCTGACTTAAACTAGTTTAATACTGGTATCATTTCTTTCTTATTTCTGATTTACAGTGATGTAATAGAGATCAGCATCCATCCTATAGCACTTATTCTGATACAGATTTGTAGAAGATTGAATTGTACCAAAATGCCAGTAGGATTTTATTGCTAAGAGAAAATGATGTCATTGGACTTGTGGCCTCTATAGCCAAGATCTGTGAGCTGTCAATCCCAGATGCTCATTCCCATGCAGAAGCTACAGTCTGCATGGTTGAGCTGGTTTAATCCAAAAACCAGAATGTCTCCACCAGTGAGTGACTGGCCTAGAGGCATAAAGTGACAGGATAGTACTTTCAAAATTAATTTACTTAAGTGATGTTGCTGGTCTTTCTAGAGTGGTCACCTCTGTGGGACATTGGTTTTGTAAACTAAATGCACATTTCTCAGTGTATAATAATCACTATCCCCTAAAGCCCCATAGGGTGACATAAATCCACTTTAAAGCAATGCTGCAGTGGAGTGTCTTGGCATATGATAGGTCAGATTTTTGTGGTAAAGACATTGTCACTACTCCAAATTTCTTTCTTGGAAACAATACAAGTATATCCAGACTGAAATAAAAAGTTGGCTTTTTAAGGAGATCTGTCACAACTACTTGATATCTAGGTTTCTCTGTTAAGCTAGTAAGTAGTAAAGATTTTCTACTCCTAGCACTTTGTGTGATCATTTAGACCCATGCAAAAAGGGCAAGAACTGACTGTTCTTGCAGCTGATTCAGCTGATTCAGACCCTGAGCTGAATAAAAACAGAGGGCATGTTTAAAAAGGTAGGCTGAAATTGTGTTCATTTTTTTTAACAAAGCCCCTTCTGAGCAGTGCATAGAGTCCATTGGAACAAGGAATGGCTTCAGGCCAATACTAGTGAACAAGGAGAAATCCACAGTATGCCTGGCCTCCAAAAGGTATATGCAGTACCAGCTGGCTGCTGAGAGAGAATAACAGTAGAGACATGGAATTCCTATCTTCAGATTGATCCAGTGCCCCTTGGCTTGGGTTTATCCTACCACCTCGATGCCATCGTTATTACATCTCACTAAAGTCATCTATCTGTCACTTAATACTAGCCAAAAGTTATGACAATGGCAGCATCCACTGCAACTTCCACTGAATGCTTAGGGGCAACCAGCATGGGTTCATTAGAGGCAGGTCCTGTCAG
>NW_017728995.1:38245012-38253085 GCF_001723915.1 Gavialis gangeticus
TGTCAGGGCGGCTAGGATCTGGAACCAACTTCCAAGTGAAGTGGTGCTGGCTCCTACCCTGGAAGTCTTTAAGACAAGGCTAGATGAACACCTTGCTGGGGTTGTTTGACCCCAGTACTTTTTTCTGCCAATGCCGGAGGTCGGATTTGATGATCTGCTCAGGTCCCTTCCGACCCTACTAACTATGAAACTATGAAACTATGAACCTCCCAGTGTTCTGAAACACTTGAAAACACAACTGTTTCAGTCAATTTTGTGCTTCCTCAGTTATCTGAACAAAATCTGCTGGGAGCTATAGCATTTCTACACATGTAATGTTCCAAACCTTCACTCACAAACCCTCCAAGAAAAGAGAACACTGGTGGGTGTTTGGGGAGCCCAAAAATTGTTCCCCAGCCAGTGGCAATACAGCAGTGAGGGAGGAAACTGGATCACTGGAAAGCTTGCTGTCTCCTTCAAATCCATAAATGATGTGTGATGGGGAAGCAATTTTTTTTGTTTTCATCCAGAACCCTTTTACTTTTTTGTGGACACTTTAGACCTTGAAGAAAGAAGTGAAGAAAGCCTGTTTCAAATAAGATGGGACCATATACCTTCCGTATGATCAGTAAAAGGCCTCATGAATGCTTTTCCCCTGTTTCTCTAAGAAAACCCCACCCCTGACCAGGGAAGGATAGTATTCTGATTTTGCACTAATTCCCCACCTTAAATAAGATCAGCTTTGCAGTGCAAATGTTTAAAAGTCGACATGAAAAGATTCACTTGCACATTATTCTACATTTCACACATAGGCAAAACACACATCTATGTATGTGCTCAATTCATGACTTTCCTAAAGATCAGGTTTTGGGAATGTGTGCCTTTGGAAACAGAGGCATATCTGTATTTTCTACTACATTTTTTCTGAGATATTATACGATATAGATGCCATTCCACCATAAAACTACATGTATTTTGGATTTTTGTGTGGCACCACTTTACATTGTAACGTTACTGACAGTGCCACTTAATTTACCTACTTGCCTATGGTCTAAGTGTAGGTAATTTACAAACCTTTAACAGTGTTCAGCTTTGCTAAATGGTAGAGAGAACTGCAATTACACTTAAAACGCACTGGTGCTCTGTATGTCAGCAAAAAGCACCTACAAAGACATAATTACAATGTAATTGCCCAGAAGTTCATGAAGTAAACATACATTATTAGAAGGCACTCATCTATTCAATTTCAGTGACATTGCAGCTAACATACTGCATAAATAGGAAGCCATTTTGTGACTAGTTACTGTAATAAAAGGAGTTAACATTAAAATGTAGTATAGATAGATATTCCTGAGAACATATCAAACTGACATCAAATATAGAAAAGATCACATGATGTTTCATTTCTAGTGTTAAACATTTTGGTATAATCTGAAGATGTACACCAATAAAAAGATCACATTACATTCTGTGCAAAAATGATTCATGAAAATCTTTACTTCATCTTTCCTATTTAAGGAAAATTTCAGGGGTTTGAATTGGTTGTAGATATCAGGTTAAATTTTCAAAAAGTAACCTCTGACCTATGAAACCCTTTATCTCACACCAAATTTAGTTTCTGTTTGATTTCTGACAACCATACTGTAATATAAGAAAAGTGGCATTAACATGATCTGCACACCCACCCTTCATGCATACTATTCTAGGGACAGATGTAGTGAGTAGAAGAACTATGGCATTTGAAACCAAGTATTGCTCATGTCACCAGTCCTCTGATCCAAACCCCATCCACACATAGGAGAACCCTTCTTATTTCAACGCAGTTTGAGTCACATATATTTAGCAACAGGCCCCACTAAGTTACCAAGGATATTTAGCATGTGAAATCTGTGGGTTTGGATGGCAAAAGTTATTCCCTGCTTCACCATTTTAAGCACCTTTGTATTTTACCTGTATATTTAAAAACATGTAATTACTGAATATGCAGAACACTGTACTTTATTTGAATCTGGACACTTGAAGTAATAAATCTCTGGAATCAAGTCTTTCTGAACCTGTCCACCTGTCTGTGTCTTTAGGCAGGGTTCACAAGGCAGGGTTTTCATAGACTTGATCCAAGCACCAAGCTCTTTATCAGGGGATCCTGAGAAAGTTTTGTTACATGGTATTGCAAACCCTTCAAAGTAATACATTCAGAAAAACCTGTTTTCCCCTTTGTTTTGTGCCTCATAGACTAGGGACACAAGCTATACATTAACTGGTTTAAACCAGTTTCAAAATGGCTGAAATTAGTTTAAGATAAACCTGGTTGAATGTAGTATCAGACTTAACTGATTCAAACCAGTTTATGAAACTTCTGTCCCAGGCCGCTTCCTGGTTCAAGTTAAATCAGAGTCCCCCAGCATCCCAGCATGCTTTCCAGCCCTGGGCTGCGCTGGGCTGTTCTGTCTGCTCCAGCAGAAAAGGGTTGGGGGAGGGGGGAAGGAAGGGACTGCTCCCACCCCCCCAGGCAAACCCTAGCTGGGGTCGGGGGCTAGGGAGGGAAGTTAGATCCCACTTTCCCCAAGTACAGAGCTGCCCTGCCCTGCTAAACTTACTGCTGCAGCTACTGTGGAAGTGGCCGATGCCAGCTGTCTGCTGCTGTTGGGCTGCACTGTGCTCCAAATCCCCTGGGGCTCTGCTTCTGTGAGATAAATTTGCTTTATATGAGGTAAGTCTGTAGGAGAACGGGTGGGGGAAGGGGCCCAGCCCAGCCCATGGGCCACTTCCCAGGCTGCAGCATGGAGCAAAATGTGGGGAATTTTCAGTGGCGGGGGGGGGCTTGGCTCTTGGTGCTATGCGCACCCTGGGAGGGCTGCAGGCTGGGGGGCTATACCAGGCTTTGCACATAGGGTGAGTGCAGGCTGCCGCTAGCAGCACTAGGCTCTTCCTGGTGCTCAGGGCTGGCAGCAGTCTGCTCTCATCCCACTGTAGGCTGGGGCCAGCAGCCACTGCAGGCTAGGGCTGGTGGCAACACCGGGCTCTTCCCAGTGTTCAGGGTGGGCCACAGCGATGAGAGGGGGGCTGCTGCCACCCCAACATTTGCCATAGCCCCCCCTGCAACCTGCTCTCCCACCACCGCCACAGAGCACCAGGAAGAGTCCAGTACCACCATTAGCCCCAGCCTGCTCTCATCCCACTGCAGGATTATAATTACATTTATACATTACATTTATATGTATAATTTATATCATAATTACAATAACTAGGTTCCCTTTATGAGAATTAGATGTATGCACAGTTTTCTGGCAACGCATCTACTGCATAAATTGAGGGAAACCTGTATTTACAGAAGGGTATTTCCCTCAGTGCACAAGTCCACTGAGGTAAATGGGTAAGCATCTGTATTATTACCCAAAATAACAAAGGGAGTTGCATTTTGAGTTTAGCATTATATTTTAATGCCCTAATTTGAGCAGAACCTATTACCTGGACAGACAGTATTTGTTTTCATTCTATTACTTTTGTTATGTTCTGTGCCTTTCTGATCAAAATCAGACTTCAGTTTGAAAGTGAAACAAATCTCTTATGATTCTTGGTAGCAATTCTTCAATGTTTTATTTTTGCTGTGTGACTTTATAAGCAATCTGACATTGTAGGTGCAGAATGGATTATTTGCTTTTAATGTGCTCATAATAATTTTCATTGCCAACTTTCACAAACAACTTACTTTACTTTACTTTACTTGGGATTGCACTCTGTTGAATATGGTGCTGTGTTTATCTCTAAAGCTAGACAAACAAAATTGTGGATTACAAACTTGTTAAGAATTTCCTTTCAGGAAATACTGTGTGATACTGTCTGTGGTACTAGGGTTCAGTCTAAATGGGTTTAATTCCTTGTACCTGCTGTGTAGTTAGATGAGATCAACTAGACAGACTGTTCTCATCGGTTAAAGGTCAGGTCTAGCCTGAAGACACATTGTTTACAGCACATCATGTTCAGAAATACATTTTTCATAGAAGGTATAACCAATTTTCATTAGCCATGATAAACAGTGTACATGCATTTGCTGATATAATTATGTAGGATTAGGTTTAATTTCAACAGCCCATATTTTGTGTGTGTGTGTGTGTGTGTGTGTGTGTATACAGAGACACACACACATATATATCTATATATATGAAAATATTGTTATTGGAATAATTTTATCATAATTGTAAATTGATTAAATGCCATTTGTGGATAGCACAGTATTTTTCTTCAGAATTTGCATTCTTAGTCATCACTTCAAAATGAATAATGGTCAGGATTTGTTCTCATTTACATTGCTGTAAATATGGAGAAACTCTACTGGCTTTCTGCACTATATATAATTAGAAGAAATGCCCAAATGGATGAAAGGAAAATAGTGATGTTATAATTATATGAAGATTGTATGATTTCCAGTTTTAATTATTGTAGGTGCCCAGGATTTAAACTAATCTGTTTAAACATTTATTGTACTGTTTTCTGGTTTGCAAAAAAACCCTTCACTTTTTAAAATAGGTTTCAGAATGTTCCCTGAAACTGCAGATTTTGTTTTACATAATTAGGAAGGTTTCATAAAAGCTCTATCAATGTCTCTGGGTTCTCCTATGCTGGAAGTATTTATATTTATTAATTTATAATCCCTTCTCTCTCCAACAGGGATGTTTCTGAAAACCCAAGAATGTTAGGCATATTCTTAGAAGAGCATGATATTCTTATAGGGCCAGGTATGGAAGCTATAGCTTAGAGAAAAATATAGTTAAGGAACCCTGGCCCCAGTCTGCAACTGGTGTAAGTTGCTGTAACTCCACTGGAGGGTTTTTTTGTTTTGATTTGTTTTTGTAAAGACAGCCAATCAAATTTGATACTGATTTATGGTAGTGTTAGGGTGTTGTTATAGCCATGATGGTTCAGACTGATTTATATTATTTGAAGACTGGGGAAATTGTCTTGAAGGATATGTAAAAGCATTACATTTAGATCAGCTTAAACAAGGTTAGGTTGATCTAAATGCCCAGTTGTGCAGGCATTTGCAGGGCTTAAATTACCTAAGGAACGGCATGCCGAAGCTAAGTTAGTTTACCTCAGGGGGTATATACACTGACAGCACAGCTATGGGACTGGGAAAGCCCAGCCACTTGCCCCAACCCTGAGGCTGTGTTGTTCCTACCCCTATGACCAGCTATTTTTATCCCTCTGATAACCCACTCCTCAACCTTGGCAGACCCACCAGGTCCCCTTTTCCCCAAACTGCCAATCCCACTACCTGGACCTGCCAGCCCCCTCCCCTAAAGACCCACCATCCCCTACCCCCACCCTGAGTTACTTATTTTGGACTACCATACAGCTCCAAGCAGCAGCAAACACCTGCACATGCCATTCCCAGGTTAGGTTTAGGCAGCTTAAAGTAAGGCACCTAAACCAGGTGTGGCAAACACTTGTATGTACCCTAGGTAAAGGTAGAAGTCTTCATTTATGGATTTATCACATGATTTGGTTCAGTGATTTATGCATTGTGAGTGTTTTATAGATTTCTACACAATATTTTTGCTATGTTGGATACTGTCCACAACCACAGATTGTCTGATTTTCTGTTTAAAATTAGTTTAATATTTGGAGGTAAATCTTTTTTTCTTTCAGAAGTTGTATATTCAATGCTTCCAAAATAATTTGTGAATTCTTCTTGAATTTATTAAATTATTTGGGCTAAAGTATAAAAGCTGAGAGCCTGACATCCACATCAAATGCTAGACAACTACTCACTTTTGTAATAACTATCATAGTATTTGTTAGTAAGACTGAACACTGGCCTCTACAGCCTGAGGTATAGGACTAGCTGTCCTTGTTCATAGCTGTAGCAGACCATCTCATGAAAGGGCATGTGTCATTATACTGAATATGTTGGTGAAAGTCTGACTGGTAAGCTACCTTAACCACTGTCTTTCCAAATCATAATGAGTGTATTAAATGGTACATGAAGACAAGAATAAAGATCTCACTGCATAGCAAGGAACAGACCTTTTCTGTTAATATTTACATATTAGCCGACATCATCTGAAATTTCACTTGGTGAGAAAAGTGTTCTGTATATTTATCCTCATATGCCATTATTATACATAAGCCCCCAAGCCAAAGTACAAGATTCCATCCTGTCACTGTACCTAGCGCTTATCTGCTAGCTTTGATGTAAGGTAGATATTATTTGTGTTCTAGGTGTAAATTAATGCAGTTCCATACACTTAAGTAGTAGAAATGGGTTTACTTCTAGTCCTTTGGACTCTTCTCTTACTTCATGTGTTGTACCTGTCTCTGCTGCCCATTATAAGGCCTCTGTTCCTGGGAAAGAAAAGGAAGAAAAACTTGTAGATACCTACAAAGATACTATATAGAGGATCAAAACAGTGATTATAAGGGACGCTGGAAATCAGGTTGCAAGCTGAAGAAAGGGGATTATAACTCTGACAGAAGCTGCCTCTTATGAAAAGATCTCATATAGGCTTCAAATAATAGTAAGAGATTCTGAACATTTGAAATCTGTTCTTAACAGTTATTAATAGTTAATCCTTTTCCCCCCTTTTTGTTGTTTTCTAAGCTTTTCTTTTTCATTCTTCTATTTGTGGCATTTTTCTGTAACAAGTTGGACACCTGAAATAAAATCATAGGGCTAGAAGGGACCTTGAAGGTTATTCCACTCTCTGCACAAATGCCACTAGTTCACTATTTTGAAACCATCGTCAGATTGGTGCCTAACCAATGTCTTGCTGAAAACCTCCAATGAAGGAGATTACACAGCTTTCCCAGACAGCTTGTTTCTTTATTCTACAGGTCTCACTTAGGAATATTTTCCTGAGATGTGTTCTACATCTGCTTTGCTGCACTTTAAACCCATTGCCACATGGCAGAGGAGTAGCTTCTTTATGGTAGCTTTACAAATATTTGAAAACATATTATGCCCCTGCAATATCCTTATTCTTTTTAGTATTCTATCATTTGATTTTACTAATAAATAGGAGATATATATGTGTGTATAACCAATTTTTCATTAGCTGGGTGGATCCATGAGAAGAGAGTGAATATACAAGGATTTTCTCTGCCTGTATCGTGTGCAACACACCTTTGCATTCCTTCTGTTCAAGATTGCTCTGGGAGTGTTCCTTTTATGTCAGAGCCTCAAAAGGATCAGGGAGAGTCGTAGGATATATCAGGCCTATTGAAATTGGGTGCAAGTTGGTACGGTTGCTAAGTGACTAGACTTCCTGGAACTACAATCCTTTTGTAAGTATTTTGGTCTAACCCCTTCCTGCCTCAGCCGTGTGTCAATTTGGTCTATAATGGGTCACAAATATCAGATTCTCATTCCACTTGGTCATGTGTACTGATCAGGGTTATACTTGTGACACCTTATTTTTTGGTTATCAGTGCTTTTCAGAGCTTGAGTGAATGGGTTTACAGTTATGTTACTCAAATGAGTGCTTATAAAATATTTCTCTGGGGTAAGTTTTGACCCTAATGTTTCTAGCAAGTGGTGTCACAGGTACAAATGAAGTTATGTTTAGAAGATCTGAAGGAGATAAAGGTTATTTGAAATATGTTTTAAACGTAGATATTTGTTATATGATAGACAACTGTGGACCCATACAGACATATTAATGTCCAAATCCTTCTCATCTTGTGAGGGGTGTTACTAACCAATAGGTTTGCTCATGTGAGGAAGACAAGTGGAATTTGGGTGTACATTTCCAAAAATACTATAGGACCATATAGCAGCTGCCACATTCACACGTACAAATCACTGCATGTGAGGGAAATAATATTTAACTATGGCTCTTTTACAGAGTCTGGCAACTTTTAAATATCAAACTAGGGAAAAACTGACAGCTTTAAGGGTTACTTATTCAAACACATTTCAGAAAGGAAAAAGGATTATGCTGATGATGAGTGAGTTATGTATGTTTTTGATGATTCATAGATTCATAGATTAAGGGTCGGAAGGGACCTAGTAGATCTTCTAGCCCGACCCCCCGCCAGGGCGGGAGAACAACAAAAAACCCCAAAAAGAGAAATGGGACTCAAACGAGTCCAGCC
>NW_017728995.1:38253416-38255934 GCF_001723915.1 Gavialis gangeticus
AAGGCAATCAGGTTGGTCTGACATGATCTCCCCCTAATAAATCCATGCTGATTGCCCCTGAGCATCATTTCTGATGCCGGCCCATCACAAATGTGCTCCTTGATGATCTTCTCAAAGAGTTTCCCCAGGATTGAGGTAAGACTGACAGGCCTATAGTTACCCGGGTCCTCCCTCTTCCCCTTCTTGAAGATGGGGACCACATTTGCTACCTTCCAATCATCTGGCATGATATAATAGATTTGATAGATTTTCTGCTCTTTTATTATGCACAATTCCATGGAGTTTCCAGATGTTTTAAAAGACAGTGCAGACCATGGCCCTGAATGATCATTATTTGATTTTTGAGAATAAACTCAGAATTACATAAAAAGTGTATCTAAGGGGATGACTCAACTGGAACCACTTCCTATCAGATGAGGTCACAGGACTTTTGCTTTTTTTTTATTCCCAGCACTATTTTTCATTCTTTGACTAATTATTTCCTGATTTTGCAATGAGTTAATTTGGACTCATAACTATGTGTATTGTGAGACAATGTAAAATCAAATACCTGGTAATACTAATGGACATACTGTATCATTACCAATACACCTTGGATAATCATTTACATTTCATATTTTTGTCCTTAATTATTCACGGATCACCTTAAAAAATGTATGTTTCACATCTTTACCAAAATGTAATTTAAATAGCAGGTATCTGTCACTGTCCAAATAAATTAATACTGAGACTTGAATGTTCAACAAGTGGAAAGTGTGTGTCTGATATGGGCAGAAGAGTCCATGTTTGTAGTCTATAGATGTTATTTCTAATGACAAGGAATGGTAAGTTAGTAATTAAGTAAATATTGTAATAAGTATGGCTCTGACATCCACTTAAAGCTTATCACTCCCCAGGGAACAGATGCTTAATTTGGGGCCATGATAATAACAGCCTAATGAACTTCACATCTTGCTGGATGCTTTATAAACTTCAAAGAAAACAAAACAAGAATCTATGAGTAAAAGTACATCCTTAGCTTTTCATTAAACAAAATGAGCATGAGTCAAGGCCCAGCATGGCTTCCAAAGTTAAAGCTACCAGCTACAAAGCAAATGTATGCAGAGAAATGTACAACAAAAGACATAGCTTTTAAACCTCCAGTTGAGTTTCCATAAATGTTACTTACAAAAGCTACCATTCTCTGTGTTAACAAAAAGTTGTGGATATGTTCTTCACTAAATCCTCTTTTCTTGTATAATCCACCTTGTGCACTTTATCTCAAGTGTGTTTTATCTGATCTAATCCTGGGCTCATTCATTCTTAGATAGAAGCAACAGGATTATTTCACACTTAAACTAGGCCCAGCCTTTCTGTGGGTCCGTAAGAGGACACCTGGGTAATGAGAAATTATCTGTGAAACAAAAGGTTAACCAGGTGCTTGGGGAAAATAATGCTTTCAAATGCAACAGCATTTTATGATGCAGATAAAGCATTTTTAATTAAACAAAAGTTCACAGAAGGCATTACATTTTGAAGGACATTATGTTTTGAAAGACATGTGATGACATACAAGTAAGCTAAGTTAAAGACAATGGACCGAATTTTGTTCTCTGTCAAGCTGAAGCAGTGTTGATTTCCCAGAAGCAATTCCAGATTTTAAAGGGTGTAAATTGGTTCAGTATAGTCAAAATAACCTGGTCAAAGAGACCAGTTTATGTTCATTCATCCCTCTTGTATGCATCCCTAGTTTAGTAATCTTTGAAAGAGGGTGCAGAGGCTTTGCTGCTTAGTAAATTAGTTGCAGATTTTGTGTTATTTTATTCTATGTAGCAGTGGGCAAGACAGATCAATAATAATTTTTAAAAATCTAAGCCCCTCCCCTTCCCTCCTCCCCTGAAGCTGTGGGACATGGATTATAGCATGAAGTGAGCTGAGCTTCCCTGGCTTGGCTCAGCAGGAATATTAAATTAAAATATATACCATATTTACTCAAAAAAAAGATGTCCCTGGTTGCAAGATGACCCTTCAATACTTACATTCTATATATGGAAAATTTAAATATTTGTTATAATTTTCCAAGTATAGAATCTAAGTATTGGAAGTTTGCCTTGAATTTGTTGTGTTGTTCCCCACTGCTACAGCAAGGAAAATAAATCTGGGGAGTTAAGTAGCCCCTTCACTCTCTGCTTCCCCCCATCTTTTTCCCCTCTCAGTCCCTTCCCCCTTACTGTCCGACCCTGCTCTCCCAGAGCACATGGAAGTAAAGAGCAGTTTGAGAACAATAACCTAGAAATGAAACCTTTCAGAGGAGAGGCCAGAGGGATTTTGGCACCCCGTCTGGTGATGGTTGCCAGGAATTTAAGGCTGGTGAAGAAACAGGAATCACTGGAAATAGGAAAGAAAGGCACAGGTCAGCTGTGGGAATGAAGAGTAAGTAAAAATTTATGCAATGTAATGCAATCAGATGTAGCAATTTTGGCATTAATATTTTTTTTAAGTTTAGACTGGCTGACCCAATGTGGCTAGAATGGATGAA
>NW_017728995.1:38260934-38267979 GCF_001723915.1 Gavialis gangeticus
GGGGAGGGTGTCAGGCTGGCTCTGGCCCTCCTGATGCTGGTCTGGTACCTCCAGGCCCAGTATCAGTTCCTCCTGGAGAGAACACCTGACATTTTTTTAAGGGATGAAAAAAGGAAAAAGTTTCCCATTAGCATTT
The DNA here is from genome assembly GCF_001723915.1 of Gavialis gangeticus. NCBI lineage: Eukaryota > Metazoa > Chordata > Crocodylia > Gavialidae > Gavialis > Gavialis gangeticus. Next base: position 38,261,071 of record NW_017728995.1, read on the forward strand.
TTGGCACCAGGGGTGGGTGTTGGATGTATTGCATTACCTCCAGGCTTAGTGCTCATTCCTTCCTGGGGGAACCATTGCTCATTTTTTAAGGGCCACATACACAAAAAAAACTGGTTCCCATCCACATTTGCTCCATGTGGGCAATGGATTTTATAGTCATGGTCAGGGCTGACTGTATTTAATCAGCTTCATAAGTCAGTTTCCACTGATAAGCCATGTTGCTTTTGGCAGCAGCTTAATGATAGACAAGGTATTTAATGAGACTTCCTTATATGCAATTATAAAACGAGGGGCTTTTCCCCCTCTTGCCAGTTGGGTGAAAAAAACCTCATCTTGTGTTCAAGTAAATACAGTATATATCCTTTGGCTTTTAGATGCTTAGCTTAGCATTACTAATGTATTGAGGATTCAGGATCACTTCAAATACAATCTCCCTTCTGCTTCCAGTGTCTGCTAGTGCCTTAATACTGAATGTGAGAGCTGAGCTAGCCAAAGCAACCAACCTTTCTGCCTGCTGTGAAGTCTTCCCCTTTTTCTTCATAGAACTGAGAGAGAACAAGTACAGCAGTCACATGCCTGTGGGAAAAATCGACACTTTGCATGAGACAGGCTTTCTTTGTAGATCTCTCCATGTCTGTGCTCATTTGGATTAGTAGGCTACCACTTTACACAGGCAGAAAATGCCATTTGACATGACTTGATAATAGGTCTTCAGACCATTAAGGGCATGTGCGATTGCATCTGACTGTGGAAGGGAGCTTCACTGCCTACGTCTTCCATCTTCATGAACACCAAATGCCAAGAAAAAAGCCATGTCGTTGTTTCTTGGTGTGTATCCAGTGCTGCTTTAATGGTTGCTGCATGACTTCTTCATCTTGCATCCTGCATCTAGAATACAGGGGAGTGGCAAGGGTATGTTTTCATGGCCCTGTTTCCTAGCATGATTTGACTTGGTGTGGACGTGTCCCATAGAATCTGAGCTGGGAATACAAGACCAATAAGATAAGTTTTGTAAAACAGAGGGCCAGTTCCTCAGCAGACTAATTTGCTGCACAGTAAAGCATCACTGTCCACGTGTGTAGCAATTAAGGTACAGTAGCCTAATTTACTATACTGCTGGATAGTCCCATCATATACAAGTGGTATCCAGCAGCACAGTAGATTATTGTGCTTAAACACATGAAGACAGTGATGTCAGGATTATTTTACTCTGGCTCAAATTGAGTCAGAGTAAATTCAATCACATTATTTGCATGTGTATTCACACCCGTTATGGACCAAGTCTCAGCAGCTGAGGACTTGCCCTATAATGTTGCTGATATAGAAAGATCAGAGGACTCTGTTAATCATAGGCTACTCTGTCCATCACCTGGGAATGGACTTTTTTATTGTTAAATGATTTGTTCATTTTTCACCTTTCAATTGATAGACATTCTGTGAGTCATTTCAGAGTATCCAAAGTAAAGTTTGGAGGTTGCAAGACAGGAGGAGGTAATAAAGAAGTATTCATTTTTGTAAATGTCAAAGAGGTTCAGTTGAATTTACACTCTAGCAAAATCTTAATGTGAGTCAGCAAAGCTAATACATCAACTAAAACAATTCACTAGAAAAGAAATGAACATCGGCTGGGACACTCCAATGAAAACCTCATTGTATAGCATCTGTCGAAAATGTTTGCATGTAGAGGATGGAAAAATAATATTTAAAAATTGCAGTGCTATTGCATAAAGATAAGGTATAGTCTTACCTGGAATACCATGTTCAAGTATGATCTTCCCATCTCAAAAAGCTATATCAGAACTTGAAGGGAGAGGACACTGATGAGTAACAACAACAAAAAAAGCATTTAAAGCCTTCTGCATAAGGAAACACATGGGACCTAGAAATAGCAGGACACATGGCAGAATTAAATACAAAAATGAACAAGACAGGGAAGAAAAATAATGGTCCTGCTGGCCCTCTTTCATAATGCAAGAATAAGAGGACTGAAAGTTGAAAGTGATTAGAAAATGCCAATTAAACTGAAAGGGAACCAGGATAAAACTAATAAGAAACCTGGGGAACTCAATGGCACAAGCTATTGTAAATGTTTAAGACTTAGTAGGATTCTGAAAATGATTATATCATTCATGGCTAATCAGACATAGCTACATTGGGTGGTATACAAACCCTGAAGCTTCAAGCATAAGCCAACCAACCATTAAAATTCTTGGAATTAAGAAGAAATGTTGCTTCTTGGTATTCCATAACATGTCCTGTATAGGTTTTGTTGCAGTGGTTGCTCGGCACTGTTAGAGATAAGATATAAGTTATAAACAAATTATTTGTCTGGTTGAGTACTGAATTCTTGTGGTTCTTTGTATAGGGTAATTACTGTATAGGGATGTATGTGGACTCTGTGCTGGGTTGACTTTTGCTCTTAAAAATAAGGCCCTTAGGAGACTCACAGAGCCCTCAACTTCAGCTGATTTCAACAGGAACTGAGTACTCAGCACCAGAGGAAGATTAGCATGGGATACACATGTACCTGCACAATGATAAAAAAGAAAGGCTAATGGAGTTGGAAGTGTACTTTGTTTCTATATTTGACAAAAGTACTTTAGCTTTAATATTACAAAATGTACTGCAAAATGCAATGCATTTTTGTAAAAAAAAATAGGGTCCTGGCAATATGAGACTTCACTATGGGATTTCATTGTTGAAGGTAGAATGTTCAGGTACTTCAGAGCACAAGGTTTACGTTCTGTTCAATTTTCTTTGAAATCTTATCTAGTATGACCACATCTTTTATCAAGACTTCTAAGTTACTTTTGAAAATAAAACTGGAGCTGTACAAATAACATTTCAGGTGAGGAAGGTTAGAGAAGAGACTGGGAAGTGCCTGGAAGGACGTGCGGTTAGAGCACTTGGCTGGGATGCAGGAGATGCAGACCAAACCTCCCTCCATGCAAGGTGGACCTAGAGCCCAGGTCTCCTGCTCTCTGTGCAAATATCATAGCCACTGAGTTATTGGGGTAAAAGTTACAAAGTCACTACCCTCCCCCTTCCAACAACTTACAGTTGTTGTTTTTCTGTTTATAAAATTTCAGGATTTACCTTCCCTTACCATGCTCAGTGGGCATGCACTGACTTGCATGCAGAGATGAATTGCAAGCTGTAGGCAAGTGCCAAAATCTGCAGTTGTGTGGCTGCTTATGGGCCATTTGGCCACATAAAGAGAAATAGAATTTAGCCCATTCTCTTTAGCACATATGGATTACACCATATGCAGAGTATCCACAGTCTCTACAGGGAGACAATTTAATCAGCTAAATTCTGTCTTCAGGTGCTTCTGGTCCAGGATCCTGTGGTTTAGTGGAATGCAATTATATAAATGTGGGAAGGCAGAATTAGACCCTTATATATTACCATTCTCATAGTTGTTGAATTCTAGCATTAAAATTATCAACAAATTCCTCATAAGGACATATAGCATTGTGGGACCCTCCTCTGCCTTTTCCCCTGTACCTTTCTTCCCACTTTGAATAGGGCAAACTTTGTTCACCTTGCTGGTTTGCACAGCTTTTCCCACATGTATTGATATCGCAACACATAGCCCAATAAAGGATGATGGATGGGATTAGGGAACAAAATATACTATACATAATGTATATTAAGAACATTAGAGTTCAGTAAAGTGTGATTTATAGTGTTCTTAAACACGATTGAACAAAGGGTGAAAAATGCTCCCTTACCCTCTAGTGATTCCTCTGACTCAAGGTCAATGCATGTTGATTAAGCTATTTAGTGTTCATTGGATCTGAACCAAAAATTTATCAGTGTGCATGTGTATAGAGAAAAGGTTATATAACAGTGCAAAGGTTTTAATTTAATTTAATTTAATCAGCAATTAGTAGAAATGGGAATAACTAATGCCATGGGCTTGGTGGGGGAATTAAATTTTAAATTATTTCATATGTGCTATTTCACTTTAATTTCAAAATTTATAGCAGTACAATATTACTAGAAAATTGAATGTTATTAGACTTTAAGGATATCAATTTTTAAAATATATTTAAAAGCCATATTTTTGTTCTTTATAAAAGCTCAGTGTAAAACACAGGAGGTCAATATCTTTTCTTAATGTCGGGGATCAATCCCATAATCTCTAATCATGTGAGTGGATTCATTTACTTAAATTGGACTAGTCACTCAGGTAGAACTACACTCTTAATAATTAATACCACTTAATTTAGGCATATACAAAATATGTACCCATACAATTATTTATAATTACTTGAACAAGATTTAGGTTCTATTCAGAAATCAGAAATCAATATTTTGCCTGCAGACAATCTGGCATAGTTATTCAATAAAGATCTTAGGTAAGGTAATATTTTCACACAGAAATGAAAAACTTACTTTCTGTCTAAAAATTTCAAAAATATCTTCACTAAAGGAAGAATTATCCATATTTGTTATACAATACAATCAACAGAAAATATACATATGTTGGCTAAGGGGAAAATATGGGGATTACTTTCTTTTAATTATTAGACTACTTTTTAATTATTAATCAATTACTTTCTTTTAATTATTAGACTACCTAAGGTAACTTCTAACATTACTTCTACATTTTAAAATCACTTTTTGTTACTTGAGTGTAAGATATTGAATATTTTCCTCAGATTTCTGCTTCCATTCTGGAGATCTTAAAGGGTTCATTTACAGGTATCATAGCTAAAGATACAATACTGATATTTTTGACTGACAATACATTTTTGACTGACAGTAAATAAATTGTTATTCATACAGTGCATTTTTTACATATGACACTTATGTTCTTATCATTTTTTACCTGCCTGGCTTTGAGATTCATGGAATAAAAATTATATGTAAATTCCAAGTGACATATAATACATATATGATGAATGTATATATAGATATCTCCATTTGCCACATAAATTTATGCTGGCCACATACAAGCATACAGTTTCTTATTCTGTCCAGTGGATAGTGGTAAAGTAATTATCTATGTATATGTACATGTATGAGAGAGTGAGAACAGATGTCCATGATTATATAAGTTATGGTAATTAACAGTACATAAATGAAACAAGTTTGTTTTTGTTGATGTGTCACTTGCACACTGTTCCTCTTGAGCATTGAGATACATCCTGTACATGATAGCCTTATTGTTTACTGTCATAAAAATTCCAGTTTTGTTTTTGAGCAGCCACAGAATGGGATTTGCCAGCTGCCATGGAAAATGTATTCAGTTTAATTTCCACTTAATTTATCTAATCTTAATTCTATTATTATTTTATTATAATTATTTAGCTGCTTGGGGCAACAATCTAAAGTAGACAAAATAAGCAGTAGGAGTGCCAGTTAATTCATAAGTGAACTGAAAGGTTCAACAGAAACAATATCATTATTACACTTTTATTTTTTGAAAGGTTTAATATTGTAGGAGCTCTGTAGTTGCCATAACAGTTAGCAGTACCATGCTTTTTCCTGAGATTCCTAAGCTATATACATTCACTCTAAATGCAAACAAAGTTGTGAAATATCATCCAAGTTCAGACAAACTTGTAAAATAAAGGCCTGAGAGATTTCCCTCACTTATGCTGGTATATGGCTGAAATTTGGGAAAGCATTTTAGAACATGCTTAAATCCATCTCTGTTCAGCTCACCACCTAATGACTTAAGCTTAATTCTCATTGACTTCAAGTACATGATTAAAGATAAGCATATGGTGAAGTGAATAGCTCTGGACTGGGGAATTGGAGCCTGAGGATATGAACCTTCAAGATGCTGATGACTGGTCATTATCCAAGTAGTGAGTAGTTGTGTAAGTAGTTGTATTAAAATCACAGAACAGTAATGGTTTTACTTTCTCACAGTCAGGAACCTTGAACATGTCAGTTTCACCCTCCGTTACTGCCAGGAGCTTCCTGTTACTCTGCATCCAATGTGAAGTAAAAATTACTTTGGCTGCTTTGATCAGTCATCTCATCTATCCACTGTCATATATACTATCTCCTCTTTATTCTACGCCTCTAGGCTAGGGACACACATTCAAAAAGCCTGAGCCTAAATTGATTCAATCTTTGCAGGTTAGTCTAACCTACCTAGGTTAAACCAGTTTGCAAGTGTGCAATCATTTCGTCTGGACTGAATAAATGTAGGCACATGCCTGCAGTGGCTCAGGCTAAAAGTTGGGCGTAGAGGGGTGGGGGGGACAGGGATGCTAAAGAAGCTCTCCATTCTCTTCCATAGTGCTGAGCTGGTGGGGGACATAGTCAGGCCCAGCAGGATGCTTTGGTTAGGAAGGGGTTTAAACCTTCACCCTACCTGCACAGTCCCAGGCTTTTCCCCGCTCACTGCTCAAGGGACAGGCGTGTGGTCAGACCACAGCCCCTGGCTAGCACCCTGAGACAAAGGGGGTGCTGAGTGTTGACAGCATGCATCTATTGATGATACTGAGTTTTTCAGTCTCCCTCTCTCTGCTTCTTCACACTGTCTGCAAGCCTGACAGGAGAGGGAGCCAGGAGGGAGCTGATAATGCAGCATTTAGCAGCCCATCAAGAAAACAAAAGCCTCTCTCATTAGTTCAAGCTCTTCCTAAGCAACTTTTTCCAAGGAAGGAACTAAGGGAAATTACCAGCTGACTTGTTGGTTAGCTCCAAAAAGTCCTAAGTGGACACTGTCTTGTCTGACTTCTATCCTGTCTGCTTTTGTCCTGTGTTCCAGTGAAATTGGAGACACACACGCAGACACCTCTCAGCACTAGCTAGCATATCACATGTCTAGGGTCCAGGTGGCTGGGGTCTGTGCTGTGCTGTGGGAAATGGGAGGGAGTGGGGGCAGGAATCCCTGCTTGAGCAGTGAGTGGAGGGGGTACAACAGTAACTGCAGCAGCTTAG
>NW_017728995.1:38268117-38278288 GCF_001723915.1 Gavialis gangeticus
GGGGGGGGGGTAGGGGGAAGCCAGGCAGGCCCTGCTGAGCCTGCAGTCTCAACTGGAGTTCTGGCTAGGGAGCAGAGGGGCAGGGCAGGGGCAGGGCCAGCCCTGTTCTCTGGAGCAGATAGCACAGCCCAGGGTTGCAAAACAGCTGGGATGCTGGGGGTACTCTGGTTTAACTTAAACCAGAAAGGGGTCTAGGACAGACATTGCATAAACTGGTTTGACCCAAGTCAATTAAGTCTGATACTACATTCAACTGGGTTTATCTTAAACCAGTTTCAGCAATTTTGAAACTGGTTTATGTGCACTGAACTTATGTTCTGTTACAGGTTTAAACCAGTTTCCGATTACTTAAACCGGTTTATGTGTAATGTCTGTCCCTAGCCTATTGTCTTTTTCCTCTCACTTTTATCCTCCACACTTGAATACTTGGTGACTCCAACTGGTTCTGTATAGCTGGTTCAGAGGTATACCTGGATAGTCCTCCACTGTGGGTAGCAGTGGCACATGGGGCAATGGCAGTGACTGGGTTACTGCTCACGGCAGCATGTTTAGGCTGGCAGTGGTGGCAGCTGCTATTTTTGTGCCCGCTTTCAAGTTAGCCCCCAAGGCTGGTGCTCCCCTTAAGTTGCACCACTGACCTGGGGTCTCTTTTTTTTGACCCAGTGACTTCCTTTCAACTTCCACTCTTGTTTTAAGATCTCTTTTCTCTTTTTCCTTTTTCACTTTCAGTTTTTTATAATAGCATGCTACAAACACAAATAAAAGCTGTTTAGAACAGGTATTTGGTTAAACCACTGCAAGAGCTACAATCATAATCCACAAAGGGAATAATCAAACCCCACAAACTCAAGATCATTCACTATTAAGAAATAAAACTAATGCACAATTATAATGCTTTTGCGGAGGTTTCAGAAAAGAGAAAACATACAAGCCATATGAGGTTATTAAGTTCAAGTATTCGACTGATCACATAGTCTTGAAAGTTCACCAGATGTGTAATAATAGATTCATAGATTTTACAGTTGTAAAGGACCTCAGTGGGCCATCTAGTCCGATCCCCTGCCCCTGGCAGGCAAGAAAAGGGTCACCAAACCTGGGGTCATGTGATCCCAGCCTGGTGCCTGTTCAGTCTCCTCTTGAAGACCCCCAAGGATGGGGTGAGCACCACCTCCCTTGGAAGCCCATGCCAGATCCTGGTAACCCTGACCGTAAAGAACTTTTTTCTAATGTCCAGTCTAAACCTACTCTCCAGTAGCTTATGGCCATTGTTCCTTGTTGTACCAGGGAGTACCTTCTGGGCCAGATCCAGATCCCAATGAAACGACTGTGAGTCTTTGCATTTTGGTCAGTATATCTGGAATCTGAATTAACACCTAGCATTTGTCTGGAAAATTAACACTTTGAGGAACTGAGGAGAATGTTATGGGGAGAAATGTGCAAGCTGGATACCCAGCAGAAAGTACAGTGTTATGTAGAAGAGGGCTGGGGAACACTCTAAAGCCAGAGAATTCATAACTCTGCACTAATTCCAGCCCTTACCATGTGGATCAGTCTTGCCAAGGGTGAAAGGAGTATAAGTTTCTCAGTACCTATAAGACATCTTATTGCACAGCTATATGCTTGCTGAAGCCTAATTATATGCTGTTATCTATCCTTTCAAACCCTCAGATTTTTTTTGTTTTGCAACGTGAACTCAATTTAAATATAAATAAATATATATGTATTATTTTAAAGAATTATCAATATAAATATTATAAATGTAAAAAATATAATTGAAGTGCATGATCCCACTGTAAACTTATAAAATGTATACTTAATGTCTGTAATTTGACTAAATTAGTTTGGTACCCTTCACATCAATTAAACTGAGCATCATATTTATAATATTTCTAAATATAGGTCAAAGGAATGCAGTAAACAACATGTATATTTCAGCTTGAAATACATATTTAATTATAAAATAGCATTTGCTATGTACATTATTATATTTCATTAAAACAAAATAGCTTGTTCTCCTACTCTGTAACTAAGCTTCCAAAGAGAGATATTTATAGCCAGGCTCAGGTGCAAACTCACGGTTTGCCCACTTCTTTCTGGCAGCACACAAGCAGAGTGTGAAAACAGTTGCATGCCCACATATATTTATTTACAGTAAGATACTTAGGCCCAGCATTGGATACGAGTGGTGTTTGAAGTCAACAGGGCCACTATGTGCTTAGGATTATGTACCTATTCAAGGGATTTTTTTGTGGGGGATCAGGTTAGCGGACAATCAGGCCAAGAATCTCTACCTCCCTAGAGGTATGATTTTGAATTTTCTAACTGGTTTCCTGGATGCTAGCTTTGTAGGGAGATAACAATTGCAAACTGCAAATTAATCATCAGTTTAATTGCATGTCATCCTTTCCTAAATCAGATTACTTACAAATGATTATCAAATGCTACCTTAAATCCTTAGTTAGCTTAAAATACACTAGAGTTTTTATAAACCTTATCTCTGAGGTCCAATAAAAAAACATAAAACTGTCTGATTATAATGTCCATCAACTCCTCCAGAGCATTATTGGTGAACAGCAAAGATCTTTTCACTGCAAAGGCACCAGCAGGCTTGGAGTAGTACTAGCTTAAAACAGCCACTCTGTGTTTTGGGTTGGGTTTTTAACTATACTAGTTACTATTATTTTGTTCATTATTAACTTCACATGTAATAGTTTGAGATTTTTTAGATATTTGTGTGCTGAATATTAAACTTAAAAGTATATAACTTTGGTTTTGTACATGTAGAAAGAAATCCTGCTTTTCCCCAGCAGCAACTGTAAATCTATCAGATCAGTTACATCCCACATACACTATGCACAGCTGTTCCAAAAATTACTGGATTCTTCAGGTTCACCAATGGTCCTCTATAAGTTCTCCATGAGCTAAAGGAGAGATTTAGTTTAGGAGAGCAATGTGTCCAGAGTCCCACATACAAGGACCATAGTTTGGCCCTGAGATAGTACATTTAATTTTACTATGAAGCGAGCAGGCAGAAACTCAGTCTGCTAGGATCTCAGCAACTCTTAAGATTTATTTGGGGTATTGACTCAGTGATTTTTGTTTAGTGCAGTAAGCATTTTTTATCACTTAAAGATTATACCTCTAAAGAAATATTTATTAGGACTTGAATGACATAAATCCATGTCAGTTGGGCCCCAGCTTATTTCTTTTAGTCCTTGGGTCTCTGCTACCACAATTAATCTCATATTCCATAACCATATTAATCTCCTATTCCATAATTACTGAAGCAGACCTCTCCATTTCCTTCTCAATAGCCCATTTCTTGTTTTGAAACCTACAGTAATGGGTGCTTCAGTCATAATGCATATTCTTTCCCCTGAGGGGAAAAATGCCTTAACCCAAAAGCATAAATAAGGTTGCTTATACTTGCCTCAAGTGCCAGAACTTAACCTACCATTATACTGCAGTTATCCAGCTGGCATTTTTTATTTATTAGATTTTTAGTACAGTAAGTGGCAGTATAATCAATGTATTATTGACAAAAGCATTTGGATCACATGCCATTTATTTAATTTACAATGTTGCCTTTTGCTTATTCTAGTTCATTCATATACAATGCTACCCTGGGTGCATAAGATATATTATCCAGCAACAAGCATGTAGATTATACAACAAAATACTATAATGTTAAAGTTATGCAACAAGCATGTCTGTAAACTGGTGATCATTAACCTAGCCTCCACTGTAAACTTAACTTAATGCACATGTGTTAGACAGCTATTTGTTAGGTTTGACCATAGCTATATAGACTTTTTAATGGCTTCTAAAGTCATAACACAGGAAGCATTTTATTATAACCTGCAGGGATCATAAATACTAAACCTACAACATTTTTATAACCAGTTATATCAAAGGCAATCTGATTGTCACTCTTTTGTGCATAGGATTCTCCCATTAGTAAGCAGTCTTATATTACAGGCATAAAACACTGTTAAGCATTTTAGCTCTGCCAGACTAGCTGCAGCTGTGTCACATTTGTGTTTCCTTATTTTAATGTGTGCCAGTTATCTAGATTAAAGTTGGAATAGCATAGTACTCCACTAGATGACAGGCTTGGTTTAAAGCCAGATCACTTAGCAATGCTTATCAAACAATTTTCAGCTACATACAGTAGCATAATTCAAAAACCTGGGATGAGTCTAAGTTATCTGACATACCATGAGACACCACTTGTTTTTTGGATATTAAGCAGAACATTGGAACACTCAACTCACAGATACATGATGGCTCCTGATTCAGAAGCATGAACAATTTCACTTTTTCTACTTAGTGTAAACTTTGGTGGACTTACACATTTACATTCTTAAGCAATTCTCCCCTTCTAATCATATGGAGCCTACCATGAATCCCAAGGAGGGTAATGGCTCATGAACCTTTGTGAGCTTGGCTTTGAAAATACATTTTTTTAACCAGAAAGGCAATTAGCTAGTTAGTCTGAAGTCAGCCAGAAGGTAGGGTGGGGTAGTACCCTGGGTTAAGTACAGATGTTCAGAAAGCCCTTGGCAGAAAGTGCGCTAAGTATTGTACTTTAAGTGCTACAAGTTAGAGCACGTTCCAATCAAACAGACATGTGTTGTTCAGTGTGGGAGATGGGGTGGGGGGATGGGCTTGGTGCCTGCCCGCACTAACAAAGGCCAGCAGGCAGAGGGGACTCTTGCTGGAGCAGCTCCCACCATCCCTGATCCCTGCCAGCTGGAGACTGTCAGCAGTGGCTGAGGAGAGAGGGGGGAAAGGGAGCCACCCCTGCTGTGTGGACCTGGCCTAGCCTCCCCCTCAGACCCCAGCCAGCAAGCTGTGGGGAGGCCCTCATGGTGTGGCAGGGGCTCTCTTCCTCGAGTTGCAGCCAGTAGCAACAGCATAAGTTCACTGTGCTGCTTTTCACTGCACCTGGAACTCTGGCAGCAGGGGGGAAGGGTGGGGGAAGGAGCCCCCACTGCTGGGTGGGCCCCACCAGCCTCCAAGCTTGGGTCTTGGGCCCATGCTGCAGGGGGGGGGCTTCTTTTCCATCCCCCACCACCCGGGTTCCCAACACAGTTAAACATGGCACAAGTAACTTGTGCTGCCACTGCTGGCTGCAGCTGGGGGAAGGGAGCCTCTGTGCCATGTGAACTCAGGCTGACCCCCCCAACTGCTAAGCCAGCAAGCGGGGGTGGAGGGGGGCTTGTGGCAGGGGGCTTCCTTCCCCACCTCTGGCCGCAGTTCCTCGTGCAGTGAAAATCTGCAGCAGCCCTGCTTTGTAGCTTCTGGCTGCAGCTACCAGATTGCTCAGGCTGAGAGGTGGGTGAATGGAGCCCCCCTGACATGTGGACCCTACCTGTCTTCCCCATCCCCAAGCCAATAAGCTGTGGGGGGTCCCATGTGGTAGGGACCCTTTCCATCTTACCCCCCAGCTGCTGCTGACAGTTGACTAGGGAGAGGGGCTGCTTCAGCAGTGGCTGCCAGGAGAGAAACCTGGGTCTCCTTCTACAGCACCCCGCCCCACCAGGTGAGCTACAGCTCACCACGGGGCTGGGACAGCTGTGGGGACAAAAAATACCCTTCTTCCAAACCCCTTCCCCCCCTCCCTGCAGCCAGGCTGCGCATGGGACTGAGATCAGAGGCTGTCACTAACTTGGATCAGTGACAGCTGAGGGACCAGAGCCAGACCAGCATTTAGGAAGAACAAACAAGTTCTACCTGAAGTTAGAGCAGCCCTGTGCAATGCCACCCAGGATGGTAGTTATTGCACTCTAAGTTAACCCTCAGTGGGATCTGGAACAGATATTCAATAAAGTGTGGTAACAGAAAGCACTTTAGATTAGTACACATCCATCCAGGACTAATTTAGAGTGGGATCTGCCATTTTTAAAGTGCTTTATGTGACATAAATGTCTGTCCTGTTAAGGCTGTAAAGCACTTTTTGCATGCTTAAAGTGCACTAAGTCTTAATGTCTGCACCTAGCTTTAAAAACTAACTGGTTCAGAGAGGCATGAACTTTCATGAAATGCCACAACCTACCTGGTCAAATGGTTTGGTTGGTGGGTCCTTGTCTTGCCTCTTCCTTGCCTTTTTTGTGTTCACAGAACTTCTCTGGGTTCACAGAAAGAGTGGTGCCTGTACTCTGTTGAGTGCATGGACTACAGTTGTTCATCACTGTGCACCACACAAAGAGAAAAACTATGTGTACCAGCCTTTTCCTACTGTGAACATCCACACATTGGCTGGAGACCATTTGGCCCTGGGCACCTGTTTTAAACAAGATTATTTTGTGAAATGGAAAATTAAATGAACTAATAAGATGGGATGTGAACTTGGAGTAGGGTATGCTGGGAAAATTCAGATCACAAGATTTGTTCTGTTGGTGTTGTTGAAAAGGAATCCAATTACTGGCTGTCATCAGCCATCACACAGTTATTCTGCAAAGAGAAATGAGCCATCCACTGTCTTCAGTACATACCAGTATCACTTGGGTGTCAGCCACAGTTGTTTGCAGTGATCATCTTCTTCCTCTCTCCACTTTAGCTAATGCCTGATTCTGTGCTTATGGAGAACAGTGGGAATATTTGTATTGACTTAAAGTGCAGGATTAGGCCCATGGACTGGATTGACTGAAACAAGAGAAGAAAGAGATTTTCTGACTTGAACCCTTAATTATCTGGTTCATGTGTGAATATAGCACCACCTCCCTCTTCGCTGTTGTTTTATTGAGAGCTAATTTTTATAGTTTAGTAGTATTGGTGTTACCCACAATATTAAACCATAATGCCTTTATATCTATTATCATAAAGTATATTTTTTCCAATATAAAGACTGTTTAACACTGTTCACAAGTACATCTGAGAAAAATATCCTTCTACATGAAAGGAGAAATAGTCCATGATGAATTTCAATAAACCATAAATAAACAAAACGGCAGGGGACAAAAATGACAACCTGCTCATGGTGCCTCCTGTGACTAGCTGTAAAGTTAAATTAAAAGTCACTAATAAGGTAATTGGACTTTTGATTTTTCCAATTTTGATCCACTATACTTTCCAATTTTGGTATACTAACTAATAGATGAGCCACAGCAACCTCTCCTATTTATGAGGGGAAAACTTGACTGTTCTTCAACTTAATGTTGAAGGCTATACCTCACTCAAGCAATCAGGGCTGGAATGCATCACAAGGGAAATGAAACCACATGCAGTCCTTCTACAAGAAACACATACAGAGTAGCTGCAGAAGATGAAGCTCTCAGGCTACAGTCTTGCAGACTCTGTAGCCAGCAGGATACATGACATGATATAGAAGAGACAGGACAAAGAGGAAAGGTGTGCGGGTTGCGTTCTATGTCAAAGAGCACCTCACATCATCAAGGATTAGCTTCTGGGAAGAGAAGGGTCAGGCAGAGACACTATGGGTCAAGCTATAAGGGGGGCGTAGCGAAAGGGACCTTATGCCCCAACCACTACAGACCACTCAACCAGGGGGAAGAGCTGGACTAGGACTTCTCCAGTCAGCTTATGAAGGTGGTTAGGTCAAGGTATGTTATTGTCATGAGTGACCTAAACTACCCAGACATTTGCTGGGAGGAGATCTGACTGCTGGCTTAGGTTCCTTGCTGTATTACAGGACCTTCACCTTATCTAGGAAGTGCACAGCCCCACTAGGGGTAATGCCTTGCTAGACCTGGTCCTGGCCATGGGGGATGACCTGGTGAGGGGACTGCAGGTCCTTGACCACCTGGGCAATAGCGATAATCAGCTGCTGGATTTCACTATCTAATGCAGGGTGTCAAGGGCTCACACCAAGTCTAATGCCAACTTCAGAAGGGCCAACTTCAATGAGCTTAGGAGACTAGTGGGGGAGGCACTGGGGGCCCAGAAGGTAGAGGAGATGGGAGTCCACAAGGGATGGTCGTACCTTAAGGGAGCAATCCTCCAGGCCCAAAAGATAACAGTCCCTGAGAGAAGCAAGGAGGGTAAGAGTGCTCAGAAACCCCCTTGGCTCAGCAAGGGCATTCAGCAATGCCTGAGGACTAAAAGTGGGGCATACAACCAGTGGAAGGGAGGAGCTGTCACCAAAGGAGGAGTACTCCTCCTTCACCCATGAGTGTAGGAGGGCTATTAGGAAGGCCAAGGCAGAGATGGAACTCAGGCTAGCGTCCAGGATTAAGGACAACAAAAAGTCCTTTGTCAAGTACATTGGGAGCAAGAAGAGGGCACCAGGCAATGTAGGGCCCCTGCAAGTTGCAAACGGTAACCCTGTGGCTACGTCAGACAAGAAAGCTGATATTTTTAACAGTTTCTTTGCCTGTGTTTTCTTGAACAGGGACCAGGACATCCCACCTACCAGAGGTAGGGACAATCTCAAGGATAGCTCTGTCAGGCCTTCAGTCAGCGCAGATGTAGTTAGGGATCTTCTGGAAGGGCTAGACATTTTTAAAGCTTCACATCCAGATGCCCTCCACCCAAGGGTGTTGAGGGAGCTGGCAGGGGTCATTGCAGAGCCCTTGGCCTAGCTGTATGAGTATTCGTGGTCATCTGGCCCAGTGCCGGGGGATTGGAAACTGGCTAATATGGTCCCAATTTTCAAGAAAGGGAGGAGGGAGGACCCAGGTAATTATAGGTCTGTAAGCCTCACCTCGGTCCTTGGGAAAATCTTGGAGAGAATCATCAAGGAGCACATCTGTGGGGGGCCAGCAGGCGAGATCAAGCTCAGGAGCAATCAACATGGGTTCATCAAAGGCAGGTCCTGCCTGACCAACCTGGTTGCCTTTTATGACCAGGTGACTAAATCCTTGGATGATGGTGTCGCCATGGACGTAGTCTTTCTAGACTTTAAGATGGCCTCTGACACTGTTTCTCACCCATCCTCATCAATAAATTAAGTGACTGTGGCATTGATGCCTACACAGTTGGATGGGTAAAAAATTGGCTGATGGAGCACACCCAGAGAGTAGTGGTGGATGGGTTGTACTCAACCTGGCGAGATGTGAGCAGTGGGGTACCCCAGGGCTCGGTCCTTGGGCCCGCACTGTTAAACATCTTCATCAGTGACTTGGACAAGGGGGTGGAAAGCACGCTGTCCAAGTTTGCTGATGACACTAAGATGTGGAGCATGGTGAACACACTTGAAGGGAGAGAGAGGCTGCAAATAGATTTAGACAGACTACAAAAGTGGGCAGATGAGAATAGGATGGGGTTCAGTGTAGACAAATGCAGGGTGCTGCACCTTGGGAGAAGGAATCCACAGTATACATTACAGGCTGGGGAGTTCCCCCCTTGAAAGCACAGAGGCAAAATGGGATCTTGGAGTTATTATCGATGCCAAGATGAACATGAGCCACCAATGCCAGACTTCAGCCAGCAAGGCCAGCCATACCTTGTCATGCATCCAAAGATGCATTTCAAGCCGGTCCAGAGAGGTGATACCCCCCCCTGTGCAACTTTGGTCAGGCCACAGCTGGAGTACTGCGTCCAGTACTGAGCGCCGCACTTCAAGAGGGATGTGGCCAGCCTGGAAAGAGTTCAGAGGAGGGCTACCCGCTTGGTGAGAGGGCAGCAGGACAGGCCCTATGAGGAGAGACTGAGGGACCTGTACCTGATCAGGATCAGCAAAAGGAGGCTGAGGGGGTACCTGGTGGCTGCCTACAAACTCATCAGGGGAGATCATCAGCGGATAGGAAGAGCCCTATTCTCCCCAGCACCACCTGAAGTGATGAGGAATGATGGTAATAAGCTGATGGAGAATAAGTTTAGGTTAGAGATCAGAAGCAATATTTTACAGTTAGGGTGGCCCAAATCTGGAACCAACTTCCCAGGGAAGTGGTTCTTGCCCCTACCTTGGGCAAATTCAAGAGGAGGTTGGATGATCACCTGTCTGGGGTCTTGTGAACCCAGCATTCATTCCTGCCTGTGGCAGGGGGTCAGGCTAGATGATCTGTTTGGGTCCTTCCTGACCCTAGCTACTATGACCTGCAGCCTTCAGCAGAAACAACCAAGGAACATAACACTGCCCAGAATGCAACAGACTGGAGAGCTGTCCAGGTCAATGTCATAATCATCATCAATATGTATAAGCCACGCTCTGCCATGTGATGACCAGCACATCACAACGAGAGACATGCTTGGATGGGATGGGCTCCAC
>NW_017728995.1:38278335-38293077 GCF_001723915.1 Gavialis gangeticus
CAGGTCCCTTCCGACCCTAGAAACTATGAAACTATGTTGTCAGTCCTGCGTATTTGCAACCAAACAACCCTATATGCAAGTGATTTCAATTGTCAGCATCAAGATTGGGGATACTCCATTAACAGTAGCAACAGAGATAGTCTTTGTCTCTGGGCAAGCCCAAATGATATAACCCTCATATATGTTCCATAGTAGCCATGCGCCTGGGCATTTGAACATTTAGACAAACCCAGATCTTGCCTAATGGAGGGCAACTTGAGTAAAATACTGATAAGAGAAGTACTTGACAAGTTCCCATCATCTCAGTACAGACCCTCACTCATCAGAATTGACAATATGATTTTTCAGCCCAAACCATCCAGACCAGCTCTAAGATGGAACAATCAGAACTTTCTAATTGAAAAAGCCAAAATCTGTGTACCTAGAATCTATAGAAGCCAATATGTGCCATGCTGGGACAAGCAGTGTGAAGAGTTCTTTAATATTATCAAGAATGCAATGACCTTGTAACTGTAAAAAGAACTAGAGAACAGTTGGCTACTACACTGAACAATATAAAAAGGAAAGATGGTTTATTACCATAGAAGGATTGGATATGATCCACTGGAGCAGACAAGCCTGGTGCATCATTAACTGCCTTACAGGGAAAAGCACCAAAAAATGGCATTGCCCTGTGTCAGCAAACTCCATTGTGAAAATACTGTGCAGTGACAGCAAGTACAGTAATCCAAGCAAGCAATGCACAGAAGTGATTAGACACCTGACTTGTTAACAACTTAACTCACCTGACATCAACCTTAATTTAAGTGTTCCCATCTTTGACAGAGAGTTTGACACAGCTGTTAAAGTGATCAAGACTGGCAAGGCTGCTGGACCAGATAAGATATTTCCAGAATTTGTTACCAAACTCAGAATCACAATAAAAAGATGAATTCAGAGATTCATATATAAATGTCTAGAAAGTAACAGACTTCCAAAAATCTGGAGAAAAGTTGATGTGGAAACCCAATAAACCACCAGAGGATCCAAAGAGCTACTGACCGATGGCACTACTCTGTGTTGCATACAAACTCATGAAGCACATAATTCTGAGTAGAATACAGAACATCATAGATCCATAGCACCCAAAAGAACAAGCTGACTTTCAGAAAAAGTGGTGTACCAGTGACCAAGTTACATTACTTACATCTGATACAAAAAATGGATTTGAAATGAGGCAGAAATAAGTGTGGTCTTTATCAACCTTATAGCTTCCTGTGATACTGAATGACACCAAAGCCTCAAATCTAAACTGGACTTTATGCTACCTGACTGCAAGCTATGTGCTTTCATCATGTACATGATCTCCAGCAAATCATTCAAACTCACTACTAGCCAAGGAGAAAAAAGCAGAGTATGAACTCTGAAGAATGGAGTCCCCCCAAGGGTCAGTGCTAGCACCAATATTTTTCAGTGGATATATCTCAGACTTCCTGCCTACAGCATCTGAGTACTGATATGGAACTTATCACTGACTGTCTCTACAAGTGGCACTTTAATCAATAAATCAGTATAATCACTCTTCCAACTGGACAGTCATGGAGACAAAAGCACACTGAATATCAGAGTAGACGACCACATCCTTCCACATAAGCATACCCTAACCTACCTAGGAGTCACATTAGCCTGTTCCCTCACCTATAAACATCACATTCAGAAGGTCAGCTGCACAGGTCCCTGCACAGGTAGCTGCCTTAAAATGTTAAGCCAGTACAACATGAGGTGCCATCTTCAAAGTGCTCAGAACCACCACACTTGCAATGGTATATGCCCCTGAAGAATAACGTGCTCCTGTATGGTCCAGAAGTTGTCACACTAAAAAGCTTTACTCTACTTAACAGTGCACTGAGACTCATAACAGGTTGCACAACTTACACAGATGTACTCCCTGTACTGTAGGGCATTAGACCAAATGGTATAAGAAGACAGACCCTTACATCATTACTGGCAATATATGACAAAAATCAAGAGATGATGAAAATCACCTGCTCCATCAACTGTTAACTGAAGACCTGAATAAATGGAGGCTTAAGAAGCTTAAAATTCATAAACCATTTACAAGTGAAGCCCAAAAGCTCCTAAAAGAGACTTGGAATGTTGAACCAAACCTAAGGGCAACAACAGAGTGGGTCGACCACTGGGGAAAGTCAGACCTATTGGTACAGAGTTTTATACCAATTCCAAACAAGTCCTCGATTGGGCAGTACTTTAACAGAGAAGCATGGGTCAAGCTGAATAGACTGAGATTTGGATACAGGTGCTTCAAAACAACATTTCACAAGATGAACATCTTGGACAGTCCCCTGTGTGAATGCAGCATCCAACAAACAGTGCAGTGCTTAATCAAAAACTGCAATCTTTACAAATGCTCAAATGGGAAGATGGAATAAGCACATTGAATGATAATACCAGACAGTGGCTTATAGATTTCAAAGTTAATATCTGATGCCGTATGACAGAGAGAGAAACTGAAACAAAGAAGTAAAAAAAAGACAATTTCATACATTTCATAGACATTAGGGGTTGGAAGGGACCTGTGAAACTGAGTCCAGCCCTCCCTGCCAGAAGCAGGAAGTCTGCAAGGATCAGATAATCCCAGCAAGATAAACAACGAAGTGCCTTTTGAATGAGTCCAGAGTAGGTACTCGCACCAGCTCTGGGGGGCGTCTGTTCCAGACCTTGGACACTGGGACTGTAAAGAAGTTTTTTCCTTATATCAAGTCTGAATTGGCCTTCTAGGAGTTTGTGGCCATTGGACCTAGTTGTCCCTTGGGGAGCCCTGGTGAACAATTGTTCTCCTGGATCCTGATGCACCCCACTTATATACTTATAGGCAGCCACCAAGTCTCCCCTGAGCCTTCTTTTCACCAGGCTGAAGATTCCCATATCCCTCAGCCTCTCCTCGTAAGGCTCATTCTCTTGGCCTTTGATCACATGGGTGGCTATACTCTGGACTCTCTTGAGCTTATCCACATCCCTCCTGAAGTGGGAGGCCCAAAACTGGATGCAGTACTCCAGCTGTGGCCTCACTAAGGCCAAGTAAAGTGGGAGGATGACATCCCTGGTTTTGTTCAAAATGCATCTGTAGATGCATACCAGAGTTTGGTTTGCTGTGCCAGCCATGGCATTGCATTGGGGGCTCATGTTCATCTTGTGGTCAATCAAGACCCCTAAGTTCAATTCGGTCACAGTGGTAGTGAGCATAGCACCATCAAGCCTATAAGTATGAGTATATAAGTATGGTGCTGGTTTTTTCTCCCAAGGTGGAATACCCTGCATTTCTCTATGTTGAAAGCCATCAGGTTTTAGTCTGCCAACTTTGCAAGAATTTCTAGGTCAACCTGTATCCCCAGCCTGTCCTCCAGTGTGACCACCTTCCCCCATAGTTTAGTGTCATCTGTGAACTTTGCCAGTCCACATCAGATGCCCGAGTCCAGGTAATTAATGAAGATATTAAAGAGTACCAGCCTGAGCATTGAGCCCCAGGGGACTCCAATGGTAACCTTGCGCCATGTTGATTTGTTCCCATCAACTAGTATCCTTTGGGTCTGACCCCAGAGCCAGTTCCCCACCGATTGGACCATGAGATGGTTGAGGCTAACTTCAGTAAAGCTAACTGCACCTTGTCATGCATCCACAGATGCATCACAAGCAGGTCCAAGGAGGTGATCCTCCCCCTCTATGAAACATTGGTCAGGCCACAGTTGGAGTACTGTGTCCAGTTCTGGGCACCACACTTCATGAGGGATGTGGACAGCATTGAGAGGGTCCAGAGGAGGGCCACTCACGTGATCAGGGGTCAGCAGGGCAGGCCCTACAAGGAGAAGCTATGTGACCTGAACCTGTTCAGCCTCCACAAGAGAAAGCTGAGAGGGGATCTGGTGGCCATCTATAAACTTACCAGGGGGGGACCAGCGGGGAATGAGAGAGTCCCTGTTCCTCCAAGCACTACCGGGAGTAACTAGAAATAACGGCCACAAGTTGACTGAGAGTAGGTTCAAGCTAGACATCAAGAAGCACTGCTTCACAGTCAGGGTGGCTAGGATTTGGAACCAACTTCCAAGGGAAGTGGTGCTCGCTCCTACCTTGGGGGTCTTCAAAAGGAGGCTAGACAATTACCTAGCCAGGGTCATTTGACAGCATTCATGGCAGGGGGTTGAACTTGATTATCTGCTGGTCCCTTCTGACCCTACCAACTATGAGACTATGAGGCCGCGGTTTCCCAGCTTGGTCATGAGGACATCATGGGAGACCAAGTCAAAGGCCTTTTTGAATTCCAGGTAAATGACATCAACCTCGTCTCCCTTGTCCAGGCAATGCATCACCTGGTCATAGAAGGAGATGAGGTTGGTTAGGCAAGACCTTTCAGTAATAAAATCATGTTGGCTGGCATTCAGTAGGTTGCCTTCTGTTAGCCAGTTGCAGATGATCCCTTGATAATTTTCTCCAAGATCTTTCCAGGGTTGGATGTCAGACTGATAAGTCTGTAATTCCCTGAATCTTCTTTCTTCCCTTACATGAAGATTGGGGCCATGTTGGCTCTTTTCCAGTCTTCTGGTACATCACCCAAGCACCACAAGTTTTCAAATATCTTGGCCATAGGGCATGCTATGATGTCTGCCAGCTCTTTTAAGACTCTGGGCTGTAATTCATCCAGGCCCATGGACTTATGGATGTCAAGCCTCTCAAGGTGTTCTCTCACTTGATCTATATCAACTGTGGGCCCATCTCCTGAGCTTGGTTGGTTTGCATCATGTCTGACGGTGTGACTCCCTCGGTAGGGTGGAAAACTGACACAAAGTTTAGGAAATTGGCCTTTTCTTGGGTGTCAGATGTCAGTTGCACCATTTGATCTTGCAGGGGGCCAATGTTGCTTTTGTTCTTCCTCTGACTTCCCACATATCTGAAGAACAACTTTTTGTTATCCTTGATTCTGGTGGCTAGCCTGAGTTCAGTTGCTTCCTTGGCTTTTCTGGACCTCTCTCTACAGGTACAGGCTAGTGTTGAGTAGTCCTCCTTGATGATGATTCCAGTTTTCCATCTAGTGTAGGCTTCTCTTTTTTGTTTCAGGAGACCCAGAAGTTCCCTGTTGGGCCAAGGAGGCTTCCCTGCCCTCTGACTGCATTTCCTGTGCTTCTCCCCTAGTTGGCCCATAGACCTCTTGCATTATGTAGAGGTCATTAATGCAGGCAAAGAAGTTACAAGGAAGTTACAATTTAGACTTGCCTTTTGTGAAGGCCATGAATAATAAATACTTGATAGCAAGCAATGATCATTATAATTCCACATTAATAAAAATAAAGGGAAAAAGTGTTCTAAATGGCTATGAATGCAAAAATAGTGGTTAAATACCACACGGGTACAAACATCTGCATAGTTAGAAAACCCCTCTCATTCTTTAGCTCCCTCTTTAAAAACCAAGAGAACATGCTAAATTGTTTCTTATAATGGCATTCAGTGAATTTGTACATGTAATTGAAAAAGGAAAATCTCCAGCACTTGTATTTCTTTTAATAATATTTGTCAGTGGTTTAAAATCTCAAGCCCTGATCCTACACCCACTGGAGTCAAGAGAAGTTCTGCTGTGGACTTCAATGGGAGCAGAATTGGGCCACTAATTTTGAGAGAATTGAAACCATCCTTAGAACAGCATATGCTGTGCTTTTCCACTTGCTTTGATGACTTCTAACATCCTTTTGATGTGGACTCCCAAAAAGACGTTTTCATCTTTAGATATGTGTGTTTTAAAAGATTAAAAACTCTGAGTAGCAAAGCAGGAACATTTTGTGTTTCAGACCAGAATCTGATTGAAACTGAAACTCACTAATAACTGGTAGATAAAAGAAGTGAACATTTAGCAAAACAAATATCAGGCAAACAAAATGAATGCTGATTAAGAAGATACTTTTTGAATTAGCTCAGAAAAGGTTTATTCCCCATTGTTCTGGACCTTAGGCATACATACACGACCTATGCTTGTTAGGCACATCATTTATGCCTACAGTGTCTGTCTATGATTATAAGCAGGATATTCAAACACCCAAAGTACTACAGAAAAAAGGAGCCTTCTCAATGTGAATATCCTGCTTACATAGAAGAACAAAGAAGCAAGGAACAACGGGAAGAAGTGGAAATGTCAGTTAATAATGGAGAAGCTTAGTGCATGTGGTGGAAGGCAGAGGTGTTATTGTCTTAGGTACCCACAGGAGTGTAATAGTGAAGTACACTATTGCTGAAATCTTCATTAACAAAACATTTCATTGGTTAGGGATTTGATGTTGCAGCCTGCTCTTGCTGGGGACTGATGAAATGCAGTCCTTTGCATAACAGCCCACAGGATGCAGTGTAAGGATTATCTTAATTTAAGGGGATGATAAAACTTGAGTTTACCCACTATTGATTAAAATATTTTGCAAACCAAGAAGTACAAGATCATGCCTTTAAGTCACAGGTCTTTGCATGTTATAAGATGGTTGAGGGGTGTCACAGAGATGAACTTTTCTATACAACAGGATACTGTATTTTGTCACATGCTATCCCCATAGATTGCTCACTTTAGGCAATACCAAATCATGCATAATATTTGAAGTAAAATAGTAATGTTGTTCTATGTACCACTAGAAAACTTCACATTCTATAGGGGTGAGTAGGACATACGAAACTGAAAAAAATAGAAGTCCCAAACAAAGAATGGAGGTTCATCCTCAGCTTCAAATTTGAATTGATTTGAGTTTCTTTGCTTCTGTTGATGTTAATCACAATGATTAGCTACTTTCAAATATTCTTTTAAGACTTCTGTTAAATTTAAATTATTATTTCTTCCATACTGAAATCAAGGTCCTTCTACATGGTGCTTTTTACTTCATGTAACCACTTTTATCTGCAGTTTGCAAGTCAAAGTGTATGCAAAGCCTATGGCTACTAAGGGCTCAATTGCACTGCATAGATTTCATGCCAGTTAGAGTAAAGTGAATTGTTCCACCCCAAGTGGAGCTCTGGGAGGGCTTCCACTTTTGATAAACAAAGCTTCCAATGCATTTCCACCATGTAAGTGGAATATATGTTCTGTGCACTACTTGTCTTGATGTTGCTCACCATTACTGAGGATTTATTCTTTCCCAATACTTTCCCTCCTTTCCTACAGGTAGCATCCAGGACCATTTAGAACATATAGTTCTATGTGTTTCTGGCTACTTACTTTGTGCAAAAAGGTACAATTTGGTCGCTGCCCCACCCCCCACCCCACCCCCCTATTCCCTTGTATACCCATGTAGGGGCTGGGCACAATTTGATTCTAAACAAGGATGAACATAAATCTCAAAGTTTCTTTCTCAAGATGCAGTTTTCTTTATTCAATGGCAGATCTTTAAAAATCTGATAGGCGTGTACGTCACTTCATGTAACATGATGACTTCTTATACTTCGTCCTAAGTGCACCCTTCCGTAAGGCCCAGTTTTTGTACCTAAATATTCAGGAATCGATTTTGTTCTCACTCTCACCGCTTTTACATGGGTGTAACTGAGTCCAGTAGAATGGGCCTGCTTTGCACTACTGTAAATTAGATCAGACCTTTATTTTAAAACCTGGACAGTGTCTGGAAGACACATTTCAAGCTCTATGTTCATAATGATTGTGCTTAATTTAATGTACATTTAGAGATTTTTCAAAGCTATGTTATTCACTGGATTAAATGTGTGTTTTGGAAATACAGTATTATTATTGTACCTCCAATAGATCTGTTTCAGCCCAGGGTGATTTTTTATGACCAAATAATAGATCAGTGAAAACAGAAATGCCAAGACACCCTTATTTATAATATAATAGTACAGATTGCCTCTATAATAAATACACTCCAGTTATCAAATCATTAGTCTTTTATGGCAACATTGATAAATGATGCCATAGGCAGTATGATATCACTAATGAAATGTATTAACTTTCCATTTCAAATGAGCTATTGGAGCTGGAACAACTGTACTTTATATGTTACAGCTCAAGTAGAGCTTGAGTCCAATAATTTACATATCTGTATAAGAAATGTGAATAGCCATAGGGCTCTATTTTGCCCTTTTGAAGAACCACATATGAAACATTAAAATACTAGTATTGCTCAGTGTGTGATTAAGGCAGCAGATCACCAGATTCCACCCTTTGATATATGAAGACTTCGAAGTGTGGATCTGACTATGAAAAGGATGTCAGATATATATTTATCTCTGCTTAACTCTTTCTAAGGTGCCTGTTCCGAAGTGCTGCTTATGTTCTATATTTTTCTGTGTTGAAAACGTAAATAGGACTCTTAGGCATTTTTTCATTCAGCATAACAGAAATAAATCTCTAATCTCATAACAGAATTAACTGCAGTGAAGTTTTGTTTTCGTATTTCTTGTTGTGGGGGTAGACCTTATTCTGATTTTGTTGCAGTATGAGCTATGCTGATTTACTGTCTTTATGGTTTACCCTCAAATTTGTAAATCGTCATTGCATATAATATAGAAGTATACAAAGGATGTTTTAAATCATTAAAATGCACCATTGTGGGTTTGGGAACACAATAAAGTGTTGATTTGAATTGTTTTCTAGTAATGTACAGAGAGGAGACAATTTGCTGAATACAGTAGAAATACCATACAACCAGTAGAATACCATACAAACTCAGTCATGTGCTTGCAATCTGCACTAGTAAAAACCTAGCCTGCAAATGACAGCATTCTTTATTGTTGAATGAAGTTTTCCATGTCCAAGTATTATATCTAGTTTCCAAAATATATATCCAGAATTCTTCAGTTTTACTGGTACAACCATTTGAGGACCATGATTTTTAAATGTATGTGTATGATCATTTGAATTATATAGGTGTGTCCAGATGTGTGTAGATGTGTGGTTGCCTGGGGACAAGTAGCAGCAGTGCACCTTGTGCCACAGCTTCCTGTCCATGGGGAATGCCCATGCCACGCACACTTTGGTGTGTGACAAGTTGCCCCAAGTGGGGTAGGGAAGGTTGTGGCCAGTACTTTGCTGGCCCCAGAAGCCTTACCTGGAGTCCTGGGGGCCTCCCAGAGCTGCTGTCATTGCAGTGCTGCCAGGCGGAGTCTGGCCGACAGCCACAGTGAGGCTCTGAGCAGCCACTTTTTAGCAACACGTGCTGCCTGGGCATGCTCTGCTTCAGGGGTTTTTTTTAAGTTTTTTTTTTGACCCCTGGATAGCAAATGTTTGCAGTGCCACATACCACATGACCAAGCTTGCCTGGACATGCCCTATGTGTTCATACACTCATACAGTCAAGGAACAGAAATGGCATCATACGAATTATCTGACCAGTAACATAAAACATAGTTGAACACTACATTCCCACAGAGAACAGTTAGTATGCAATCCCCAGTAAAAAAATAAATAAATTAAAGCATGTTGACTATTTTAAAGGTTGTCTATGTCATAATTAGTTCCAAGAGAACGTTGTGCAGTTATTTAAAAAGCAGCTAAAATATGGGAAATTTAAAAAAAACAGCAACAATTTAAGTGAAACCAAGACATGGGTGGTTCATTGTCTAACCACCATATATATTTCAGAAAATTTGCTCGCCATTACCATAGAAAAAATAACATTTAATTATGTATATTTGATCTAAGAACTAAGATCTGCCTGAAGAGATTCTAAGTTTCTCTAAAATAAGCAAGCAGGATTATGAAAATGTTATAAAAGTAAGCTTTCTTAGAAGTATTTATTTGAACAGTTAGATTGGCAAGCATAAAAAAGAAGAAGTATATACTTGGCATCCTTAATATACCTTTCAATGGCTTAGATCTGTTGTACTTGGCATATAGATAGATAGATAGATATCTCTCTATATATATCTATATGTGCTTAACCCCCAGAATTGTCCAGCTTTTCCAATTTAGAAAAAAGTATAATTGCAAATGTGCTCCTTGTTAAAGTGAGAACAAATTATCATCAAATATACTTAATTTAATTTATGTTAAAAAGTCACCAGTGCTTTATTCACTAATCTTAGCTGCTGCTTATAATACATAAAAGATTGGCTAAAAGTATTTGAAAATACTTTTTTTTTGGTCTCCTTGGTAAGTCTGAATAATATTCATTCCATTTAAGAAGAATTTAGTTGCACTGCATTATGTCCTTCTGAAAAGCAATTAAGTATTATCATTGATGGTGCCAAAGGCCAAAGTAGATTTAAAAGGAAGCCAAATAGTTCATAGGATCAATTGGAATGAATATTGCCTGGGGATGGGTGTGGCATAGATTTTTCCATTTCTTTTTTCCACGATAAAGCCATGGTAAAGCCTTCCATGATAGGCTAGATATCTTCTGTCAACATGTACACACTACAGAAAGGAAGGTAGCCACCACAGAAAAAATCATGGCTTCCTTAATCTTAAACTTTTCTGGTTCTCACTTTGATCTTGGTCTTGATGGTTAGTGCAGATTTAAAGCTGCTCAATGCCATGTAAAAACTGGTCTTTCAGGGATTGAATGCAGTGAACCTACACTGAGTGAACCCACACTGGGTAGGCATCTACACATGCAAGCATTTGAAAGCAAATTTGCTGCTCCTGTCAGTAGCCTGCTCCTGGCCTCCTCCAGCCCTGCATCGCCCCCCTGCAGTAGCCAGAGGGAGTTGAAGGCTCCAGCCACACCTGCCTGCAGTGAGGGGCCATCTTTAAAAGACAGCCCCAGGTGCTGTTCCTTGGCCACCCACCTTTCCAGCCTGGAGCAGTCTGCAGCATGCTGGTACAGACCTCTGCAACTCTATTGCTGGAGCGTGTGACCACTGCACAATGGCTGCTCCATCCCCAGACCCTGGGAATGATGTCCGGTGCCTTGGGTTTCTGCTGGCCACCCTGCTTACTGTGCTTCACCGCTGCAGTGACCACTGCCTGGCCCTGGTCAGTCTCGGCCCTGGATGCTCCCCTATGTGGTGCAGCCACATGGCCAGGTTCACTGCAGTGTCTCAGGCCCCCAGCTGCCACACTGCTGCTGCCCAGGCCCCATGCTGCTGCTCGGACCCTCACAGGGATGTGGACAATGCACACCTGGACACCACTACCAGTGCTATCCATGAACTCCTGGGGCTCTAGCCCTGCTGCCTGTAGGCCCACCTGACCGGACAGGACTGGTGACTGCTGCACATTATCCAGCACACCTGGGATGAAGAGCAGTGGCTGGAGTCCTTTTGCATGACCCGAGCCACTTTCCAGGAACTCCTCAAGTGCTGGTCATAGGCAGCTTGCCTTCCCTGTCCCTTTCCCAGGCTAGAACAGGCCTGACTCCTGGAAGCACCTGCTGCCACAGCTCCAGAACCACTCTCTTCCCTTAACCTCCTGCAGGCCAGGCTGTCTCCACCACTGCCATCAGGATCATGGCACCCAGGCTTGGGGGTCTTAGGGCTCCTGGCTGACTGGGATGTGGAGCTAGTGGTGCCCTTGCCCCCCATCCCCAGGGGCCTCTCCAGAGAAGCACTCCAGAGCCACTCCCCCCATGTCTTTCCTGTGTGTATGTGGGGGTGGACTCTGGCAGCCAGGGAGAGTGCTACCATGCTGGATGGGGAGGAGGGGCAGAGGCAGGGCAGAGGCGGGGAGGGCCCTCCCCCCAGTGTGAGGCTTACCACGTGTGTGTGGCAGGTGTGCCCAAGTCTGTCCCTGCTGGCAGCAATGACTCCCAGCTCCCAATGGTGTCCTGGGGTGCAGGGGCACAGTGCCTGGCTGCTGGGGCAGAGGTCCCCTCTGGGGAGGAGCTGGCTGGTGGTTCCATGGCTAGGCTGGTGTCCTAGGCACGGCTGTGCACCCAGGGCTGGTAGGGCATGCATTGGCTGCTCAAGCAGGCTGCCCATGCTGGAGTTCATGGCACAGTATTTTCAGGGCCAGAAGCTCCAAGCCTCATGGCCCGGGGCAAGCCTGAGGGTAGCCGCCTGGTGGTGGGGCTGACTGGGATCAAATTTGCTCCCAGTTGGCATTTCCACATGCACTACTGCGCAGTAACTACTCTGCGTTTAATTTGCTACCTGCATTTGCTAGTAGCAAATTAACCACAGCGTAGACTAATTGACAGCACAGTAAGCATCTGCCCATGTAGACAGTGATGCTTTAGTGCTCAGTAAATTAGTCTACTGCACAGTAAAGCATCTCGTGTAGATGCATTCCATATTTGGAACATTTTTATGGCTGCTTTGCCATTTTATGGAGCCTTAAATTAGGTGCATGTGTAACACAGTTGCCATTTATGCTGTGATTAACACATTAATTGTGGCATAAATGTAAAGTGTAAGGGGGGTCTAAGATAGATCTTTACATAAATAGTGTTTGAAAATCAAGACAGATATATTTGCAGTACTTTGGTATTTGACTTGCAGCATGTGTGTGTGTGCGTGTGTGTGTGTGTAAGCATGAGATTACATGGCTATTTTACAGATCTATTCTATTGTGTTTATTCTAAATAACTACCTAGCAAAGTAACTATGTATCAATTATTGAGATACAATCTTTGTCCAGGTAGTTCTGCTGCCCTTCGTCTCTCCAAAAATCTACAAACTATATAGCTCCTTACTATATGTATGTCTGGGTATTTTTTGTCAATTACACGTTATCAAGATATTAAGGCTACCTTAGCCAGTTTCGGCTAGTTTCTGCCCCTGCAGGGCCAGATGAAAGCATTACATATATAAGCTGGCCTTCACAGATGTGCCTAGGTAACCATCGGATTATTCGGGTGACTGTGATAGATTTAAATGTTCACATTACAAATACCAATTGCATTCATTAATTATGTAGTATAGTACTGGAAAAGCTAGTAACAAGGGATGCATATTACATTTTCCTTTTATTTTGCTCTTATATGTGTTAATATGTACTAATAGTATTATCACCTGTTCCATCACATGGATATATACAACTTGAGCTATAATAAAATATGCTACATAAACAGATCTTTTTATAGGAACCAGTTACAAAGTTATCAGTCAATTTCTTTTCCAGAATTTTTTCTTGAGTAATATGTCCAGAGAGATTCAGATAAGATTGGAAATGCACAGAAAAAACAACAATGATATCAATGATTTGGAAACAAGCTGGCTACTAGCCGGCTTTCTGTCTCCTTTGCAAATGATAGAGAAATTAAGAAGCTATCATTCAATATTCTCTTTTTCTGTTTACATTAGAGTTCATTGTTTTCATCCGGCACTTTCCAATTACCACTGGGCTAAGTGTTTATGCATTTTCAAAGTAAGTGGCATCATAATTCTCTGACAGTTAAATCCTATGCTTGTCTATTTGTTAATAGTTTCTCTTTAAAAAATTACAAGTAGGAAAATGCCTGGTGTCAGTAATAATGTTATAAGATTTAAAGGTTCCAAATGGAATCCAGACCTCTGTGCCAGGTGCCCTCTGAAAGAGTGCCTGCCCCAAAGGATTTGCAATTCAATGGCCAGGATACTCAGCATATTTACACTGGTGTGAACTTCTTTTACACCAGTGAAAATAAAACAGGCCCACGGACCACCTCTCCCATGCCTGATCCAGAACTTGTGGCACTCACTCTGACTGGTCCAGGACATGAGCTACGTGTGAAGCCCACTCCAGCTAGTCTGGAGAGGATGCCACAAGCAACGTGGGTCTCAGACCAGCTGGAATGGGCACTACATACGGTGCAACCCTGGATCCAGCATGTTGGGGAGAGGGGAGCCCCAAACTGGGGCCAGCACTGGGGGCTGGATGATGTGTCTCTGCAGACTGAAACCAGCCCCGGGTCCTATCTTTGACAACCCTGTTGTAAGTGATTAGAATCTAGTATAGAATTACCCTGTAAAAAGAAACAGCACAAGTACTGTGTATCCAGAGACAGCCATTTGCTCACTGCAATCAGGCTGTTACCTGTTCCCCACCACTTAATATTGAGGCAACGTAAGAGTGGTTATTGTGGCAGCCGATGATTGGAAGAGGGCCAGTGTCATGCCTATCTTCAAGAAAGGGAGGAAAGCAGATCCGGCAAACTACAGGCCCATCAGCCTGACCGCTATCCTGGGAAAGGTCTTGGAAAAGATTATCAAAGAGGCCATCCTTAACAGACTAGCTGAAGGCAATATCCTGAGGGATACCCAGCATGGGTTTGTTGCGGGTAGGTCTTGCTTGACCAATCTCATTTCCCTTTATGACCAGGTGACTTATCACCTGGACAAGGCTGGGGAATTGGCTCTGTGGTAGGACCGAGAGGGTGGTGGTCGACGGAGGCCAATTGTCTTGGAGTGCTGTGACCAGTGGGGTCCTTCAAACCTCTGTCCTAGGGCCTATACTATTTAACATCTTCATCAATGATGTGGACATGGTGTCAGAAGCAGGCTGGCCAAGTTTGCTGATGACACCAAACTCTGGGGTAAAGCATCCACACCTGAGGATAGGAGGTGGATCCAGGTGAATCTTGACAGGCTCATGAAATGGACTGATGAGAATCTGATGGTGTTCAACACCAAAAAATGCAAGGTTCTCCACCTTGGGAGGAAAAACCTGCAGCATGCTTATAGGCTCGGTAGTGCTATGCTGGTTAGCACTACAGATGAAAGCGACTTGGGGGTCATGGTTGACCATAAGATGAACATAAGCCTGCAGTGTGATGCTGTGGCTAGTAAAGTGAGCAAAATGCTGGCTTGCATCCTTAGATGTTTCTCAAGCAAGTCCCGGGACATCATTCTCCC
>NW_017728995.1:38298077-38312279 GCF_001723915.1 Gavialis gangeticus
GAAAAACCTGCAGCATGCTTATAGGCTCGGTAGTGCTATGCTGGTTAGCACTACAGATGAAAGCGACTTGGGGGTCATGGTTGACCATAAGATGAACATAAGCCTGCAGTGTGATGCTGTGGCTAGTAAAGTGAGCAAAATGCTGGCTTGCATCCTTAGATGTTTCTCAAGCAAGTCCCGGGACATCATTCTCCCATTGTACTCGGCCTTGGTGAGGCCGCAGCTGGAGTACTGCGTCCAGTTTTGGGCTCCTCAATTCAAAAAGGACATGAAGAAGCTTGAAAAGGTCCAAATGAAAGCCATGCACATGATCAGAGGTCAGGAAAACAATGGCTTGTGGATGACTGCCAGCCATTGACTTAGACACATCCATTCATCTATTTTGAAACTTCACTATACCATATTTTCAGCATAGAAGATGTGGTCCCCTTCCCCACTCCCCACCCCCCTCAAAACTAACATGAATCTAATTTACCAAATTTACAAAATGGAAAATAATTTAAATCAGTCACTGGTAATTTGAAGACACCTCCTCAATATTTTCCTGGTTGTCAGCCCTCCAGTGCTCTACTAAAGTCTAGAAATGATCAGAGTCTGTAGGTTTGGTGGGAAAAGTTAGGAGAAAGGAACTGCTTGGCACTATCAGTCTCCACATATTGTGTAGCCCCATCACATACTGGATATAACATGCAAAGTCTTCCCTCATGACCTGCAATATTACCACATTCGATATGAAGTTTTTGCACAATTTTATCCTTTTTTTGGAGGGAGTGCATCTTCTACATAGATCTAGCTACTATAGTGGACAATATGGTAACATTGCCCAAGGAAGCAGCACAATGGCCACGTTGCTGCTTCTTGGAGAACAGACCAAGGAGAATTCCCAGCAATGAGCACCTAAATACACAATAACCAAACATTCAGTAATGTATTTATTTTGGGTTGGTCCACCACCCATCTGCAGTAAAAGCACCAAGCATCTGGGCTGTATGGAATAGAGTTGGTAAGCTACAATTTCACCCTCCTGCATAGCATTTTCTACATTCCATTATGTGGGCATTATAAAAAGTCACAAGGACTTTCTCAGTACTCAACCTGTGCAACAGACATGTTTGATGCTGAAGAAATAGTGCATGCTGTACATAGTACATGAGATGACTGATGACACTGTGGGACCCCTTTTTAGGAAGCTGGATATTCTTATTTTAGGGTCTGGAGTAATTCTGAGTGAAGGCCGAGTGAGACACATCCATGGTAGCTCTTAGAGGAGGACTCTCTTGATAGCCAATTTAGATCTCAGGTGGCATAGTCAAAATTGTATAGACAGATAGCTGTCATTGAGACAGTCTAGTAGAACAAAGAAATCACCCACATCGTTTCCATTCCAGCACATCCCTGTGTTCCATTTTCTGGATCATATTCACGGAATAATGAAAGACCTGCTCAGAAGAATTCATCCATGGGCTTATTCAAATTGAGCTACACATGAAAGTGTATCAGAAAGCATAAAATAAATGCTGGAGAGAATGTAGGTATTACTAGTATTTAGGTATGAGGATCTTATTAGAAACCTCAACTGATGTTGATTTAGAGAGAGAAATTATTGTAGACAGAAAAATAATGTGGCATTATTCCTTGAGGTATCAATATTGCTGAGATTAGAAAAAATAAATAGTAATATAAATTAACAGAACTACAGCTCATGCAAGCTTAAAGATAAACAAGTGCTTGCCTTGCTATTCCACCTACTGCTAAATATTTCAGAAGAAAAATCAAACTTGTTCACTTGTTTATATAGCTAATTGGGTTTTGGTTATATTGTGTCATTTTAGAAACCAGTAAGAAAAAAGCTACACATGCACACATACACACTCACAAAGAACAAAAAAACAAGATGTCCTCCATGTTTAAAAATTTCCCTGGAAGATATTGGATTCCTAGTTCTAATTCATTTCATAACAACATTGGTGGACATCAACAACTACAGCACAGAACATGCTGAGTCCAAATTAGACACCTCAAAATTAAATGTTACCTCAATAGAATGTTCTCTGAAATTATACCTGAAATAAAGGCCAAAATGTCCAAATGTTTTCTGACACATGCAAATCATTTCTTTATTTAGAATGATTACCTAATTAAAAAAGATTTAGTCCCTAATGAAAATAGAGCACTGCTGTCAAAATCTGTTTCAGAAATATCGCAGAGAATACATGGACTTTGTGCCTCTTTGATACATATTAGTGAAAGGAAAGTCAAATGATGTATTTCATTGTTTTAATTGTTTTTAACAAGTCATCTTCAGATACAGTGACCCCCTTCTGCTCATTGCTTGTGGTTTAAAGGGGAGATAGGGAGACTCAGTACAGATAATTGGCATGTGTTGAACTCCAAGGAGCTTCAGAGTTGTTTTATTAAGAAAGAACTCTCTAAAAGCTGTGTAAACCTTTTATAGTTAAGTAAACATTCTAAGAAATATCTATTTCACATTTTTTAGTGAAAGACTCACAGTAACAATTGTCTTTGGGTTTTTTTGGTTGTTATCCAACCCACAGATTTCTCTGATAACTTAAACAGACACAGCAAAAGAAATAAGTGCTGTGGCTGTAAAAGGAATTCAAATAATTACTGAATAAAGACACACACATAATGAGCAAGTTTTTACATGATCTTTAATTTCCACAATATGGTCTTGCTAACCCTTGAACCATGTACTCGCACATACAGTTCTGTCACATATGCTCACTCTCTGCATGTAACAGATATACTAGGTAAATGGGAATATTGCAATATCTTTATAGGAATCAGCACACACTAGATTATTAAAATGTAAGAATGTATGCAGTAACATATTGCTATTTAATATGTGGTAATAGCCATAGATAAAATGTACCAGCTAATTACAGTAAGTTACCAACAAACAAGGTTTTTCCACCCCCTAAATTATGAAGTATAATTTTTTTTTCAACTTGGTTGTCTAGTTCCGCATCTCAAATTAAACATTATTCTGTTTTTGGAGAGACCAAAACAAAAAAAGAGAGGTTTCCTGGAGGACTGAACTACCCAAGAGACTGGCAATAGAGAATTGAACTTCTCATCTCTGGGTTCTAGGTTTGATTCTAATCTAAGTAAATAGTGACTGCAAGTTGTTCAAGATGGGAAAGGAGTTTCAAAAGAATAACCAGGACATGTGCAAAGGAGATAAAATGGTGTCTAATTTCACAAAGCATCACAATGAAAATAAGAATTTCATGACAGCATATAAAATAGAAATTGAATGTTCCTGACTCTTTCATTTCATTTTATTTCCCTTCCTCAGTATTTATTCTAAAACACATTTTATATTGCTTTCACTATTCTCTAATTCTGTTCATTACTTTTCTACTATACACATTCTTTTGATTTCCATAGGATTTCTTATTTCTGTCCCTCTTTTGCCCAAACACTAAACGTCTTTCTCCATTTGAGTCGTTTTACTTTAGTGTTTATAATTTGTGTTCCTTTCCCTGTAGTCCAACTTGTATTCCTTTACAACAGCCTACTTCAATATTTCCCCTATGGAGGGACCAGGGGTAGATTAGTGAATAACTGAAGGGTTAGAATTTATATTTGGTTTCAAATTGAAAACAAGTCAATAGTAACTGTAAATATGCTGATCTTAAAGTGTTCAATCATTCATGAAGGCATGTGCAGTTCTTTTTAATGAGAGCACATGAGAAATGTCTGTTGATGAGAACTGCCACATTAACATCTATCCCTACTGGACCAAATTGGAGAAAGTTACCTGCCCCTGAACCCACTTCTGGTAATTGGCATCTACCTCTGCGTCTTTGGTACTCTCTGCATGTGGAGCCAGAAAGCAAAAGATATAGAAAGTAGTAGTCTAAAAGGAAGGAACAAGATACCAACTCAGCAGTAACCATGCACCCTCAGAGAGGGAGGTAGGCCCATAGCACGGGCCAGCAGTAGCACCGATATTGAAGTAGAGATGACACTCGTAGGAAATGGCAGAGCTTCATAGTGAATGGATTTCTTCTGTGTATGCTTTGCTCAGCTCAGAAATAGTTACCATATCTGACATTTGTCTTTGTCGTCATTAAGCTTTGAAGTCAACACCTCATTTGGATAAATGGAAGAATCTTTTACTTTCCGCAGAAGTACTGTTTCAGTCTATCCTCAGTTTTGAAAAGATGACACTGCAAGAGTTCTATTTGGTTCATGTTTTTACTTTGCTTCGCTAGCTTATAAGCTAGTGTATTTCTGTTCTTTACTTCAGTTCTTATAAAAATATTTTGTGTGTGTGATGCCTTAAGAACTGCTGTAGTTTTATAGAGAATCATCAGTCCCAATGTGTGAGAAAGCTGCCGTAACTTGCTTGTTTCAAAGTTGCACCGAAAAGGAACTTCTATACTGAAATTGTGTTGCTCAGAATAAAATTATTTAGCAGCAAACAGATGGTCTTGTCACTGATGCCCAAAAGATATGAGTATTATTACTATTACCAATTTAAAGAACTTCTCTTTTAGCTACAGTGGACAGGAACTACTTTTAGATCTCAAGTTGCCAGGTTTATATCCCAGCTGGGCAAATTTGCTATGAACTAAAATGCACTCAGCTTATTCAAAGAACTGTATTAATGCTACTCTACGACTCACTAGCGTTCTAAAAGAGGATTCACAAAATACTTCCTTAAAACCTTCTTGTCCATTATAAATGCTTTTCTGCATTGTGCACCAACACCTACAAGACCAATTGAATGATACTTTCTCAATAATGGGACTGGCTCCTGTGTTTCAAGGAATATGCAAAATATCTTCATATGGTAAATCCTATAGATATCTTCTTGTAAATCCTACAGATATCTTCTCACAAATGTTTGCAGCTGTGAAAAGTTCTGCATATATGTTAACTCTCTGTGAGCCTGGAAAAGGGTCCACGCATGCACATACACACACACACACGTACATCCAGAGTGCTGTAGAAGGGATGGAGTTTCTCTGGATTTATACCACTGTAGCAGCTAACTTCATATATCTGATATTTTCTGGTAGCAGTGCTTTTATTTTTTTTTATTTTTGATATTACCTTATCTTGGACCAGTTGAATAGCAGATAGATATGGTAGATGAACTTTTGGGCACAAGGCACTCTTCCTCAGGCCTGAGAAAAATGTCTCTCCCACTGTTCAGGTCTGGTAAAAGGGATCACCAAACCACTCGTGCTTCTTTCATATTTCCTGGAACATTATACTTATAACAACATTTCAGTACATTTTTGGTAAAAAAAATTGGTACTTGGAAATGAACTTCTTAGCATTATGCATTGACAAGACATTTCCAGTGCTAAAACTGCGATCAACATATGGCCTAACCTCTTTCCTTCTTAGCAGAATATATGGTCTCATCAGATAACCAAAGCTATATAGAGAAACCATCTAGGGAATTTGAACAATGGATGTTCAGCTTCTCACTTTTGTTTCATGGGTTGTGTAAGAATTCATAATTCAGAAAACAAACTGGTTTGCAGCATTGCTTCACCCAAGAAAAGTAAGACCATTAAAGTGTACATACTTTTAAAAGCTGACACTGATGTTGAAAAAATATCCTTTTGGAAGATGAAAATCTGGATTTGGTTCTATTTACTAAATGCACATCTTCAACCTGGGAGCACTGGCATGTATAGAAAGCCAGACACATTAACCCCAACAACAGGGTCTAGGAAGCAGCTGAGGATAGGAACAGGCTAAATATAGGGGAGGCATGTGTGGATGGCAATGAAGAGGTGTGAGGGGAATGGGGTGGGGGCAAGGTTGAGTTATCCTGTTCTTCTAGAAAGGACTAGATATGCCAAAATTTGACATTAAACCTGAAAAGTTTAATTTATTTCAGTCAAAATGTTTAAGTGGGTTGGGGATTTGGTAAAGTAGATTTTCTCATTCCTAGTGGACAGATTTGATAAACAAGTATGTGAAAACATAATATATGTTCTTTGTATTAATATACAGTATTACCAAATAGCTCCAGAGCTCAGGACACAAATGGGGCTTTAGATTAGCTGTCAACAATGTCATATCCATGTTAATAATGCCCTCTACATGCCTGGGGCTGACAGTTTTTCTTATTTTTATTCACAAATTCCATTTAATAACAACAATAAGTCACTCCAGACAGTGCATTTCTAAGGGATTTTTGCACTTCTCAGGTGGTTAAAGTCACTTGACCTTCGGCCTCATGCCTTAAAAACTCCCTAAGAGATGTGCTAAATTGCCCAGAAATACATTGCCTGTCATGTCTTGTTGCTTAATTAAGGTCCAGCCTAGATGGTCTATAAGGACTGCCCTTAAGTAATTACTAATTGATCTTCTACTCAAGAAAAATGAATAAATTCCACAGCAGCCACACTGTCATATGGCATTTACTCAAATTCATATTCTTCCAATAGTGAAGGAAGAACACAGGACAGCTTGCTAACACAAGGTGTAAACATCTTCAGAGCAGCTAAAGATCACTCCAATATTTGTTACACAATTTAGGCAGTAGCCAGGGCTCAAAATATCTGATATCATGAAAGGTTAATAATCTTCTTTAGTGTGTTTGAATTTTGTGAATGCTAAGAAGCATTCAGAACTCCCCAAGTTTCTGCTGGCTTTGCCTCCTTTGAACAATGCCTTGAAAATACTCTGATGTTTGTTGCAAATATGACCAGGCCAGCTCAAAGCCGTGACAATATATTATCTAATGATAACAGAAATTATAACTATAGGTTGCAAAAATCTAGTAAAAAGTAGTACAGCTTTGCATCACTTTGAGATATCTTATTTCCAAATTATATCAAGAGTCAATTTTCCAGTTAGTGTACAAACTGACTATCAGATTAATTAAGAAACACTTGACTGATTGTGTTCCGTTTTCCATATAGAAGCCATATAAGCCACAGAGGCAGTAAAGATAATATCAAATAATTCCAGGCAGTTTTGTCTTCTGGTTTTGGAAGCCAATACAGATAGATCCCTTTGGCCCGCATCACAAAACATTCCCATGAAGAATGATTTTCAATTCTTAATATCATGAGATAATGAGAACAAAGAAATATAATGGATATATATTGATAATCACCTAACTCTGGACAAATGAATTTTATATCAATCAACTATGAATAAATAGTTCTCAAC
Source organism: Gavialis gangeticus (assembly GCF_001723915.1). Lineage (NCBI taxonomy): Eukaryota > Metazoa > Chordata > Crocodylia > Gavialidae > Gavialis > Gavialis gangeticus. The sequence goes on from NW_017728995.1 coordinate 38,305,248, forward strand.
CTACTTCTAAGTTAGTGGCCACATACTACCTTGAATTATTTGGTGAAAAAAAACTACCCCAACATACTTTCAGACAAAGGAATACAGTAAAGAAATACACTGAAATCTTGGCCTGTTGGGGCACATCCTGATGAGTGTGCACATGCAGTTTGTGGCATTGCAAACTGCATGCAGCATATGTGCCCCTGCTTGCTGTGCTGCTAATTTGCAGCACGGTGGAGTTTTTTGACACTAGAATCTAGGGTGATCCCAATGTAAAAAAAACCTGATGCTAAAAAAAGTGGTGCAGTGCACGCAGAAGCAGCATGCACTGTCAGAAAGGGAAGCTGGATGTCCAGAGCCATGCTCTGACTGCCAGCCAAGCTCTGAGCAGCTGGCTCAGTGCTGCTACTGTTGCTGCCACCCTAGGAGGCCCCCAGGACCACAGTTAAGCCTTCTGGGGCTAGCACAGATGCTGGCCTCAGCCTCCCCTACCCCACCTGTGTTATTCTGCTGTGCACCAGGGCACATGTGCAGGGGTGTGCCTGGGGACAAATATCAGTGGCACAGACATATGGGAAATGTTCGCCCCTGTACATGCACACTCATTGGGACACACCCTTGGAACCCATGATAGTTCTGCCTTTGACTTCAATGGGCCAGGCTTTTGCTTCTAATTACTAGTAGTGATATAAATCTATGGGAAATCAAGAAACCCTTTGCATATAAGGTAAAGTCTCCTACATGTGAATAAGCCACATCTAATGGTATATTGTATAGGCTGAGTAGCCTTAATACTCCAAACACTCAATCAGTCAAAACTGAAACATTTGTGAGAACTGAATGTCTTTGCTTTTTATTGTTTCTTTGCAGTGATTTATGTGCAGAGGAAATCCATGCTGAAGGAAAGCTAATTTCTTATAGTGAGGATTAGAAAGTTGGAAGTCTAGGGTCACTTTCTGAATACTGCTGTCCACTGGTGACCATATACATTATTTAACTATGTACCTCAGTATCATACAGTGGGAGACATTATGATATGATGATATCATATAGACACACAGTATCTATAATTTTATATATTTAAAGGGACCTTATCTTAATCCTGTTTATCCACTGTCTATTAATGTGATATCCAACCATTATGTTTTTCATCTTTAAAATAGGAATTTACCATCTTAGCCTTGTTAAAGTGGGCTCTGGAATTGCAAACTTCTAAGTAAATACAATTTATTAACATCATTCAAGAGGAATATGCTTTGATGCAACATTATTGTATGCACGCTTGTTCTTATTTGCCTGGAATTTGTAAAGTGTTAAGTGCAGGGTTGCACAAAAAATCACAGATGGTGACCTGCAAGGGGTCTGCCTGGCTCTTCCCAAGATAAAAGCTGGTCATTTAAAAATATATTTGAAATGTTTTCCACTTTTTGTTTATTTTAAGCAAAACTTCATCTCATCTCATTTCTGTGATGATAACTCAGAACAAACTGCTTAGTGAAACTGGTAATGGATAATATGTGTAACTGTTGTGTAAGAGAAGGTAACTTGTCATGATACAGCATTTTTACAGTTACTCATGGGGAACGTTACAATAAATTTACTAATGACACTTTTTTTCAGAACAATCAAACTTTGTGTTATTTTATTTACAAATGTATCATGTTAACATTATTGAATTTTATGGAAGTATATTCCTTTAAAAATAAGGAGTCCAGTATATTGATATTTTCGATTTCTAGATGTAACTGGCTTCATCCAGCTGAAAATTCAGTTGCTGTCATCATGTTCCACAATGGTTTTAGTGTTTTTATCTAACATTTTTTCTCCCTACACATGTGGGTTTTATATCCTCTTCATTTACTGGGAATTTAGAGGATCTGAACTAAATGTAGCTAAAAGGAACTTTTTGGACGAACTGTCTGGGATTTGTTCAGATCTGTTAAAGTAATGGGGAAAAGCACAAAAGGATAAAGAAAAGAAAGGCCTTAATCTTTGTTCCATGAGTGATAAAGCAGCATCACATGGGTGAAAATTGGCCTGACCTTCACCCACATGATGTTGCTTCTGCCTCAGTCACTCTTTCTTTGCTCTGATTAAGTGAAGATAGCCCCTTTCTCTGCAAGAAAACGTCAAAGAACAAAAAGAAAAAACCCCTGTCTTAACTATAAAAGGTTTATTTTTTTAATCACAGTTGGGCTCATACAAGCCAGTTTCTAATCTTGTTTTTTAAGCTAAAAAGTGCCTTTTTAGAAGTTCTGTGTCTCACTTTCTTTCACCCTCTGCTCCCTCCCCCACCCCCAATTCCCCCCTCCAAATCTCAGGGTCTAGATCTTAACTTGCTTCCCTTGGATGTGCTTTGTTGCTCATCCTTACTTTTACATGATAGCTGTTTCACTTAAATGGGTTGTTCTCTAAAGGATTGCCCCTTGGGGAATGGAAAAACTGGAGGGAGGGAGAGACAAGGCACTACTCAGCTGGCTTAAAGGGCATACATAGTACATCTATTGGCAGGGTATTGCCAATGCTCTGAGGAAACTTCTAGTGGTGTTATAGCTCAGCTTTTACCACTGGATGCCACACACCAACTGATACATGGTATTAAATATCAGGTTATCCATGTTCATATAGCCAAGGGAACTGTTCTGTGACATTACTGTCAAACAACCCCCTGTGACTAATATTTTTAACAGCATGGTATTTAAAATTTGACAAGGATATAATAATTCATTCTTCAGATAGTCAACATACTATGAGAGCAAGTAATGTCTTCAAAGTATGTTTCAAAGGGTCTATTAAAATTAGGTTCCTTTTTTATGTGCATTATAATTATATGTACTATAATTTAATTTTTAACTATTCCAACTATAGTCAAATAAGAAATTTTGAAAGGATGGTGACCTACTCAAGTTTAGAATTAAAACAAATAATGGTATAAAAAACTTAGCTGTTTTGAAGAAAAACAAGAAATCTGGCTGAGCTCCAATGAATTATTGACTAAGTCCACTGGCTAGCTTGAATTTCCACTGGTCATTTTTTCCCCTAGACTGCAGGAGCTAAGAATATATGATGGTGAACAACATAATGGAATGTTAGTGTAATGTCTGTTATTGTATTACATATCTAGGCCAGAAAATGAGAAAAGACTATCCCAACTTCCTAAAGCTTGTTGATTTCAAATATCTCAAGTCAGAAACCCAGAAACATTAAAGCTGTCAAATGAATTAATATTAGTTTCAGCATTTTAAATCAAAAACAAAGCTACCAGTGATTACTGTGAAGATCCCATGCTATTAAAGCTACTGAATTGTTAGACATGGCAGTGATGGTTTCACCGTGTTTTAACAGTTTTAACATATGAGAACACCACTATGGAATTTACTTCACAGAATAATGTGTCCTACCTGGGATAGATGAGCATATTGAAAACAACCATCTCTCTTGCTCTTTGGGAGTGGTATACATCTTGAGAAAAATCAACATGTATTTTTTCTGGTCTGTCAGAAACATTGGCAGTGTGTCTAGATTCAAACAGGGAGGAAAACTTCTAAACGTGAACTAAATTAAGGTAAAAGCAGTGCCAAATATCTTCCTACATTCTGGGTGCATCTACACATGATGCTACATCACTGTAGCAACATGCTATGGCGATGTAGCATCCATAAGTAAAAACCATGATGCCACAGCTACGTGACTGTACTGTCACGCTCTCTCAGTATAGTATGTTGCTATGGTACAATTACTCTAGAGTAATTTACTCAGGATTTACTCTGTTAAGGAATGGGTCCACAATCAGCTCTCCCAAGCTAGCAATACGCAGCGGGTACATCTATACGAAACACTAAGTCACCATAGCTCGTACCTATGGTGATGTAATTCAATGCTACGGAAGCAATGAGCTATGCAGTAGGGTCAGAAACAAGTCATGTGCTACCAGGACTGCATAGTACCGCGTGTACTGCACAGTGGGGCACATGTGTAGACATGTTTTGTAGGTACCACTGCAATGCCTAGCCATTAGGTGTGAGAAAGCAGATTTGCACTGAGCAAATTACTAGCCCTGGAAGAATTGACTGGAAGAGTAGACGCACAAAACATTGCATGCAGTAAATTTTCCACATAGTAAACTTACTACACATTTTTCCAAGGAGTAGTTTTTCCATGGATTTGAGTGATGCACTATATAGCAAATCTGGTCTCACACATCTATTTCATTTTTACTGCCCAGTAAAATAATTTACTATGAAGTAAATTTGTTGCATGCCCATGACCTAAGTCATGGAAAGCCTGTGGATCAGTCACTCCCACAACTTTCCACCAGAGGCAGGGTCTGGAATACAGCTCTCACTTAGTACTCTTGCTGATTTTGCTGTTGTAAATACTTGCAGTGGCAGCTACAATTTGGAGCCTCATCCAAAGTCTACTACATGCAACAAACGCTCTCATTGACTTGAGTGAGATTTGACTAAAGTACTTGATCCTTCATTTAGAATTGCTAATTTAATAGTGTAATAGTCAGATTCAAGGAGCTTTTGGTGATGGATTCTTCTTCTTTGTTTGTGATACTACTAAGGGTAAAAATATTACATACTTCCATGACAAAGTGAATATGCTCTCTACTTGCTTCTAACTATTAATTTGCTCAATGTGTAGATCAATATGAATATATAATGTGTGTGCCTGGGTGTATGTATAATTCATAGAAATAAACTTTTAATTATGGTCAAAAGTATCCAAGAGAGTATTATCATTGGGCCAAATTCTTCTCATGCCAACATGTTTTTAACTGCAGTATTTAACAACCACATGTTTTTAATTTCATGGCTTGAATCATTATTTCATTAACGAGAATACAGCATATAAAATACTGACATAATGGGCTCTGTCACACATCATGATGTTGATAATGTGTCAAAGGCGTGAAATTTTAAAAGATGGAACATGCTGAAAACCACATTAAAAAAACCTGTTTTGATTTAAACTGCTATAAATATTTTTAAAACATGTTTTTGACTGAACTGTCTGTTGTTTTAAAAAATGCTTATGTACTTACCTCTCTGCTGCCCCATAACACTGTAAAAGCTCTTGTTGAACAAAGCAGTATCATCCCTGATGGCAGGTATCAAGCAAACTCACTACATCTGTTGGTTGGCAGGGGCAGCCATTTCTAATTTGGAATTAGCCAGTAATGTGGACTAGTGTCTTTGTTTGTTTAAAAATGTTTTAAATGGCCATTATATTGTATTGATAATACACTTTTCTGTACATTAAGTTTACTCAATGTGTATTTCATATGGATTTTCAGTACATGGCAGCTGCATTAACACTAGCTTAAAAGAATCTATTATGGTCTACCAGGTCAAGAATTGACTTTTTTTAAGTGTCTAAGTACTTAGTTACAGTGAATTGGTAATACAATCTCCATACCATAATATGCATATTGTGTATCACAAAAAGGCGAATAATTTATAATCCCCATTTAAAATAAAAGCATAAATACATCCTATGCTCAGCAGATCCTAAATGTAGTACCAGTTCATATTTAAAGACTTAAAATGTTCATGAGAAAGGCCAGAATGGCTTGAGATTTGGTTACATATCTCATATAACTAATGCATGATTTATAACTTTACTTGGATTTGTTGTTGTTATTGCTTTTTTATCATTATTATTTTTGAATTTCCACTGAAATGCGATTTGGGACATCCATGAGAAATTCTGTGCCCAAACATCAATAGAAGTCCAAAAAACAAAAAATCAAAATAAGGCCAACACACATCTTTTTTCTTTAATATGACATAAGATAAATACGGAGAATCACTTCGATCTTCATATGCAGTTAGCTTCCAGCATGCTTTATTCATCACAATTGCCCCTTGAGCAGACCCATTGAAGTCAATAAAGAATTATTTAAGGAGTCAAGTAAGGATGTCAGAAACTACCTTCTGATCATTTCATGCTGTATTGTCTTGTTTCACAAGTGTAATGCCATTCAGGTATTACTTTTCGTCTATAAATGTATTCTTACATTCTTCCATTGTCCTTGATATTTATGCTCCTTTCACAATGGAAAACAATCCTAGATTATGGTTGAGCTTTAGTATAGGGAAGGGAAGAATGTGTGATGTCACCAATAGACTTAAGTGGTTCTCGCTGCTGTGTACCACACTATATACATCTTGTCTGTCCTCCTGAGAATTTTCTGTGGTAGCCATTGCTTCACATGAGGTTTAGTTTTTTTTGCTGATATCAATATACTGGAGGGATGTAAAATCATCTTGTTTTTGGGTCTTCTGCTTGGTGTTTCACATACTTAAGTTTCATCTGTAATGCCTTAAAATAATGTTCATTATATTTTATACACCAAAATGGATCTGAATTATTCCCAGAAGGCTATGTGTTTAAACTGGCAAAAAAGAATGATTGACATCAAGCATAAGTACTTTTGTCAAGGCTTTGGCTTGCTATTAATTGGAAAAGCTATTCTAATGAACACTGTCCACACTTACCAGATGTGCTATCAAGGACAAAAGCCAGTTATTTACAAAAGTCTGCCTCACTCCTAATGCCACTTACTCCAAATGTTAACAGTTTAAGTCACAAATTCTGTTCCAAAAATATGATTGGAAAAAAATGTTGAGCTTAAAGGTTCAAAGAGCAGCAATAATTGCTCTTGGCTAGTTGCAGGAAAAGTGATTGCTCAAGCAAATTGAGTTTGGACACCAAGCAGCCTTATATATTTATGCTGTCTCAGAGAGCAGAATTTAGAGGCATTCATATTAAATTAAGGTGCTGTCTTAATATTAAATGTATAATAACTACAGTGACAGAAAATCCATCCCATTTCTTCTTTGTCTCTGAGTGCATGATCCTGTTTATCGAAAGCAATAAGGTCATTAGCAACTTCAGTAGGGACAAGACCAAGACTGAGTCAAAAATAACATGGTATTTATAAGCAAATTGAAACGGAGGTTGCAGCTTGATGTTTGGGAATGTCTGTCTCCAGAACATTAAGGCATATGGACAGGTGGTTATGTGGAATTGCAAAGGAAA
>NW_017728995.1:38317279-38318880 GCF_001723915.1 Gavialis gangeticus
TGTCTGCTGAAGATCAAGTCAAGGGAATCGCTCTTTTCAGAAGTGTTAAGGTTGAACAAAGGCCACAGGTTAAATGAAGAAGTATACAACTAAGGGATCAGGTAGAACTAGGTGAACTGAATTTACCAAGGATGAGACTTGGAGACTGAGACTAAAAAGGAAGAGGAAAAGAGTCAGAAGTAAATTACAATACAGTATATAGTCTTAGAAAAATATATAATTTAAACATAATTGACAGCTCCATGTCTAAACAAATTCTTAAATGATTAAGAGATATGTAGTGAGGTTGGGCAAGACAACACTTTCTCCATGTACTGCAAGGCCAGTTTTATGTTGCAGAGCTTTGGCCAAAATTGCTGGTTCACACTGGCCACTTGACTCAGATTTATGGCTGATGTAACACAGAGCATGCTGGTAAATCTGACCCAGGTGTCTTGTTTCCATTTGTGGCTTTCCCACCTGACTACATCTGGGCTCTTCCTAGTTTAGGCACATATAAAATGCATTTTTATTTTTTTGTGGTTCAGAATATCAAAATCAGGCTAGAATTTTCTTATTTGGGGATGAATTCTTCTCTTGGATGTGTTCCTACTGGGACAGATGTGTGTGCATTCAACAGTAGAATAGAGAATATGGTCCTTAATTGTATGTGGTTATTTGTCTCCTGACTTACCCATGGAGCAAATAATGCATGCTTGCAGAATAGACCAAGGTCTGGTAAGAGCTGTCATATAAATATTTAGAATTCTTCTCTGGAAATTGAAAAATAAAGCTCAGAGAAGTGTAACTTAATTATTAACAATTTTCTGGTATGTTTCTTATTCTTCAGATCATTAGTCAGGTCAGATACACTGGAGTAAAGTAGTAGATGATTTCATCTTGTGATATTTATTTGTTTATTGCTTCCACAAACTGTCAATTATAAGAGCCCAAATTTGGTCTTTGCTGTGACCAGTATGGCCTGTTTCAGCAGCTCCCCAATTGTCCTGTTTGCAAAAACAAATTCACAGGTGGGAAATTTGGCACTCCCCAATGACATAGCTATACATATCTAGAAGCTTTATATAAGATTCATACAGTATTGTCTACCTGATCAATTGAGTACTGAGGATTTGGAACAGGCTCCCCCAGAGATGGTACATTCATCTACCCTGGCAATCTTCAAAAAGCATCCTGACACCCAGTTTGCTGGGGTCATCTGATCCCAGCAGTCTTTCCAGCCCAAGTACAGGGGGCTGGACTCAATGATCTGTAAGGTCCCTTCCAGCCCCTAACTGCACTGGTCCGGTCCTGCAGGGAGCAAACCAGGAAAGCCAAGGCTGTGACTGAACTCCAACTAGCTTCAAGTATCAAGGACAATAAAAAGTCCTTTTTCAGATATGTGGGAAGCCAGAGGAAAAGCAAGGGCAACATTGGATCCCTGCTAAACCAGATGAGACATCTGACAACTGACACCCAGGAAAAAGCCAACCTAATAAATGGGTACTTTGCGTCGGTCTTTTATCAGTCCCATGGGACTCCCATGCCCACTATAGGACAGGGAGGTCCAGGTGGGGGAGATCCCCTGCCCTCCATCAATGCTGACCTCGTGGTGGAACACC
>NW_017728995.1:38323880-38326009 GCF_001723915.1 Gavialis gangeticus
TTGACCACAAGATGAACATGAGCCTTCATTGCGATGCTGCGGCTAGTAAAGTGACCAAAACACTGGCTTGCATCCATAGATGCTTCTCAAGCAAATCCCAGGACTTCATTCTCCCGTTGTACTCAGCCTCGGTGAGGCCGCAGCTGGAGTACTGCATCCAGTTTTGGTCCCCACAATTCAAAAAGGATGTGGAGAAGCTTGAGAGAGTCCAGAGAAAAGCTATGCACATTATCAGGGGTCAGGAAAACAGACCCTACGATGACAGGCTGAGCACTATGGAGCTCTTTAGCCTGGAAAAGCACAGGCTCAGGGGTGATCTGATGGCCACCTATAAGTTTAGCAGGGGTGGCCACCAGTATCTGGGAGGGCATTTGTTCACCAGAGTGCCGCAAGGGATGATGAGGTCAAACGGTTATAAACTACTGCAAGACCATTTCAGGCTGGACATAAGGAAGAATTTCTTTACTGTCCAAGCCCCTAAGGTCTGGAATAGCCTGCCACCGGAGGTGGTTCAAACACCTACATTGAACACCTTCTAGAGAAATTTGGATGCTTATCTTTCTGGGATCCTATGACCCCAGCTGACTTCCTGCCCCTCGGGCAGGGGGCTGGACTCGATGATCTTCCAAGGTCCCTTCCATCTCTGATGTCTATGAAATCTATTAAATCTATGAAACTATGAAACTAGTGGAAAGACTTACTGAGTAAGCAATGGCCAGACTGTTTTCTCAGGGACAAATTCTTGTCTATTACCTGAGTAGAATGGCATAAGATTTTCTCTCATCTAGTCCTACTCTAGCCAAATCTCCAAATCTGAATTGAATCAGAGGACCCTTTAATCTCTCCAAATTGAATCAGAGAGATTCGGAAAGATTCAGAGATTTGGACATAGAGACAGCTTTATATGTTTTTTCTACATACCTCTAGGTTGCAGGGGCTCATCAGTCCTGCGATGCTGGGGCACATGCAGTGTCCCACAGAAGCACGGGCAGCTCCGCAGCGTGCTCAGCGGAAGACCCAGATGTGGACCAGAAGCACTCTGGTCCACTTCCGGGTCCACCAAGGAGTGCTTGGGGGGGCCCCCTGCACCTCCCCAGCTTGGTGACTGGTTCCTCCTGGGTCTGAGGGGGTTCATTTCTGGGTTCACTGCCAAGCATGTGAAGGGCCCCCCCACACTCCTGTGGGACGCTCCATGCACCCCAGCATTGCAGTGATCACGAGTTGTGCCTGCTACCTCAAGGTATGTAGAAAAATTTTTTAAACCTGTGTCTATGTCCGAATTGCTGATTCTCTGAATCGGTATTGAATCTTCAGGTTCAGATTCAGCCAAATCGAATCAGGGACAGTGATCCAAATCAATTAATTGAATCACTGTCCCTGATTTGGGCTGAATCTGAATCAAATAGGGTCCACTTTGCACCCCCCCAATAGCCAGGACTCCTGGGCTGCCCACATGTAGGTGGTTTGGCAAGTAAATCCATAACTCTGTGGAGGCATTAGCCATAAATTTCATGTAACCTAGCCACTGTTTCTGCATAGGGTCTGCAACAGCTAATCACCCCTCCAGAGCAGGACCACTCTGCATAGGGCCTTAAATGTTCATGGAACAACTGGATTTTGCTTTCTTTCATGATTCCTTTCACTGAGTTACACTGCATGCACTTTCTAGATTATACAGTTACATTTTTAGAGTGGAATAAAATTAATCATGTCTGAGTTTATTGTAATGTATGTCAATATTATCAAAATAGAAGTAGATGTATATGTATATTAATCATATCTAGTTATCCATGAACTTAATTTACACAAGGAAATTTGCATTATTTTAATAGTATTCTTTGGAAATAAGATTAAATCGTTTTGGTTTGACAGTTGATGTCTTCACATGTTTTGCTTGTTTTAAGATACATTTATATTAATTTGCTTTATCAATAATATAGTTTCATAGTTTCATAGTTTCATAGTTTCTAGGGTCGGAAGGGACCTGAGCAGATCATCTAGTCTGACCCCCTGCCATGGCAGGAAGAGCACTGGGGTCAAATGACCCCAGTAAGGTGGTCATCCAACCTCCTCTTAAAAACCCCCAGGGTGGGAGCCTGCACCACCTCACTTGGAAGCTGGTTCCAGAC
>NW_017728995.1:38326019-38337821 GCF_001723915.1 Gavialis gangeticus
TGCCAGAATAATTTTCTCGAACAGCTTGCCCAGGATCGAGGTAAGACTGACTGGCCTGTAGTTCCCCGGGTCCTCTTTCCTCCCCTTTTTGAAGATGGGAACCACGTTGGCCCTCTTCCAGTCCTCCGGCACCTCTCCAGAGCACCACGAGTGTTCATAAAGCCGCGCCAAGGGACTTGCAATGATCCCAGCGAGTTCCTTCAGGACTCTAGGGTGAAGATCATCCAGGCCGGCTGACTTAAAAATGTCCAGCCCCTCCAGAAGCTCCCTAACTAAATCCTCACTCACTCTAGGCCCAGGTGAGCCTCCCCTGGGGCCCAAAGGGGGCCCAGCAGGGAGGTGGCAGTTCTGGTCCTTACTGAGGAAGACAGAAGCAAAGAAGTTATTAAATATGTTGGCTTTGTCGTCTGGCATGACAACCAGATTCCCCGCCTTGTCCTGCAACGGCCCCACATTTCCTGGGGCCTTCTTTCTTCTCCCTACGTACTTAAAAAAGGACTTCTTGTTGTCCTTAATCCGGGAAGCCATCCCCTGTTCCATCTCTGCCTTGGCCTTCCTAACCATCCCCCTACATCCCTGAGCAACTGCTGAATAGTCCATTGATATAAAACATCAATGGAGCTCTTATCAAGGTTAAATACACCTCAGAGAAACCATCATCCTTTATCTTTTGTTTTATTATTATTACTGTAATTGCTGACAGAGTTGTATTGTTATCACTGGCAGAATAATAAAAACTCCATTTTGCCTGGCAGGAGGTTCCAGGTTGTTCTGCTCCTGCTTTCAAGCAGCATTGCAACTAGAAGTATGTATTCCTTCTAGAATCAGAACTGGAAGTGTCTAGTCTCTCTCAGAGTTAAACTGTTCCCTTTGCAGGAGACCACATGTATGTGGATGATTCCAGAGTTACTTCACTTTAAAGCAAGCATAGCTCAGGGCAAGCTCAGTCTCTTTCTCAGCTTCCTGAATGTGTTAATCGATAAACAGAGGTTTATAGTCTCTCTTTGTTTAACAAGGTTTAGAGACAATTCCTTGGAAAAGGAATAATAGGAGATCCTTTCACAGCTGTATCAACAATATCCTTTCTATTAAAAAAAATCCAGCAGCTGACATGGCATGTCAAGCACTACATATTTGGCCAAGAAAACAAAGTATAAAAGATACTGGCCAATAGCACAGTACTTGGAACACTGCCATGGCTCTGTAAGCTGATGCTACCTTATTTCTTAGATTCTTTGGAATCTTTCTGGGACTCAATAGCACTCCAGCACTACCACATTCCTGCTAGATATTTCTTTTCTTGATACATGAGATCCATGCATGAACTAAAAGGAGCAAATGAACATCAGGTTTACATCACCACTGATATGTGGATGATTGATCACCCATTAAATCATATACAGTGCTAGAAACAGCATACTGGATAGTGTTAAAGTTGCTTTATTTTTCTACTGTATTTAAACATAGACTACTTGGTAATCTGCAATATACATTTTTGCCAGTTATGGACCCCAGAGGGGTGGGAAATGTTATACCACTTTTAAACCCCTGTCCTTGTCCAGTGGGGCCTACTTCAGCCATTGGTACAACTTAGAGTTGTTTCAGGGCTGCTCTAAATTACATCAGTTGGTAATTGTTCTCATGGGGCTGTCATGCATCCAGAGGTTGCAGGAGTGTAAAGTACTCTGGCTATGCCAGCAGTCCACCATTTTCATGATGAGGCAAGGAGCAGGTGGTACAGAGCTCTGAGGGAATCCCTAGATGGTGGTTTAAAACAGCTTTCCAAACCCTTTTTAATTGACAGGTCAGTATAAATAGGTCAGCATAAGGGCCAGACTCTAGGCTCATATGTTTTTCATTTAAATAGCTTTAGCATTGTTGAGAGACTTGGAGATTGACATGTCTATATAACGCAAAACCAGATACAAACCTTCTCTACAGGGACTGGGCCTGATTCTTTGCTTAATTACTTTGGGTCTCTGCTGGTGTAACTCCATTGTCTACCAAGGAATTACTTCTGATCTACATATTTGTAAGTGAAAGGAGAATTGCCCCCTCCCCCACCCCTTAAGTAGGATTTAGTAATTCAGGCACCCTTTCTGTCCTTCATTGTCTTGTGCAGAGGCCAAGGACAACAAAATCAGGACACATTTTAGAAGGTCTCCTATATGCATCTATGGCTTGCCTTGTTTAGACAGAACCTTCAGGTGTAAGTGCAAAACAGGTAATGTCATGCCCAATTGCTGTATACAATACACACTGTGCTAACACATTTTTCAGAAGCAATGAAGGAAAGCAGCTATAAAAGTAGTCCTTAATGTCAACTATGATGCTGTTTTGATGTGTCACTTGCCTGGTAGGAGCTGGATGGAGATGATCAAAAGTTTCAAAGATAACTGGGACAGTCCAAAATTAAATTAATGATCTATCAGTTCTCTGAGCTAAGCAGTTCCCCATGCTGGTGTTATTAAAATTGGTATGAAATACAGTATAAAAATTGGAGCATAGTAGAAATGTGGTGTAGTGTCACATGTAAGTCTTTCATCTATGCTATCTTATTCAATAAACTGGTGTATGATTTCATGGTAAAAAATTACTAGTGTCTACTGTGGTGGGAGATTTTTTCTCCTCTATCTCTTTCCAGTCCACTTTAAGAAAGACTGGTAGTTCAGGAAAGAAAATTATACTGTTGTGAACTTGGATTTGTGCATGTATGTGTATGTGTGTGTATATCAAATTGTCCCAAGTGAATTAGGACTTTAATGTTTGGAAATATGGGATGGAGCCTAGGGAATGACCATGGGTGTTTGTTTTCATATCTCTTTTCAGAGTTTCTTTGTCATGCTGCCAACTGTTTTTCTTTCTGGCTGTTCTTCTAGGTTTTCCTCAGAAGTATGTGAGAACATCACATTGAACCCTGAGGTTCAGTGCATTCCATGAACATAGACAGAAGACATCTGCACAGATACAGAATTTGCAGACTGCAAAAGAAAATTAAAGATCCAAGAAAGAACTGCAGAGCCTCAGGAGAACACAGAAGGACTTCTAAAAAACAGTAGGTAGGTCCCAATAATTGCAAAGAGTACATGGAGGGTAACGAGGGGTGTAGGTTGTAGGCATGTTGGTCTAAGGACATAGGCAGACAAGGTTGTTTGGATAAATCCAGTATATTTAATTAGACCAACTCAAATAGTTGGAAAAATTTTTGTTAGCAAGCTTTTGGGCACAAACACCCTTTGTCAGACTGGGGAAGCATCTGCAGATGGTCTGTCTTCCTGGATGGAGTGGTAAAGCAGCCAGAGGCCAGTACATATGCAAGAAAGCTAGTCAGTGAAAATGTAAATTGAGGTGGTCAGTAGGTGAGAGACAGGTGGGAGGAGGGGGGAATGAATGTAGCTGTAGTCAAAGGATGAGACAGGAAGGTGGGGGGTAATGATTGATTCCACAGAATGTGAATTTATAAGATATGGATCAGTGTCTTCAATCCATGTAAAGTAAGAGTCAGTGTGCATCACTCTCCACACAGGGGTAGGACAGGGAGTAAGTTTTGGTTCTCTTGCTCCACAGAAAAAACTAGGTACACTATCCCTTTTTTTTGTGATGCTTCTTTGCTCCTCTGGGCCAGTTCATTAGTATAAGCCAGCACTTCAAGGAAAGAGGATGAAGCTAAGGTTCCACCCACTGATTTTCCCTACAACTAATCCTATATCCACTTGTGCAGGAAGAGAAGAGGAGAAGAAGACTGTCCGTGGTCTTGTAATGTAAGCAAACCTATCTAGAACCCATCAAATGCTTATAGACAGGCTCATAGTTGAGTCTTCAGTGAACCTGAACAGATCAGTTCATTTTTATACCCTGCAAACTGAACTTGATTGATGAAAACCAATGTGAACCAAATCCTGCAAGACATTCCCAGGTCTTGCTGTGTTGTCATCTCCCCTGGTCTTTCCCTGTAATCAGCTGTATATAGAGAAGGAAATGATTTCTATCATTTCAGTCCTTCAGTCCTTAAAAGCTAAATTTGGTTCACAGTGGGCACATCTACATGAGATGCTAACTGTGCAAAAGCTTAATAATACTGCGCGATAGCATGTCACAGCACAAACAGTACTAATACACTACTGCACTAAAAAGGCATTTGGTGGTGCTACTGCGTAGTAACTCTGGTTACTGTGCATTTATTTAGTGCTTGATTATACAAGTACTAAATTAAACCACTGCACATTAATGAATGTATAGATGCACCCAGTATTAATATCTTGAGGAGAAAGAACTGTTCTTACTGCATTGTAAAACAAAGGATTTTATGTCCTCCTGTGTATTTTTCCTCTAAAAGAGACTGCATTTCTAAATGCCTAATTATTTAAGAGGGTTAAAATGGGGACTGTAATGAACAAATACAATTATTTTTCACCACGGCTCTTGGGGAAGCTGGCATAGAGGTGCAGGAAATCAGTTAAACTGATGCACTTTGCTTAGCATGGGAGTTCACACAGTGCAAAAAGCTTAATGTGTGCAGCTGAGCTGCTGGTCTAATGGGCATCTGTTTTTTTCCTGAGGAAATGAAATCTCTTACATCAGGGGTCCTGTACCCATTGGTGGTGGTTGGTGAGGATTTTGGTACACGAGTGCCTTTTTATATGTAAGTTTTCCTAATTGATTTATTGAACTTTCCTTCAAAAGGGGAGATCACCCACATGACACTGCCTACCCCACATTGCACAGTACAATTCCAACAGTAACTTTGGGTGGTGGCAGACATGAAGCTCCCCCACTCTAAATCATGGCACTTCACAAAAAGCACAATGTGTTACAGTGACACCCCCTCCGACCCAACAGATGTTCGCTGTTTGGTTGGGGAAGGAAATCAAGCTCCACTTTGGAGCCTATCAGTGGAACCTGCCTGCAGCCTCTCTCCTCTAGCCCTGAACTCTCTCCCAGTTCTGGTGCTGTCTGTGGGATGAGAGGAGAGAGGAGAGAGCTCCGGGTTGGGGTTTGCCCAGTCTGAGCTGGGGGGGGAGAGGGCTACGGAGGGGCCCATGAAGCAGGGGGGCTCCAATCTGCCTCCCTCCAGCTCAGGCTGGGCAAACCCCAACTCAGAGCTCCCTAACTTCCCTCCTCCCAACTCACATCCTGCAAATAGCACTGCAGGGAACAGCCCCAGTCTGCCAAAAGTCCTGACAGAAGGGTAGTGAAGCAGACTCTATGAAAAATTATATAGACCATTTCTATGTAAATTTGTTTTTGGGAGGTACCTCCTAACCCCCAGAGTTGAGCTAATTTTACAGGTTGGTTTATAAGGGGAAGGATTAAAGCTACGCTCCCACTTCCTCCTTGTTCCCCAGGAGGATAATACAGAATGGGACCAAAGCTCAGGAGCTGTAGTTGGCCAAACCTGATGTGGGTTTTGAAAGAAGAGAAAGGTTCCTTCTGCTTTCCATTCCACTGCACGTAAGGGCCAACAGAATCTGGCTTTACCTGTACAGACCAAGGGAGGCAGCCATACAACTGGGATTTGACTCTTGAAGTGAGTGTTCTGCTATGAGAGCACTGGCTCAGTATAGCAAAACCTGTAACATTTTATCTGTACTTCCTAAGGAAATATGGCATTATAGCAAGAAAATCTGTACCTGATGCTCTGTAAGTGGATTCAGGTCAGTTGATCTGGCTCATTAATTATGTGCCCATATAACTCCTGTAACAAGTGAAAGCTATGAGTACCTATGGAGTAACTAAGTATTAAAGTTCACTCAACAATAACTTATTGCCTGCTATTGCTGTTCTCTGACCATTTGTGAAGGTCACACGCTGATTATGTTTATATAAAAAGTCAGGGGCCCCAGCAAGATGTTAAATAAATCCAAGCCTAATTGAAAGGTTACCAGCTTTGCTTGATAAAATCCACTGGTATAATACAAGAAAGGAATGTTTCTATAAGTTTAACTACTGATACCTGGAAATTATGGTAATTACACACCTGACAAGTGGTACATGGGAGTCCTTGCTCTTAAGCAGGATGGTCAGAAGAGAGTCAGACAGCTCCTTTAGTTAAGGATTTTTTTTATTGTCAGAACTGTGATATGCTAAATGTGTTTTGAGTGATTACAGAGGAAGGAAGGACTTGACTTTTTAACTACTTTATTCAGGGGTTCAGGGATACAAAAAGGGTGGCTGCTTACGAAGCAAAAAAACAAACAAATTACTATCAAATCAAGAACACCATGTCATTGCATTCAACACATCACACCATGACAGACACCTTCGCTACATTCCACGTCGTGTCTTACATGCTAGTTATGTGGTCGGAGTGCCGGCCACACAATCGTAGCTATAAATAAACAATTCATACCCTGCTCCATCCAATCATACACATGACAACACCTTCAGCTTCCCACACAAAAAAAACAGGAAAAAAAGCAGCCTGGTGAGGGCCCAGGGCATGGCATGAGCTGGAAGTCGTAGTCTGACACCAAGCCTGCCTGGTCAACCAGACCGGTCATGACATCAGAGTGCGTATTAAAGATGGCCATCCTCCAGGTGGCACAGTGCTCCCTCAAGGGCCCAGCATGCCTCAAAGGCGGGCACCGTCCACTGGAGCACAGTATGCTCAAACTTCAGCGAGAGGTGCGCCCACACCAGGAGATCCCAGCAAGCCAGTTGTGGCAGCTCTTGAGGATGGCCACTTTGGCCTGACCCAGTAGAAAGTTGGCCAAGCAGATGGTGCCTAGCTTGGCCGCCCAGTAGGAGCACACGTAGGTGGTCTCCAAGAGGCTACTGCCCAGCACCTGCAGTGGCAGCTCAAGGGTAACAAAGAGCGGCCACAGGTGAGAACAGTCAAGGAAAATGTGCAAGAGGTTCTCAATGCCCCTGGGGCAGAAGGGGCAGGCCGTTGAGGTGGCTGGGTCAAAGTGGAATGCAAACATGCCAATGGCTAGGATGCTGTGAAGTAACCACCACTGCAGGTCACCAGTCTTCTTGGCGATTGGTGGCTTATACAATATGCACCAAGCCAGGTGGGCAAGTGGGGAATCTGGCAGCCCCAGGCACCGATGACACAGTGTATCGGGGCGGCACACCAGCACCTGGGCATGGCGGACTTGAACCACCCAGGCGTATAAGCCTCTACATGACAGAAAAGCAAAGGGGAAAACTGTGTCAGTATCAGAAGGGACAGGGAGTGTCAACAGGGTGCCAGACCTGCTGGCCAGCTCACTGGCTATAGCCAGGGTGACTGGCAGCATGTGAAAAGCTTCGCTTGGGGCATCTGCGGTGTGGGGGACCTGGTATGCCCAGAGATGGTCATCCAAGATGGCTGCTGGTGGAAGGACAGCCTGGATGTCATGCAGGAGATGGCCCATGCTTCAGATGGAGTACATGCCTAGCCAGGTAGTCAGGGCCTCAGGCAAGAGCCAGGCCAATTGAGCTGGGTCAAGGAAATGGCTCAGGAGGAGGACACGTGCCTGGATGAGAGTGGCCATGAGGCTGACGGAGGCTAGGCTTAGCACTGGGCTCCTCAAGGCTGGATTGTGCACCAGGGGTTCCTTCAGCAGCTGTGGGAACTTCAGGTATAGGGCCCAGGGCTGGAGGCAGAAGGTGGCCTGCCAGGCTCATACCATGCCACAGTAGAAAGCCGGAACCACTGCCCAGTTCAGGAGTGTGAGGTCCAGCAGAAAGAGCTCACGGTCAAAGCCAAGGGCCCCCACCCTCTTCAGGAACCAGCATGAGCTGAGAAGGCACATTTATAGGCTCACTGGAAGTCTGTCAGGGCCCACACATCTTCCTCAGTGTTAAGGAAGAGGGTCATGTCATCTGCATATGCTGACAGCCAGAGCAGAGGGCCAATGGACAGGGTGGAGGTGTCTTGATACAAGACCCAGAGGGCCCCAATAAAGAGAGGCCCAAAGCCAAAGGCCTCCAGGGTCTGGAAGAGGTAGGTGTGGCCCACCCAACTGAAGGCCTTCTCCTGGTCCAGAGAGATGAGGCTGATGTCTAGGCTGAAGAGTTCACTTGCTGTAAGTCACACAGCAGGAACCAGTTGTCTTGTATGGTCCTGTCTGGCATGCCGTAGCTCTGCTAAGGCCCAGTGACAAAGGCCACGATGGTGCGGAGGTGGGTCACCAGCACTTTGTCCAGAATCTTGTAGTCCACGCACAGCAGGGAGACCAGCCACCAGTTCTTAATGCAGCCAAGGTCTCCCTTCTTGGGTAGCAGCGTAAGCACCACTCGGCGGCAGCTGGTCAGCAGGACCTTGTTGGCAAGTCTCTCCTGGAAAATGCACAGGAGGCAGGGGCTGAGGAGAGGCCAGAAGGTCTTGTAGAACCTAGCAGGTAACACATCGAGGCCTGAGGCTTTGCCGGAGGTGAGGCCAGCCACAGTAGCTGTCAACTCCTTTAGAGACAATTTCTGCTCAAGCTTGCTGGCCTCCAGGGCACAGAGATGTTGCAGGACCTTGTGGAGTTCCCACAGGGCCTCAGAGCATGATGTCTCAGCTGCAAACATAGAAGGCAATGGCGTGTTCACATATTTTGCCTGGGTCCATAATTACTTGGCCCTTGGTGCTCTTGAGGTGATCTGAGACTTTGCTTACTGCCTGCTGCCACTCCAGGTTGAAGAAGTAGTGGGTTGAGGTGTTGGTTTCTGCCAGCTCTTGGCAGTGGGTGTGGATCCTCACTCTGCAGGCCATGCTCTCTGCCAAGTCATGTAGGCATTTCCTGTGGAATTGGAGACTCTCGCACAGCACTGCAACACTGCCAGCTGATAGCAGGGTGGCCTTGAGCTCTGCCACATCTTCCTCCAGATCTCAGATATGGTGGAGCAGTTCATTTGTGGCCAGCTGGGTGTACTGCTGGCAAAAGGCCCAGATCTGTACCTTGCCCACATTCCACCATAGCTTCCAGGAGGAGTAGCTCAGTCTTGCAGCCTCCCAGCCCCACCAAAAGTGGGCAAAGCAGTCCTGGAAGTAGGAGTCTTGAAGCAGGCTGACATTGAAGCACCAATAGGATGCCCATGCACAGGTTCTCCCCAGCAGGCTCAGTTCACAGCAGGCCAGGCCATGATCTGACAGGCGCTGTGCAGAAGTGGCAGATGGTGCCTGGTGAAATAAAGGCGGTCAAAGCGGGCCATGGTGAGACCACCGGCACTCATCCTGGCTCAGGTGTACTGGTACACAGCAGGATGCAGGGCTCTCCAGATGTCAACAAGGCCTGCAGTCTCCAGGGAAGACTGCAGCTTGCAGGCTCAGGGCAGGGGAGGTTCAGGTCCTGTGCGGTCTAGCTAGGAGTCAATGGTGCAGTTAAAGTCCCTGCCTATGAGGAGCAGGTCATAATTCTCACTAGGATCGTGCAGGAGGACAGCCAAGGTCTCAAAGAAAGCAACCATCTCCTGGCCATCAGTGGGTGCGTAGACATTGACAAGCAGCAGGTGGTGTTGTGCTAGGGTGATGTGGACAGTCAGTAGGTGGCCAGGGATGACCTCCTGCACCACCGCTGTATCATGCTGTAATTATGGTGATAGGAGAGTCACGACCCCAGCACTAAGGCTGGTTCTATGACTCAGGAACAAGTGGCCTCACCAGGCAGCCTGCCAAGCCACCTGGTTGACCCCATCAGAATGCAGGAAGGTGATGGCCAGCCGCTTCTGGTGCAGGAGCTCCGAGATGGCTTCCTGTTTCACCGGATCTCAACAGCCATTGATGTTAAAAGTGCCAATGGTCATGACTGCCATGGGTGTGGGAGAGGAAGAGCGAGGTAAGGTGTAGGTGAAAGAGCAAGCACCCAAGAGCAGAGCAAAAAAGCAGAGACAGGTTGGGGAAGGTCTATCATGCCCTACTCTACCCCAGGCTCCACTCGTCTCTCACCTCCTGTGTGAGCTTCTCCAGCTGGTAAGCCATTTGCTGAGTGCCTAGATTCTGTTACATAAGTTTGACCGCAGCTCTGGCAGCCTTGACAAAGAGTTTAGGATCTGTGCACCACTGGGTGATGCACTCTGATACATTCTTCTGTCCTTTGGTCTGTTTCAAAAAGGCCAGGAGACCCCCATAGTCGGGGCCGACCCAGGGGTCGTCTGCCAACATGGGTTGGACATTTCTGACAGAAGCACAGAGAGGCTGCACCCCAGGTGGGAGCTCACCCACAAACACAGTGTCTACATCCTCAATATCTAGACACATCAGCCTCCTCTCATCATCCAGGTTGAGGACTGGCTCCAGGAGAGCAACCCCTGCCTTCTTAGGGGGAGAGAGGCCATCCTGCTCTTGAGGTCGCTTGCAACACTCAGAAAACTGGATCTCCATCTCACTAGTCTCCTCATCTAATTCAGTAGGCTGGGATGTGACCAAGAGGTTAGCAGACTCCTCTGCTGCCCCCTGGGTCAGGCCTCCAGAAGATAGGCATTCTGCATAACTTTTACTGCCACTCAACTCCAGAAGCTGGGAGACAGGTGAGAGGTTGGTGAACCCTGCCATTGCCTCCCCCACCTCCAAGTCATTCCCGTTCACAGTCACATGCAACAGGGTCACCGGCATAACAGCCAGAATGGGGTCAGGCTCCCCAACAGAGGTCCCCCTGGTGCGGGCAAAGGAGGGTCCCAGTGGGGATACAGTGTCCTGAGAGGCCCCCTTCACTTTCCTCTCTTTGTTCTTCTTCTTCCTAGTAGGAGCTAACCCACCCTTTGTAGGGGATGGGTCAGACTGCTCTCGGCCCACCTCCCCGGGGCCAGCCACCTCAGATAAGACCACAGTGGAGGGTGGCCAGGAGGAGGCTCAATCCCCATTGTCCAACAGGGCCTTGGTGCCAGTCACTGGTCACCCCAGCTTCCTTGACTGGGGCAGTCAGGGAAGGCAGGGGGCAAGTGAAGGCATCAGCCCCCCCACCTGGTGGGGCCTCTGCACTCGGGGGGGTGGGCCCCCTAGGTTGAATGGGTGAGGGAGAGGGCTGGAGAGTAGTTCCAGCCCCTCTGCTGGATGGTGCTCTCATGCTGAAAACTCCATCCCCCTCAGATGGAACAGGGGTGAAAGGAGGTCGGGAAGAGATCCCAGCCTCACTGGGTGGGACCTATGTCCCAGAAGTGGATGCCACTGTAGTCACTGATGTTCCAGCTGCTCTCCCCCACAGGCACTGGGCTGCCAGGTGGAAAGAGCTACCACATTGGAAGCACGTGGTCTCCCCTAAGGAAAAGAAAATCACAAACCTCCGCCTGTCATGCATGAAGTTCAAGGAGTGAGGCAGAGACCGCGGGCCCTCCCTGAGGAACATGAAAACCTGCCTTCAAAAAGACAGGACATGCTCCAACTTCGAGTCCTTGCTTCCGATCGTCAGTTGGCAAAAGGGACTCGTAGGAACCCCATAGGACTTGAGTTCCTTGGCTAGCTCCTGGTCGGTCACATGTGGGGGCACGTAGGAAATCACCACCCTCACTGCCTGGGTGTCTAGCAGTGTGACAAGATAATGTATGCCTGTGATATCCAGGTCCTCCGTACACACCCTGTTGACCAGGGTGGAGGCGCTCAGGTAAATCACTGGGACCATGTTAACATGACCCACATAACGTATGCTACACTGTCCCAGGAGACCAGTTAGGGCACCTACGCAGACCCTGACATAGGGAGGGGTGTAAACCCTCAAGCCATGGTTAATGGGGAGGTCTTGAGAGGCATCCTCACGCCAGCTGCTGGGTGTAGGAGCATCCAATCCTGCTAGGATAGGGTTAATTTCAAAAACTAAAGCTAAGAAAATGAAAAAAAAGATGTGTATATTAACTACAGAGATAAGCGTCTGGGAATGTGGCCATAAAAAGCTGAATGGA
>NW_017728995.1:38337832-38338111 GCF_001723915.1 Gavialis gangeticus
AAACACTGTGAAAATGCAAAAAAAGAATCAGAAAGGGAGATAAACAGAATCAAGAGACCTTTAGACAGGTGGGAGTCAGAAAAAAAAAGAGATAGGAAGTCACGGAGTCTTACGCTCAGGATCACCCCATGCAGCTCCAAGCGAGCCTGTTCTGAAATGTCCAAAGCAGAAGGAAGGAAGGAAGGAAAGGCTGCAGTTTGTCATATTGAATGTAATAGTCTGAATTCTTGTAATAACTGCCCCTTAGCCAGTTTAGAGAAAAGGCAAAGTTCATCTTCT
>NW_017728995.1:38338207-38346682 GCF_001723915.1 Gavialis gangeticus
CTTAGGTTCTCAATCTTATCTTTAGAGGCCTTTAACAAGTTAACCAAGGAACAAGAAAAACGACCCTTAGGCAAACATTCCGAGAGATCAAACCCTAGAAGCTTTTGAAAGGGGCTTGGGAAAGATGGGTTACCACAGTGTTGTGGAAAATTTCCCCAAAAGCAAGAATTTAAGATAAACTGAACAGTCAGCGGACAAATTCTGTTGCGGAGGACAAACTGACCACCCAGTAAAAATCTGTTGAGTAAGATCCGAGCCCAATTTGGGAGTAGTGACAGGTTTGGCTAGGAGGGGCCCAAGACAGCAACTCACACACTATATAACCTGTAACCGCCAGTCCCAATTTGGAGGTAACCTCACCTGCCAGCTCATGAAGGAACACCGAAGGAAGAATCGCAAGTGTAGGCCGGATCAGACTGATCACCTGAACCACCCTCTCTGTGAACAAGAACTCCCGTTCACGCTGACGCCACAGAGCGCCCGAGTGGGACCGAAGGAAGGGGACTTGTTCCTATCACTGCTGAGACCAACCCTAAAACCATAACTAAAGAATGGAAGTATATCTGGGGATCTGGTTTCTTGGATTGTAAGTATCTGTTTTTGTAATACTAATTCTTATAGCATTGTTTGGGAAGGAAGTGTATTTGGAGCATTGTTTCTAATATACGTAGTTATTGTGTTTTTAATGTTTGTGGTATTTCTTAAAGCTAAGCAGTGTTATATGCATAGTAAGGAGTTTTAATAAACATATTAAAGGAAAAAAAATTGTGATCATTGTGAAAACGAACAGGGCTCAACCTCACCCCACTGGCATACTGATTTGAACCAATATATCGTGTGGGACTTCTCTCTATCCTGTAAACCCATAAGAGACACAGTTGTGTTTCAAAACATTGTTTAACAGATTGGGGGGAGGGTGTTAGTATTACTTTGCCAAACTGTGCCTCTCTCATCAAACAGTTTTGAGGCCATTTCAAGGTTTATTGGGAAAAAAAATTATATTAAAACTATTTGGTTACATTTGTACAAGAATAAGATTATTTGAGGGTTGAATCCCCTCTCTAGAGAAAATTGATTTTTAGAGCTTGTGGTTTTCCCTTCAAAACTCACCAGTATAGCCAATTTAGTTATGGCTTGCTGTAGAAAATATTTACAGTGGGCAGACTGTGTCACAATCAGTGGTCCTTGGGTAGGATCCAAGACACCTGTAACCTCCATACCAGCAACCTACTAGTCTCCCTCAAGTTGGCAAGCACAGAACAGGTGCACCCACAATATTCATATGGATGTTCTGAGGGATGCTGTGATAAGTGAAGAAGATGGTCTCCTTCCTGCTTAATGGGAACCAAGAAACAGATTTGGACTCCCTGAAATTAATTTAGACATTTCATTTTTCAAAAGCACAAAGCATCTGCAGAATTCATTAGATACATGTTTCTTTTGGGAGAGTACTTCTGCCATTAGAACCATGGATCTGTCTTTTCTGGGAGATCTATCATTAGCAGGGATCCAGGTTTTCCATTTGCTGTGAAAAAATGTGGAAAAACATGGCTTTTTTTTTTCATTTGAAGGAGAAAAACTTGGGTTTTCTGCTTTAAGGAGAAAAATGTGGATTTTCCTCTATAAAGCAGAGAACCATGGGAAACCACAGGTTTCCCCTTACAGGTTGGCAGCTTGCTAGCCTGCAAGGAGCTGCTTGGGGTTCGGGGAAGTGGCGCGGAAGGTGATTGGAGGCAAGGAGCACTACATGGACACACACATGCACATGCATGTGGCCAATATGCAGCCAGGCAGGATGGTGGGAGCAGCCCCAGCAGCTGGATACAGGCAAGTCTAGGGTGGGCGGGGGTTGGAGGGCCAGGGTTTGGGGTCTGCCTGAGGGACTGTGGGGCAGTGTGTATGTGTGTGTGTGGCAGGGGTGTATAGAGGGGACAGGTGTGTGCAGGTGCATGCCAGTGTTTGAGGAAGATGTCTGGGCACTGGGGCTGTGGCAGGGCTGGGGGGAGGAGGGAAGGCACCTACCCCTCCAGCTGGGAAAGGGAGAGATGGGACCCTTCGGGGCTGGTGGAGAGATGCGTGGAATATGTTTTGTCATCAGGGTTTATAATGAACCTTGGTGAAGTTTTAAACAGATTGTTATATGCTTGTATCACTAGGATTTAAAGAGGGAATGCTTCAGGGTGAAATGAAATACTAAGTAAGACTGAGCCAAGAAAACAATATGGACTTAGTTCATTTTCCCAGGAGCCCTGCAGAAGGCTACTTTAGAAGAGCAGTGATTTTTTGACAAATTGTGTAAGTCCTATAGGTGGCTCTATTCGTGTCAGGGCATTTTTCTATTCCTGCCTCATATGCAGCTTTACAACTCCTCCTATTTTAACAATTCTAACAATAAAAAATCATCAGATATGCCTTTGGTATTTTAAATGGCTATTGTTCTACTGTGTTTAATCATTAAGAAACCAGAAGGGACGCATTTTGTTGAAAAATGTTCATTTGACCCTCAGTAAACAGCAAATTGAAGCATTTTAACAGGCTCTCCAAACTGTTTGGACAGAAATAAAACAGCAGCTGTTTGAAGCACACTTTCATATTGTATTGTTTATGTTTATAGCCTAAGTTCTTTGCAGTGTATTGTTATTTATGACAATTGAGTGTATAATATTTTTGATTCAACAGAGTGCTTTAGTTCTGCAGCATGGGAATGAAGCAATCAAAACTGAGGTGTGACTTGATTGATTTAATTTAGGAGGTGAATTCCAACAGTCCTATTAGTGTGAAAATAGAAGGGAGGAGTAGGAAGGGTAAAGAATGGCTGGAACAGGTAACTATGGGTTACAAATTAAAAATGTATAAGAGATCTGGGAAGGAATTTTGTTGATGGTGCAGGATTGTATAAGAAATTTCCAGACAACACTGAAGTCATGGGAAGAAACTCCAGGAATCTGACTAAACAAAAAGGAAAGAATTTTGCATGGAGACAGTTTTTACTGTTGAACTTAAAGGGGAAAATTCACACCACAAGCCTTGTGTTTCCCAAGCCAATGACAATTTTAAAGTGTTGGTATGTTTGAAACATTTTCAGTCATGATTTTCTACATTGTTTGTAAAACACAAAAAATGCAAATTCTTCCTGGTGTAAACCCATAGCAACTCAACTGCAATGTGACTAGGAATGGACTAGGAATTTATTTTTTTTAAATACATGTGTTCTTATGAAATATAACAGTTGAATTTAAACATCTCAGATTAGAAGGGGTCCCCAAATTGACACAAAGGGCAGTGCCAGTGGCAGTGATATAATTCTAAGGATGAGGAAGCTCTGAGGCAGGCTGAACTCAGCTAGATTTTGCCTAATTATCAAGTAAAGCAAAGCATTGTGCAATATCTGGTAATATAGCATGGATGCTTAGAAAAAGTCCTGAAGTGAACTGAGTGCTGTTCCAGACTGAAATTTATTGTTTATGGAAGAAAGTGATTTGCTCTCAAGCCAAAAGCTACTGTAGAAGGATTAGCTGGGTTTCTGCAGAAGGTAAAGTTCTAAATAGTTCAGTGAAACCTATAAAAAGGAAGAGTGTATGAACAATAGATGTATCCAAGGAAGTTGAGGAAGGTGAGTATAATTACACTTCTGATTTTTGCATTTGTTTTATTGAATCTTCTGTCTCCACTATGTAGCTAGTTATAGTACAGTAAAAGCTCTGTTATCTGGCATCCCTTGGGAATGGGGGATGCTGGATAACAAAATATGCTGGTTAATTGAGCGGCCCCGGCCACCACTTCTCCTGCTGCATCTGGGATGTACCTCGGCCCTTCCTGCAGCATTGCCACCCCTCCCATAGGGCTTCTGGGCCCCACAGGACAGAGAGGCAGACCCCGCACAGCACCGCACAGCACCGCATAGCCTGTTATGCCCTCGGGCCCCGGGGGTTCGGCAACGCAAGCTGCTTTGCCCCAGGCCGTGGGGGCTCAGAGAAACCGGAAGTGCCACAATGGGCACTTCTGGTTTCACTTTATCTTACAAGCTGGCATGCCAGTTAGTAGAGCATGCTGGCTTGTAAGATGCCAGTTAACAGTACTTTTACTGTACTTTGTCCTGATTTAGAATTCTGATCCATATAAATATAGCAACCACCTGTATAGGGACCTATGGACTGCAGAGGGACTTCGCATGAATCATATTGAAAGACTGAGGCCTAAATACCCAAAGTCAATGACTAATTTAATTGGAAAGCAAACTGGCCCCAAATGACTCTAATGATGGTCATTGATTCTAATTCAGTTCTGTGCTATATAGGTTTATTTAAAGCCTCTTACAACCTTCTTATCCTTTGTATCTAAAAGGATATGGTAGATACCAGGGCTGGCCCACAATTTTTTTGGGCACCCTGCAAGATATAGTTTTGGGGCCTTCAATCCATCAGCAGAGATGACAGTAGCAGAGTGCGGGGCTTGGGGCAAATCAGCTGGTGTGGGGCCCCCTTTCCCATCCCCCAGCACACTTACACTGGTAAATGAATGTCCCGGCATACTGACATGAGGGGAGGGCTGGCGGCCAGAGTTTCTGATTGAAACAGTTAAACAACGTCCAACCCACCAGGTGGGTGGGTGGGCTACCCTGCAAACGCAACAGCCACTACCAAACATAGGAGGGCCTGCGGCCTTTCCACCGGGCTCTGTGGGACCCTTGGCTGTGGGGCCCCCTATGGCCACAGATTCCGCAGGATAGGACGGGCTGGCCCTGGCAAGATAATAAAATAGTGGTGTGCCTCCTGTTATAAAACTATTACATATCAGCACTACACTATCCCATGCCATCAACAAAACTATAAAACTTACATATCTGCACTGTCCACCTGTGGTTGTAGGCAGCTTTTTCAGTTAGATGACATTAGATACTATGTGCTCACCTTTGCTTTTTTCCCCTCTCAAGAATTCATTCACTGGTATTTAGTTCCTTTCAGGCTGTTTTCCTTTCCTTATTAGTAGATAAGTCATTACTGTGGGCATCTGAAAGTTTTTCCTTTGTTTCTTTTAACTTTCCAAAAATTTGAAACAGTTACCACTTTCTACACAAAAAATATACAATGTTGATTAAAATACCTTTGATAAGAAAAACCCTGCTGCACCTTATCTTAAAGACAAACATAAATTAAATTAGTCACTCATTCAAACATCTTAAATTGAGGAGTGCCTAAAAATCCAAATATTTACTAGATAAATGATCTAATAATAGTTTGCAAAACTCTACAACTCTCAGTTTACGTTCTTTTTGTCTCAGACCAACACGGCTACCAAATACCTGCCTCATAATAGTCTCCCATTTTTAGCAATCTTTTAATTTAAAAACATTTGCTGTTTCCCATGCTTTGAAATCTCCACAAGCTGTAGAAAGATGGATCTTGGCTCTTCCATTCAAGAACAAATTATTTGCCTGCAGAATATTTAATTAAAAAACACCTCAAAGTTCAGAAGATTCTGTTGTATTTATGGATGGAACTTGGCCATAGAGAGGTAAGAGTGTTTTTGTGTGTACTACATGTGAATATCTTATTTAAGGATGAAAGAACTCCTTTGCACAAATATTAATATTTTCACACACATTCCCTTCACTACTTCTAAAGCTGGCCTGGAGCATACCTCTTCTGAGCTTCCCTCCATCCTCCTAATTTATAGCTAAGATATAACATTAGACTGCTCCCTCATCCTGCCATCCTCTTCTCTAAACCTCTCCTTTCCATCAGCTTCTTCCTTTTCATTCTAACACTGGTTTTGAATTGTCCCTACAAATGCTCTCTTTCTCTTTCCATTTAAATCCTGTTCCCTACAAGCTCCTAACCTCTTTCTCCCCTTCTCAGTTCTAATTCCAATCCTTCCTTCTCAAATGGCTTTTGCCTTTGCCCTCAGGCACACTACAGCCTACTCTCTCTGTTCTTCATAGTTCCTCTGCTGATTCCTGCCTTGTTAAGCATGAGCATACTCCCTCTTACATCATCAGTTTTGGAGAAAAACAAACAAACAACAATTAGTAACTTTTGCAATTGCCTTGGCAATTATACTTTGCAAAAAAAAAATCGTATGGTTATACATTTAACAACATGAGTATGTTTTTACAAATCTTCTTGTCCTCAGGATAAGATATAATAATGTACATGCACCCTGTAACAAACATTAAAGACCATTAATTAGTAAAAACCTATTTGGAACTTATACCTTGATTTTAGCAAGGCTTTGGATACAGTCTCCCACAACATTCTTGCAGGCAAGCTAAGGACATACAGGCTGAATGAATGGACTGTAAGGTGGATAGAAACTTGGCTGGAACATCAGGCTTAGAGGGTATTAATCAATGGCTCAACGTCTAGTTGGCAGTTGGTATCAGGTGGAATGCCCCAGAGGTCATTCCTGAGGCCAGTTTTGTCCAATATCTTCATCAATGACCTGGAAGATGGCACAGAGTGCACCCACAGCAAGTTTGCAGATGACACAAATCGGGGGGGGGAGGTGGGGAGTAGTAGATATGCTGGAGGGTAGAGCTAGGATTCAGAGTGACCTAGACAAATTGGAGGATTGGGCCAAAAGAAATCTCATACAGTTCAACAAGGACAAGTACAAAGTCCTGCACTTAGGATGGAACAATCCCATGTACCAGTACAGGTTGGGGGCTGACTGGCTGGGAAGAAGCTCTGCAGAAAAGGACCTGGGTGTTACAGTGGACAATAAGCTGAATAAGAGCCAACAGTGTGCCCTTGTTGCCAAGAAAGCTAATGGCATACTGGGCTTCATTGGTAGGAGTGCTGCCAGCAGGTCAATGGAAGTGATTATTCCCCTCTATTCAGTACTGGTGAGGCCACATCTGGAGTACTGTGTTCAGTTTTGGGAGCCCCAATACAGAAAGGAAGTGAACAAATTGGAGAGAGTCCAGCAGAGGGCAACAAAAATGGTGAGGGGGCTGGGGCACATGACTTACGAGGAGAAGCTAAGGTAACTGTGCTTATTTAGTCTAGAGAAGAGAAGACTGAGAGGGGATTTAATAGCATCCTTCAGCTACCTGAAGAGGGGTTCAAAAGAGGATGAATCTAAACTGTTCTCACTGGTGACAAATGACAGATTAAGAAGCAACAGTCTCAAGATGCAGCAAGGGAAGTTTAGGTTAGATATTAGGAAGAATTTTCTCACTGGGAGGGCAAAACACTGAAACAGGTTACCCAGAGAGGTTGTGAACTCTCCATCCTTGGAGGTTTTTAAGACCCAGATAGACAAACCCTTGGCTGGGATGATCTAGTTGGTGATGGTCATGCTTTGTGAAGGGGTTTAATCTAGATGACCTCCTGAGGTCCCTTCTAACCCTCATTTTCTATGATTCTATACATATTTACTTGTTCTGTCCTTTCATGCCATGCTCTCAGGTCTGCAGTTAGAGAGGAGGGAAGGTATATGTTGGTGCTGAACCCCTTCTACTTTTGACAAGCTTTTGAACCCTTGTTCAGTATTCAGTTTATATTTGCCTAATTTTCCCCCCAGGCAAGTAAGGTGGTTCCATTCTGCAGTAGGACAAACTTGGTACAGCTGTCACAGTAGTTTCCCAGGCTCCTCTATTCATCAGGCATTTTGCAGAGATATATGGGATTCTTTCACTGCCTCTTCCAGTCTGATACTTTTAGTAGATTGACATCCTACAAGGCTTTCCTAGCATCAAAAATGTGTCAGAACCAATAATGATAACAAGGCCCTTGATAGGTTTCTAGCCTCTGCTGAAGCTAGACCCCAATTTTAAATGTACACATAATTCTTACAACAATGGCAATGTTACTGGGAGTAGGACAGCAGAAAATGAATAGAAATGAATTCCCCAAATAATAAAAGTTCCAAACTGTGGACCTTTTGGAACCAGAGGCTCCTGTTACTCTAAGGAGAGAGTGCAGAAGGCTGGCTTGCTGTGGGGATCTAGCTGCACTAAATAACCAGCCAAGGGGAAAATATTCAGACAGCTCAGGAGTAAAGATTTCAAGGAACTGGGCTAAGATGCAGCAGAGGAGAGCAGTCCAGCCCTGTAGCCTGCAAGGAGAGGAGCTCCTGAGGGAGATGGCTGGAGGAGATGGACTGGCAGGCACCCGAGCTGTCCCATAGCGGAAGGAGAGAGATAAGGGATTGGAGGCCATGCCGGGGGTGAACTCTGGGTTCTGAGTCCAGAGAGGGCAAGACAGGGGCAGGCTGAAGTCATGAGGGCCAGTCCCCAAAGGGTGAGACATGGGTGGGATGAGGGCTAAGGGGGTCAGAGCCTACGCCTTAAGCAGAGAGTGAGGCACAACTGAGAAAAGGCTGGGACTGAGAACCCAGGCCAGAGCAAGTGGGCAGTGGTTTAGGAGTCCACAGCTAAAGCAACTAGTGGGCCAAAGCAAAGAGGATTGAAGCCTGTACAGGCTGGTGCTTGAATCAAGAGTAATACCTGTGAGGCACAGGCATTGCTATAGG
>NW_017728995.1:38351682-38354915 GCF_001723915.1 Gavialis gangeticus
CAAAGCAAAGAGGATTGAAGCCTGTACAGGCTGGTGCTTGAATCAAGAGTAATACCTGTGAGGCACAGCCATTGCTATAGGGGAGGATGAAGGCGATGGTTCGGTGGCCATCTAGGTACCTCAGGAATAGAGGACAGTTGCATTTAGTGCAACTGTCCCTACCACCACGAATGTTGCATGCCTCCCGAGGCTGGGGGGGCACAGCGAACTCCTGCAGGTGTCATCAATGGTGTCGGTGGGGGTGAGTGGGGAGCTCCCACAGGCAGCCGAGGCAGTGTTGGCAGTGGGGGCAGGCTGGGCAGGGAGCTCCCACAAACAGCTGCGGCAGTGTCAGCAGCAAGGATTGCGGGGGGAGGGGAGGTGCCGAGCAGTGAAAAATAGAGGGCATAAAGGCATTCAGTTTCATATCAATAGAGGAGAGAGGACCAAAAAACAAGATGGTCCTCTATAAAACTGGATGAATGGCCACCCTAGGCAATGGATACAGTCCATTAGGTGCCTGGTGCCCTGAGGTGCTAATAGGACCAAGAGGGCCACAGTTTTGGGCAAGGCTAGGGTGAACTGGAGCTTACTCTGGAGCCCTGCAGCAGCCTCCCTGAACACTATAAAAGTTCCATCTAGGTGTGACAGGAGAGGGAAAAAGGAAGGGGAACCCTGAGGAGAGTGGGGCAGGAAGAGATGTGTGACCACCAGGGGGCATCATGGCTGCCCATGGCATGGCCTTGTCTTTCAGAAGGAAAGAGCACTTTTTTTTTATTCCTCTTAAAATACAAGCTGTTTGATTCTATTGCATCTACAGCAACACTCCTGTAGATGACATTTGAGAACACGAACTTACTTCAGCAGAGAGAGAAGACTGGAGCTGACTGGCAGCCTGGCCCACAAGAGTGATGTCCACATGGAGGGCAAAGGGGAAGTGGGACATTCAGTAAGAGGACAGACTTCTCAACATGCTCTTTATAGGGTTGGACACATGAGTATCTGTGCTTACTTCCTTTATAACATCATTGCACTGATGACTCCTGTTGAGTTTGAGAGGCATAAACCTCAGGCCCTTTTCTGCAGTGCTACTGCTAAACCACTTATGGTCCATTCTGTACTTGTACCATCAGTTTTCTTCCTGATGGATGGAATTCTATTTCCTTTGCATGAATGCGCCATTTGAGTTCCTATTTTCCCTATAGTGTTGCTGCATAAACATGTGCAGCAGGCTACATACCGGTCAGGCAGCTATGTAAACAATTCTGGGCTTGTACTTGTGTCTAAGTTGTAAAAATGTAGTTGACCAGAAAACCATGACTAGTAGCTGTTAGATGCAAGAGAAGAACCCTCCCTGGTTTCAGCCCAATAGCTGAATAGGTAGGAGACTTGATAAAAAAGTTAAGAGACCTGGGACCCCCTCACCCAAAGGAGATTTGAATCTACATCTCTCTGACTTCCTAGAATAGTACTCCAACAGCTTGGTACAGGTTAGGCATTATGTAGCCCCCACTCTCCACCTTTCCTTTTGAAGTTGAGCAGCTAAAAGTGAAAGATATATAGGGTCAGAAAGAAAAGAACAAGTTACTGTCAGCAAGATGGATACTAGGCTAAGAAAGAGTAAGCTCTGAGTTCTAGTTTAGGTTTCTGCTCCTAATGAGGTAGAAACTTCCCCATTATGTGACTCTCCATCAATTTTATCCTGTGACTAGTAAATGCAAGAAGCTGTGGTTCAGTTTCAAAGGAAGCACTGGAGAAGGGTCTGGAAAATGCCTGACCTGTTGTATGTCAGGTAGAGCACCGTACTGGGAATGTAGGTTCAAACACATTCTGGCTGAAGGGAGACAGGCTTGGCTTCCTAGACAAGTGTCCTAACTACTTAGCTATTGTTTCTCCAGTGTTCAGATATGCACATATGTGGCTGGGTAGGTACCTCACAGATGAATAGCCTACTGTGCATGCTCAGTCTATGGGCGTGTGCTATGCATCCACGTTGCAGGGGCAATAGAACAGCAACGTGTGCATTAGTGTAAAAAATGCCACTTAAATGGCAGGGAAACTGCAGATACACAAAGGGCACATCTACATGTTACCCTATGACAATGTAGCAACATGCTATGTCAGCATATGGTGTGCTACAGTGACATAGTGATCACATGGGTATACATGTGATTCCCAGCTATGCCGCCCTAGCACTGTGATCCCCCAGTATAGTGTGCCGCTATGGCGGCATAGCAGCAAAATCTAACTATGCGCCATGCGCACAGCTCAGTAACCACCCATACTGTGCTGTGTTTTAGTACTTCCAAAAGGAAATACTAAAGCGCGGCGTTGTAGCAATGTCGCCATATGGTGACATGTAGACACGCCCAAAGGGAAATAAAATTCTGCCCTCTGTATATTGCCTTATTTTCTTTCAGTTGAATTTCATTTTACCTGTTGCCCTGATCTCCAATTTATCCAGATCCCTATGAATTTCAATCCTATCTTTCATATTGTAAGCACTCTCTGTTTTGTCATATGTAAGTTTGATCAGTATGCTCTCTATCCATGCCACCAAGTCATTAATAAAAAGCAGCACAAGTACTAGTTCAACTCTCACATTCCCACTAGCTCCAGGAGGCTTGTACCCAGACCAATGCCTGCAGAACATCCAGAGGGAGTACAGACACTTGAAAAGCACTGAGGTGCAACAGTGTGCAATGCAAGTGAGGGGTGGGCTTTAAATACCTGCCTCCATAACCAGTGAAACTGACCCCTGATGCCAGGAAGAATATTTTATTTTATGTTACTTTAACTGTTCTGCACTGCGTTTCAATGCTTTTTTAACATTTTAATTTACACTGTGGCTTTTCAATCCACTTGGTACACTGGGTAATGTGCTTCTTAAGTCATAAATATGCTTTCTCTTTGTTCTTCGGGTTTTGCTAATTTTGACCTGTTTATTGGTAAGAGATGCTTGGAATAAAAGGAAGACTCAAGAAGTTTTTTCACTGGTATTTAATAAAAATCAAAATACTATACTTTCATAGATTTCATAGACATTAGGGATGGAAGGGACCTCGGAAGATCATTGAGTCCAGCCCCCTGCCCAAAAGGCAGGAAGTCAGCTGGGGTCATAGTATCCCAGCAAGATAAGCATCCAAATTGCTCTGGAAGGTGTTCAATGTAGGTGATTGAACCACCTCCAATGGCAGGCTGTTCCACACCTTGGGAGCAGTAAAGAAATTCAGACAGTAAAGAAATTCTTCCTT
>NW_017728995.1:38354926-38359100 GCF_001723915.1 Gavialis gangeticus
CATAATTATTTGCATTGAGCAGGAGGATGAGCTCCTCTTGCTTGTTCCCCACAGGGAAGCTGACAGTGCTCAATTGGAGCTATAAAACACAACAGTAAAAAATCACCCATGAAGCAATACAAAACATTCTTACAAGTCCCACAAGTGAGTAACAGTTCCACATTACCTCATGTTGCTGGACTGTGAATACAAGGTATCCCTTGTGTCTCATTGCCCACATGTACCAGCTCCAGATACAATAGGTGCTCATTCAGAGTTGCCTGTACTGGGCCTATAGATTGACAGTCTTTTAAGACCAGATGTACAAATTATTCACTGTAAGTCTCAGAGCTGCTGTGCAGCATGTTACAATCATGAGAATGTCAGGTCACACTGGCCTCTAGTTGGTTCCGCAGACAATGCCATCTTCCCTGCAGCATGCAAATGCACCACCATTGCATAAGTGTTAAGCTTGTAGTTAAGCTTTTTTTTACTAAACTGTCTGAGGTCATGGAAAGGTTTCATGAGAAGTAGAAAGAAAATATAAATAGGATCTCTCTAAACAACAATTAATGTTAGTATCTATGATATTTAAAGAAATTAAAATATCTGCTTGTTCTGAGAAGGAAACATCCAATATTCTCAGCATTCTGGCTTCTCTGTATTAACAGTACACCCCATATTGTTGGAATTTATTTACTTTCCTCTGTGGTCTAGGTCTGAATAACAAAATAAGAGTGCTCCTTGTGGCTAACTTATTTATCTGCCCAACACAGCTTGGAACTATCATTCCCTGAAACCCAGCTATTATTTCAGTCAGATGTTTTATGTTCATCACACTCTGAGTAAGCCATAATCATAATCACCTGACAAACTTCTACTGTTTCCCACAAACTTCCATAACACCAATATTTGATTTATCAATACTAAACTTATTTGCAATAGACCTGTGTCAGTGAGATGCATGCTATCCCAATGGGGCAGAAAATAGCCCACCACCATCTGTCCAATGAATATTAAGTGCTAGATGGAGAAAAGCCATTGGCAGTCTAAGGTACCCGCCTTTTGCCTATGGTGCACCCTGCCCTGCCTTCTACCTGCCTTCGGACTAACACAACTATCTAGCTCTCCATGCCTAGGATAAAGACAGGATAGATCTTCCTCTTCTCTCTTCTTTTTCCCATCTTCCCTCTTGGCTGCCCAATGGACTAGCTTGAAGAGGATGTGTTAAACAATGCCCAGTGCATGGCTTGGTGGTTAGAACACTTTGATAGGAAGTAGGAGATGCAGCCCTTTGAATGAAGGGGGCCTGGAATCTGGGTTTCCTACTCCACATCTGCTGGGAGGAACAGGCGGCCAAGTCTGCCCATTCACGTAAGTTTCTAATCTGCCTACAGGACCTTCACCTATCACAGGAGTAAACATTCCCACTAGGGGAAATCCCTTACTAGACTTGGTGCTGGCCACAGGACAACTGGGTGGGGGATTTTCAGGTACAAGGTAACCTAGGGGATAGTGACCACCTATTGATAGAGTTCACTATCCAGCGAAAGGTGGAGAAGATAACTAGTAGGGATGAAGTGCTAGACCTCAGGAAGGCCAACTTCAACGAGCTCAGGAGATTAGTTAGAGAGGGCATGAAGGGGAAAGCATCGGAGAGAAGGGAGTCCAGGAAGGGTGGGAGTTTCTCAAGGGACTAATCCTGCAGGCCAGAAAGGGACCATCCCAGTACACATAAAGGTGGGCAAAAAAGCAAAGAAACCCTCTTGGTTAAGCAGGGAAATCCAGGAGAGCCTGGAGGGGAAAAGAGAGGCCTACAGGTTGTGCAGGCAGGGGACAGCCACCAAGGAGGAGTATACCTGCTTGGCTCAAGCTTGCAAGAAAGCAGTGAGGAGAGCCAAAGTAGAAATGGAGCTTAGGCTGGCAGCAAAAGTTAAGGATAACAAAAAGTCATTCTTTAAATACATAGGAAGCAAAAAGAATGTGTGGGGTAACTTAGGGCCCCTTCAAGATAGACTAGGGCAACTGGTAACAGATAGGATGGCCAAAGCAGAGCTTCTAAATTATTTCTTTGCATCTGTGTCCCCTGGACACGAATACAAACATGCATTAGGGCTGTGCAAAATGGCACCGTTCTGTTTCACCTTGAGTTTTGACAGTTCAACGGAACAGTGTTTTGTATTGAATTTCATTTAGAGTCAAAACAGCTGTTCCATTCAATAACATTGAAGCAGAAAGGCTGTTTCGACACTGTTTCAAGTTTCGCTGGGGATGGGGAGCTGCGATGTAGCACAGGGGACAGGGAAGCAGCCCAGCTGGGCCTCCTGCCCCCGGTGCCATCTAGCGCAGGTGATGGGAAACAGTCCAGCTGTCCTGCCTCCCGCCCTCTGCCAGTTCTTGCACTGGGGATGGGAAGTCAGCTCAGCTGAACTGACTTCCCATCCCCAGCCTATGGTTGAAACGTTTGGGATTTTAGGTAAGCGCAAGATAGATACCAACCCACAAACTGTTAGTGCTAACCTAGTAAGTGGACACCTGGAGGAGGTGAATGTATTTAAGTCAACAGGTCCTGATGATCTTCATCCTAGGGTACTTAGGGAATTAGCTGGAGTCATAGCGGAGCTGCTGCCACAACAGTTTGAGCACTCATGGCGCTCAGTACAGGTCCTGGAAGATTGGAAAAGGGCCAATGTGGTCCCTATTCTCAAGAAGGGGAGGAAGGAGGAACCAGGTAACTATAGGCCAATTAGCCTCACCTCTACCCTTGGCAAGACCTTTGATAAAATTGTTAAGGATCACATTTGTGGGGGACCAGTGGGTAAAATAATGCTAAGGGGCAACCAGCATGGGTTCATAGCAAGCAGGTCCTGCCTGACTACCCTGGTTTCTTTTTATGACTGGGTCACAAAATGCTTGGATGAAGGGATAGAGATTGATATTATTTACTTAGATTTTAAAAAGGCCTTTGACACAGTGTCGCACCCAATTCTTATAAATAAACTGAACAGTTGCAATGTAGATTATTACACAGTCTGGTGGTTGGAAAATTGGCTCATGGGACACACACAGAGAGTGGTGATTAATGGGTCAGTTTCTACCTGAAGAAATGTGGGTAGCAGAGTCCCCCAAGGCTCTGTCCTGGGACCGGTACTGTTCAATATCTTCATTAGTGACTTGTACGAGGGAGTAGAAAGCACCCTGTCCAAGTTTGCAGACAACACCAAACTATGGAGGGAGATAAACAAACTAGAGGGCAGGGAGCAAATCCAGGTGGATTTGGACAGGCTGGGGAAGTGGGCGGAACAGAATAGGATGCAGTTTAACTAAGATAAATGTCATGTATTGCACTTAGGGAGGAAGAATTATCAACACTCCTACAGCCTGGGAGGTACCACTCTAAGTAGCACAACTGTGGAAAGGGATCTCGGAGTTGTAGTCAACTCCAAAATGAATGTGATGAAGTAATAAGTAGAGCTAATTCCACATCCAGTTTTGGGTGCCGCACTTCAGGAGGGATGTAGGTACCCTGGAAAGGGTTCAGAGGAGGGCCACACATCTAGTTAAAGGCCTGCAGAAAAACCCTACGAGGACCAATTGAGGGACCCGAACCTCTTCAGCCTCCACAAGAGAAGGCTGAGAGGTGATCTTGTGGCTGTCTACAAATTCATCATGGGGGGACAGCAGGAAATGTTTACCAGGGCACCCATCTGGGTAACTAGAAACAACAGACACAAACTGAAGGAGAGAAAATTTAGACTGGACATCAAGAAAAAATTCTTTACAGTGAGGGTTGCCAAAATATGGAATATGCTTCCAAGGGAGGAGGTGCTGTCCCCTTCCTTGGAGGTATTTAACAGGAGACTGGACAAACACTTGGCTGGGGTCATCTGACCCCAGCACTCTTTCGTGCCCAGGGCAGGGGGTTGGACTCGATGAGCTAATACGTCCCTTCCAACCCTAAAATCTATGAAATCTATGAATCTACAGGCAAGTATCCTAACCAGTAAGCTATCATATTAAGAGATTGAAATAGCTGACTCCCCACCACATTCCCCCTAGCCCTTGCAGTGCTCCTCACTCCTCCCCACAGCCCTCTGGCCCTGCTGGTGCCCCTCACTCCCCACCAACTCCCCCACCCCTGCTAGTGCCCCTCACTTCCTCCCATAGTCCCCTGGCCCTGCTGGTGCCCCTCTCC
>NW_017728995.1:38364100-38367033 GCF_001723915.1 Gavialis gangeticus
TGTTTGGGTTACAGGGCCAGGGACCCAAGTCTGCAGCCTCCTGCACCCCACAGCAGTGCCCAAACCTCCTGGGCCCTGCTGGTGCCCCTCACTCTGTACCACAGCCCCCCGATTCCTGCTGATGCCTCTCACTCTCCCCCACAGCCCCCTGACCCCCAGTCCTGCTACAGGGCCAGGGACAAGGGTCTGCAGCCCCCTGTCCCCTGCAGCAGTGCCTGCCACCTGTGGAAGGCAGAGGCTACTGCAGTGGAGCAAAGTGTGAAGCACAAACTGCCTGGCTGGGCAGCGGCTCCAGCCCCAACTCCAGCCACAGCCCTGACCAACTCCCTCCCAAAGGGGATATCAATCCCCCTCCCCACCTCTACCAGACTTAACTGAAGGAGCTGCTCTCCAGGCTATCTGGAAGCCATGTGTATATACATGCAAATGGCACCCCCTGCCTGACTGCACTCCTCCCGCTCCTCCCTAGCCTGCAGAAAGCTCTTTGCAAAAGTGCAAACTCCATGTGTTTCTCTGTTAAAATGAAAAATCCATGCTTTTCTCAGGTAAAAGGAGAAATTTGCAGTTTTTTCCATTTTACCATGGGAAACAGAAAACCCAGATCCTTGATGATAACCTTGGGCTGAGTATGCTCAGTGGTATTTGCTATGCAGACAGAAAGACACAGAATACTATTTATGCTGAGATAAAAGGAACTGTGAAAGTTGTGTAGTTGATACACAGTGAAGGGAACAACTTAAAAGTAATTTTAAGCTGGCAGTGTGTACTTTTCTGTTGGCTCATTAGAACAAACACTGCAAAATACTACAGTGCTCCCATCAGTACAGCTGGAGGTTAGACAGTAGCTGTTTGGGTTTCCTGGAATTGGAACCTTGACAGCTGTTCCAGTCAGAGGCTGCCTTCTTACATTACCTTAGGCACTGGGAAAAAACCAGCCACCACCCCAGCATATTTAATGTTACTGTCTTGTAAACATATGGGAGAAAAAAAAACCCTTGACATTATTTCTGGATTTTAATTAATAATTTTAATAATTTCCTAAGTCTTTGGCTAAGCACTGAAGAATTATAAGTTTTAGATGTTAATGAGAATGGGTTGTTCTGGTATTTCTCATTCTGTCACAATCCATTGTCAAAACAAGTGCATTAACATTTCTGTGCTGAGAGTCACCAAACCAAAGCCTCCTATTTGTGTTACTCATAGGGTCTAATTCTTTTGAATTTTATTAGTCAGATGTACAGCATTACATGTGAATGTTTGATTTTGTTGTCTATTGTTTTACTTCCTTCCTTCCTTTCTTTATAGGCAACACAGACTTTTAGGAAGAAATCCCATGGCCAGCTGCCCAAAATAAAGAATAATGAAAAGACCAAAGTACTACAGTGCTTGTGTATGGTACAAACTGTTTCAGACATTAACATTTTTGATACCTTATTCTCATGACAGAAAATGTAACAAGAATAGAAAGTGGCATAACATCAATCTAGCTTTGTCACAAATACTAATAAAAGGGGAATTGGTACAATTGAATCTATTTTCATTACAATCTCAGATAGGTTCTCTTCAGATGCTGTAATGAAAGGACCTTTGAAAAGCTAGTGTGTTCTGTTAACCACAAAGGTACTGTATGCAGTAGTTTCTTGTCTTATGAGATGGTTGTGTTGTTAGACCAACAGGAACCAATCGTGAGGGTACTACTATTGCTGAGATGGGGTCATGTAGAGTGGAAATATGAGCTCCATAACCCTTGACCCTCTTCCCTCTTTATTTCGATTCCTTTAACAATGCATGGTTGGCAGACAAAAACAATGCAAAGTTTCAGTCTCCTTTGTTTGGCTTGGGAAAAACTCAAGCCAGTTCAGTTTTGTTTTACCTTAAAGTATGCCTGGATTTCAATTAAAAGGAGCTACTTTAAATTTGCTAGTCTGTGAAATTGCATTTGAAAAAAAGCCATTTTTGTGCATCTATGATCTCAGCAATGATATGTAATAAAAAATCTTAGTGTCTCATAATAACATTTTTAATTTTATTAGAAAGCCAGATAGCTAGCCAGATTTTTGTTAAATGTCCAGTATTTCACACCTACTTATTATACTATTACTTTAAAAACTGACATACAGTAGAAGTCATGTCTCATGCAATTGATAGCACAAAAAAGAATCACAGAATTCAATGATAGCCATCTGTGAAAACTTAGCTATTTAGCAGTGCTGATGCATCCTTTGACATCCTTTAAGGAGGCATTAATGCTTCACTGTAATGGGAAGATGAATTACTTGCAAGAGTAAAAGTAATTCATTCAGGAGTCAGTCCAAAAGTGAAAAAAAAAAGGAATTTAAACTTATAAATTAAGATGAGCAGAACCATTTTGTAACCTGTCTATATTTTATATACAACTGGGCTTGAAAGAATATCACATATTTGAGTATCTTTTACTGTGTAGGACAGGGGTTTTCAGAATCTGATTCTAGTTCTGGATTTGAATTTCATAATTCATCCCTATCTCAAACTTAGTGTTTTATAAAATATAAATAACTGTGGAATCAACTTCAATGCACCAATCTAAAGAGGCTCAAGATCTGTCCTGTAATATAGGCAGCTCTTAAACTTTTCATGTCACATGGATTCTTATAAAGATTTTCTTCAGCTTTCATTGCTTGGGCATTGCACCCTTGTCGGACTTCAACTTCAAGACTTTGGTCTAGACATAACCTTAAATAACATATTAAAACTCAGCCGAGGATAGTTTCAAATTATTGTATGTTAGAATCAGGAAAATCATAAACTGTGCATCATTTGGAAAAAAATTATTGATGGAACCAGATTCAGGATCTGTGTTTGTTTAAAATTAGATCTCTGTTATCACATGTATTATTATTATGAACTTTTTAGCACAGATAATCATTTCTGCAGTACAGAGCTGAGGACATGTC
>NW_017728995.1:38372033-38387616 GCF_001723915.1 Gavialis gangeticus
CAAATTATTGTATGTTAGAATCAGGAAAATCATAAACTGTGCATCATTTGGAAAAAAATTATTGATGGAACCAGATTCAGGATCTGTGTTTGTTTAAAATTAGATCTCTGTTATCACATGTATTATTATTATGAACTTTTTAGCACAGATAATCATTGCATGCATTACAGAACAGAAGACATGGATGAAATCCCCCTCACCCCCAAAATTCCTGTTGATATTTTTAGGGTCTCAATATAAGCTTAGCCTGATGCAGAAGTTTACAAACTTGGGTGAGATCTCAGAGGTATCACACACTTGAGCAGTCCCCTGAAGATATACAATGTCTCCCTGACCACTAGGGCACTATGTAAGAGTCTGCCTGGCCCTTGATGGAAAATGTGAGGTTATCAAATGCTAGAGAAGGTATGGAGTGAGTGGGCGTGTCTACATGTGATGCTAAATGCGTAATAACCTAATAATACTGTGCAGCAGTGTGTCATGGCAAAAACAGTGCAAATATGAAACTACACACTATTATTAAGCTACAGCGCAGAAGCATCACTAAATAGGTGTGTGCTGGTGTTACTACACAGTAATGCTGGTTATTGAGCATTGATTTAGTACTTGGTTATACAAGTACTAAACTTAATACGCAGTAACTATAGGACATTAATGAATGTGTCAATGCACCCAATAGGGATAAAGTTTTGATACAGTTATTTAAGTCCTCAGCCTATCTTGATGGCCAATTAATAATTTCAGTAATCCTAATTTCAATTTTACTTTTGTAAGAAACTCCAAAACCAAGGTTTCAGTCTAATAGTTAAGCATAATTGTAAATCACAATTTAGCTATCCAGAAAGACTGGACTCCAAATTGTAAAGTATAACCAGTATTTAAAATGGTATGCCTGGGGGAAAATATACTTTTGTCTGATTATCTTCATTTAACCCTAAAATGATTAGTCCTTATTACATTTGATGAGCTCTCACAGTTCAAGGGTTCTTTACATTTTGGTTCTAAGAACCCAATTTACTTGTCCTGGGTACACTGCTATGAAGATAAAATTGTATTCGTAATAGGCACTTTGATGAACAAGTCACATAACAGGAAAGCTTTAGACTGAATTATGAACTCCTGTTCTTTTATCTTTTTTATTCTTTCTTTAAAAAAAAAAAGGACATTACAAGCAGATAAATCACCAGATTGGAAGCCCTAATATATAGGTATTAAGTTATAAATAAATATATATATATTCCTACCATAGTGCCATAAACAATTGCCAGAGGATCAAGACCACCCTGTTGTTGCTAGATTCAGGCTAGATGAGAAGAATTTCTGGATCTTTCCAGAACAGTACAGAAACATTTGAGAACCCATTGTTTATTGCCAAAAGCAAATTTTCATTGTGTAGAATGTTGCTGAATTCTGGCTCATCCCAAACTAGGCATGTTTAGTGGAAAGTAGCTGGGGCTAAATTCCACTGTAAGAAGAAATGTCTTCCCCATTCTTGAAGACAATTGTGGTGAAGAAATGAGTCCAGAATAAATGTAATTAAATGAAGTGGTTGAAGTGCCTGTTTTCTCTGGAGAAAATGGAGAGAAACAGTCTTTTTATTCACAAGAAAACCTAGGAAAAGAAAAAGGAAGTGCTGGGGCAAGGCAGTAGATTGGTGGAGGCAGTAAGGCTGGAGGTACAGGTTTAAAACATATAAAAATGTCCCTTATAATTGAGTGGTGAAAGTTGTAGCAGTGTTGATACACCAGGTTATGTTTAGGGACAAAACCATTCACCTGTCTGCAGTGGGGGCAGTATTTCTCATTTTTCTGTCTATTTTTGAATGGTGATTTTAAAAGATTATGAGCTCCACTTTGCCATTGGATGTGTATACCAGCTGCCAGTGACTTAAATGGAAACTACATGTTAACATCTGAATTTAACCTGATGTATGGTGTTGATTCACTTTCTCTTTCTTTAGTGTTCAAAAATCCCAAAGATTATTTTGATATAATACATGAAAAGGAAAACAATATCTGGAAAAGGACAGAGAACAATTATTCTCTGTTTCAAGAGTGAACTGCCTTAAGTGAGCAGAAATCAGTCACAGGAGGCTGCTTGCTTCACTTATTTTTCTAACTGCTCTAGGCAAATAAAAGATTAAGTCATTCTTTTGTCAGGCAGGCCCTTTCCCCAGTATAAAGATATAACCAATCTAAACCAAAGGCAACTAAGGGATATATAAGCGGGTTTTGTCAGGTTCTGCTAATATACAAAAATATTTGGGGTTAATATTGGTTTGGATTTAATTCTGATTTATTCAACAAAAATGCAGGTCAAAGCTGAACACCTGAAACAAGCTAAACATTTTAATAATAATTTGTGGAACAGTTGACAAAAGAATACAGTGTATCTTTTGTATAAATTATGAATTTTCAAAAATCACATTGGGAGTAATAACATAATAGTTTTACAGTATAGGGTCAATCTGTTTACTCAATAGACGATCAAAATAATGATGGATAAAAGTAATTTATTTTTCATTAAACAATTTCAACACTTAACCACACTTAATCCTTTTTCCTTTTTTGTTTTAAGAAAATGGAGTTAGGTTATAGTTCACAAATGAAATTAAAAAGGTCAGGTATTCTTAGTTGCTGTAGTGTTTAATACAAATAAACCATTATCCTAATGCAACAGTTTCTATGCAAA
Organism: Gavialis gangeticus; assembly: GCF_001723915.1. Classification (NCBI taxonomy): domain Eukaryota; kingdom Metazoa; phylum Chordata; order Crocodylia; family Gavialidae; genus Gavialis; species Gavialis gangeticus. Next base: position 38,374,725 of record NW_017728995.1, read on the forward strand.
TACACACTGAACTTTGGTAGCTGATGAAATGAAATAAATCTCATTTTTTTTCTCTTGGAAAACCCGAAGTGGAGTGATAAGATATTGCTAAACCCAACTTAAAATTATATCCGTCAAAATTTGCCTGTAATAGAGGGGACAAAAATTGCATCTTTTTCCTTTGAATTCAGTTTCTCGTGGTCTTTAATTACTGGAATAAAAAAGAACATAAACTCAAACTACTTATGGTCCAAGCTTTACAAAAGCAACACTTTCCATCTTTTCCCTCCCAAGATCTTTTTGTGGTTTTTAAAGTGTTCCTGGAACTTATTCATGTACATTTTGAAAAAACGGGGAAAAGAACCAAGAATGGTCCAGGTTTCTAACAGGGATTTGTTTGAAATTAATATATATATGTGTGCGTGCATGTGTGTTTACAATATCTGCTGAACTAATTCCCCCTTAAACCAAGGTCTACTACCAAACCAGATACTCAAAGCACAGTGGCCACTAAAATAGAGAAGCAAAGCTACATCAATACTTTCAACTTTTATACTCTCAGGAAGGCATTATATTGCCTTTGTGCTTTCCAACTTTTCAAATTTTTCCCAGGCCTTTGATGATGGTGCTGACTCAATTTAAAAGTCAGTGGCAATAAGGACTAAGTAAAACTGGACAGAGCTGAGAGTACCAGCTTCCTTCATGACAGAATTCTCTTTTGTCTTTTCAGCCTCATGTACACAATGGCTTTACAATGAAAAAAGAGATATGTTGAGGCCAGAAACATATATATTGATCTATACTGTCTCCATGACAATTCTCCCCAGAAACATAATGTAGCACTGGATTGGGTTTTCTTGTGCCCATACTGGAATGGGATTTAATTTAAAAGATTAGTGTGACTTAGGAACTATTTCCAGGCTTCTGACTAGGTAAGTCATGCTGTCATGAAGCAGGGGAACAATGGCTTCACAGACCGTCTTGCTTCTTCTTTTCTTGGTATTTCAAAGCTCATTCACATTTTACACTGAAACAAATATCACAAATACTCTTTTTTTAAACTACTTGCTCTATATTATAGCATCTGAAGTAAGGAACAGGATCTTGAAGACTGACATTTTGAATATAATCCCCTTTCATTGTATATTTACACTTTGTTTGGTTACAATATTGTACTCAGCCATCTCCTGTTGAACATCTAAAATATTGAACTATTCTTGTCTGAAGTAAATATTACTGTTGAATCCATAATTGGAATACTGCCTTTAATACTTTCTGTGTTTAATGCCTTCCCTGCAGCGAAGATAGTATTCTCTTTTGTGGAAAATACTGTGAATTTATGTATTCCACAACAAAAACAAACCAAAAAAAAATCAATGAATGGAAACAGTGCTCTGGGTAAGCTAATTTTTTCTTTGAAAAAGACTAGCATTGAGCAGCCCTTATTTGTTAGCATGCCATTTTTTTGCAATCAATTACTGCATTTCATTCACACAGCAGATGAAGATGGTAAATTAGTTCAATTGCAGATGAGAACTATGAGCCCACTGGAAGCTGATTTGTTTGTCAGCATCCAGGAACTTGCAGCATGAGGCACATCTGCCCTAACCATACTCTGTCACAGAGCGGGCAACAGCAGTAAATGTTATGTGTCAGTCTGCCAGTCTGAAAAATGCCCTTTCCCTCAGAATGTTTCCTGCTTTGCCTGCCTGGATCTTCTACAATTACTTCAAATTTAAAACATTTAAAGATAAACTGCTGATGCACAAAGCTGCAACATTCCAAAGACAATGCTTATTGACGAGGGATTTTGAAAAGACTTGTTATATATGCTTCAAAAGTCTAGGAGAAAAGGAACTGGGTGAAAGAGGATATACCCTTAGGATGGAAACAACTGGCAAGTGTATTGGGCAGATCTGAGCTACCTTTCTACCTCATCACTGACTCCACTTCCACCTAATTATGGGAAGAAGAGAGGAACATTTCTGGGGGAATTATGATTTTAAGCAAGAAGAAACTACTGGGATCCTAGTATCAGGGAGTGCAGGAATGTGCTTCTTACTGCCTAATGCCTGGATGAATGTGAGGAAGAGAGTCACCGATGAAGAAATGAAAAACCCAAATGGTAACTAAAATAGAGGGTATAATTTTGGAAATGAAAAGGTAACTGTAGAAACCCTGAGAGTTGGCAGTCTTTTACACCTTTAATATTAGATTTTTTTTATTTTATCTTTGTAGCTTGTATTCAACCTGACAAGTCATGTAGCGATTAAAAATTGGAATGCTGCAACAACAGTGTTAGAATTAGGATCAGTGACTGGTTTAACTCTCCCTGACAAGGAAAGCCTGGCAAATGACTCAGTTCCAGCCAGTAGGGAATCTTCAGCCTGACTGCGCTCTACCAATGAATACTGACAAGTCTCATCAAGGCAGCAAACCTGGGTCTAGCAAATGCACTTCGAAAAGTTTCCACTTCTTGCTTCTTTTGGTCCTAGGCAGTTTATTGTTGGACCACAGAATGAACTCGATTTTGAAGCTTTGGGATATATGCTACAAGAAACTATTAGAGGACTCCAAAGAGTAACTTAAATAAAGCTTAATCTGGAAAAAAAATCATGGGATTCCTATACAGCCTTTTCCCTACACAACCTTTTAGTAAAAAGTTTGTAAATGAATCAAAAGATGGGGAATTCAGATCAAAGTTATTCTACAGGTGTACTTATCTACATGTGACTGCTTAAAAGAGTTGCTATGCTATAACTGCTGGCTCAGCAAGAACTGAAATATCCATTATAATGCATTGTCTCCGCCATAGGTAATCCAGCATTTAAATAGTCTTAGAAATATGTTTGGAAAATGATTTTCAGTCTTTTGGCATATTTTTCTCTAATATCAATCTACAGTACACCTGCAGCACAGGTGTCCTCGATGCATTTGAAATGTACATGACTTAATATCTAATGACTGTTTTTCAGTAGCATTAGAGAGAAGTTCTCTACACTCTTAAAATGTTTTTAAAAAGCAACTTTTGAAATAAACAGGGTCTACAAGTGGTAGAATTAGCACTCAGATCTGTCATCTTATGTACAATGCAGAGCCTCAGAACACCTCAGATTAAAGGATTTACAGGCTAAAAGATTTGAGTTTGTCATGAAGAAACTGAAAAAGAAAAACTTATCCCCTCCTATTTGGGCATGGAGGTTTCCAGAAGATGTGGGGTTAATGGTGTTTCACTGTGGAAGCATGAATAGAAATGGATTTGGGGCAAACATTACAAAAGCTTTATACTCTGTGCAAAATACAGATGGATTTTATAATGGCTCATTGTTAATAATTATGCACCGGTGTATTTGGAGGGTGAGCTTCATAATTCGCTGCTGCATAAAATGTTTAGTACACTTTTCACTTCATGGTGGGACTGTTGAGATAGGTGCAGACTTTTGGCTCCTACAGTAGCCTTTGAGCAGGTTCATTGCTGTTGTGGACCACTGTAGAGCTCTTCCTTCCAGCCCAGCTGCATGTGTTGTTGGATGGGCAGTAAGATTTCAGCCTAACTCAGGACCAGGAAAATGATTCGACTGATAATGGAACAGTTTAGAAAATGTGAATATGAAAAGTGATATCTTGGCAAGAAAGCAAACAAGCAAGAAAATCTTGTGAAGAATTCAAGAATTTTCTGAGTTCCATTCTCAGTTTCATAAGAAAAACATTAGGAATTTGAAGTAGAAATTCCATATCAAAACCCAGTCAGTTCCTGGGTAACTCATCTACAGACTTTAAAAGTGAAGGCACAGATATTAGGGCCGTGTGAAATGGCACCGTTCCATTTTGCCTTGAGTTTCGAGGTTTCGACGGAACAGTCTTCTGTTTCAAATTTCATTTTAATTCAAAACAGCTGTTCCGTTTTGCTTCATCAAAACAGTGAGGCTGTTTTGATGCTTCAGTAGATTGGGTTGAGGGCACTGGGGAAGGGAACTGAGCAATTGGGCTCAGTTCCCTTCCCCTGCACTGTTATCAGCTTCCTGCAGCCTGGTGGGGGGAGATGGGGAAAGCCAGGGCTGTGCTCCCGGCTGCTGCTGGGAGTGCAGTGCTGGTTCTCCTCTGTCTCTTGCTGTTGGCTGCTTCAAAACATTTCAAAAGTTTTGAAACATTTTGACTAGCCTCATTTTCTTTTGAGGCTGTTTTGAAGCCTTTATTTCTATTCGATTTTATTGTTTCAAGCTTGAAATGAGTCGAAACTGTTGAATCGAAACAGCTGGTGAAATTTTGCACAGTCCTAACAGATATGATCTGTCTCTGATATAAATATGACATGCTGCAGAATAGATATCAATTTGGCTTAATTAATAGTAATTTAATTCATACATCTATGTTTGTGTATGTAAACATATACAAATTAAAACATATTTTTTCTGATAATCCGAGTACAGAAATCATAGGGTACATCTTGATAAATTGGATAAGTATTGTTGAAGGCAATCTCTCACATTAAGAGATGGTGAAAGGCCAGAAGCTTTATTTTTAAATTTACCCTAGAGAATTAAGGAAACCTGAGCTGATAGCCTCTTGTGATATCACCCACTTTGGGTGAATGTTTTCTAATTAAAATGGAAATTTGATCAATTATCAAAAAGCACTGGCTGATAGAGATGTGCCATTCATCTTTTGTTCACACTTGCCTGTGTCTTGGAAGCAAGAGAAGGTTTGCAGTAATTTAGACATTAAAAAAATATGATTATCATATTATTAAATGCATTTCTAAGATGGACATCATTATAGTAGCTAAGCTAGGAGCTGAAACAACCAGCAGAAACAACCACTAAAATCAGACCAAAATTTGTCATTTGGTTCAATATAAATAGCTGACATCAAAATACAAATTCTATACTCAAATGATGGCAATAGCAGAAGGCTACCTGCAGAATAAAGTACTACCCTGGGTCTTGCTCCAAAGCTCATTGAAGTCAATGGAAAAATTTCCAGTAACTTCAGCCACAGTGGGAATCAGGGTGGTAGCATCTGTCCCCTAATAATCTACAGATGATAACCATTTGTTTCCTTATGAAGCAAAAGGACAGTGTGTAAAATCTTCCTGCCTTAGTGAGCAAGTTATTCCTGTTGAGTTCAGTGGAATGCCAAATATAAGTAACAGCACAGCAATCAGAGTAAAGGGTTCACACACTTTGACTCCTTGTCAAAATACACAACCTGCCTAACACTAAAGACTAAAAGCTGAGTAAAAACAAAAAAATCATACGGCACATCTACACAAGACGTTTAATGTGCAGTAGACTAATTCTACTGTGCATTTGCGCATCACAGTAAAAGCCATGCTAATGCACAGTAGAATTAGTCTATTGTGCATTAAGCGTCATGAAAAAACCGTATGCCAGCTCTACTATGTAGTAGTGCCAGCTACTGCACATTTAGTTAGTACTTCATATTAGAGGTACTAAACTTAATGCACAGTAACAACAGTGCATTAATGCATGTGTAGACATACCTATACAGACCTAAAATGCTTCATGAAATCAGTCCACTCCATGCTTCACTGTGGACTGATTGGAAATGTGGACTGAATGAAAACTGGAAAGATTCCAGCTCAGACCAAAGAAAATGGGAGACACAACTTATGAGGAAAGGTTGGATAAAACTAAACTTAAATACTCTGAAGAAGAGGGGGATTTCATAACAGTTGTCAAACACCTGAAGAGCAATTATGTAGAGAATGGAGATAGCCCTTCCTTTGCAGGCATAGGGGACAGAACTAGGAGCAATGGCCTCAAACTGCAGCAAAGGAAATTTAGGTTGGAGATTAGGAGGAAATTTCTGATGATGAGGGTGGTCAAGCATTGGAATAGGTCTGGGTTGGATGGTTTAATCAGGATGATTCTGCCTTGAACAGGGAGGTGGACTAGATGACCTTATGAGGTCCCTTCCAACCCTACTTCCCTATGATCCTGTGATCAGAAACTCAAGTGGCAGAGGCCAGTCTTAATGCATTTAGAAAGCAGGAGGGAAGCCATTCATAATTTGCCACCTCATGAGACAGAAACTTGCGGGCTTCTATGAGCTAATATTCTGAGCCTCTGGTTTATGAGAAAGGATTTAACTGAAGCAACAGACACATGAATTTCAAGTGCTGAGAAATCAGGAAATGCCATTAAAAGCAGGAGGGTTGGACTTAAGCATGTATCTACACACAACGTGAACTCTGGGTTCATAGAACTACTACACAATCCTTCTCTTTGTTCTACCCCCCTTACTCTTCTCTACACAAATTTTGTTATTAGATGAAACTGGAAAAAATTGTGAGAGTCAGTTCTGAGTTGATGCATAGTCAGAGGTACAGTAAATGCATTTCCTAGATCCTAAATGCTGGAGGCTGCAAGTAGGAGAGAAAAAGTGGAAAAAAACCTGGTCATACCCTGTACAATCTTCCTATCAGCCTCCAATCTGTCACTGTGTGATAGAGGATACTATGGTCTGAACCAGTAAATGGCACTTCTTATATTCTTTACGTAAAGGTCAAGATTCTGGTAGGTTTACTCTGACTGAGTACCTTACTTTGAGCACGGTCTGGGTGAAGGTCCCCTGCAGAGTAACAACATTCAGACATGGTAAGAGGGACTGAATCTGGTCCATAGTTCCAAAATAAAAAGAACCAACTAAATGACATGTTCCATATTATTCTGCATGTTGCCCTTTCTTTGGCCACTACTACATTTCATATATGATGCAATCAACTAGTTAATTGCACAATAAATTTAGACTTGCCACAAGTGCAAAGTAATTAGCACACAATAAAAATAGCTATCCAGCTAGAAAAGGAGTCAGCCAGCATAAAGTTAGTGCTTGAAAATGGATAACAACCCTACATCTGGTTTTTATCCAACTTTAATTTGGACGTGTAGCAGGGCCCTTTGGTTCATTTTCTGTTTAGACGTTTAAATCATAGTTGACACAATTCTGCTTTTGGAGTCTTAGTATTCTAATCATTCAGGGCATTGACAGATGTTGGGGGGGAAAGTGCTTTACCAGAAGAGGCAGTGCATTAGTTTGACCTGGTTCCACAGAATCTATGTAGATCATGTGCTTCATCAGGACTTTTTGGCACTTTAATAGCTGATTGAATCCGATATTAGATAAAAGTGCCAAAAAGCCCTGCTTAAGTGCCCAATGTATACAGACATTGGGCAAGCCGGGTCCAACTAACATGATGCCTCTTTTGGGCATGCACTGGGCTTGGCACGGGGGCGTGCAGAGTTTAAAGTGCCATTTTTTTTGTAAGCAGCCTTAGATTTAAGCAAACATTATCTATCCATAAGTCCATCCCTTTAAGAATGGAAGTAGTACTATGAAAGCTACATTTTAATAAGACCAGTCCATAGCTGTATCATAACTGAACTTTGGGGAAAAATCCTTCATTTGTTTCAGAGTTCAGGGTTTTAAATTACCATGGGTAAAATCCAGGCTGTATTGATGTCAGTAGCAAAAGCTCAGTTGAGTCGAACAGAGCTAGGATTTCACCAATATATTTAGCTATGGAAGAAGAATTAAGTGAGCCTTTTAGCAATAAGCTGGGAAGGGATTTTAAATTGAGGTATCAGCTGAAATCTCCCTAATGAATGGGATAAAAGAAACCATATCGCTCATTTTTGGACACTGATTTTTTTCCCCTGACATTAACCAATAAAGAAAGATTTTTTTTTCAAAGTTGAACAGTTCCAAACAGAACTTTGGAAGGTATATTAGTCATAAGAGTAATCTCTTTATATATCAGTGGGTCAATAGTTCAGTAAAAGATGGAACTATAACTTGAGTAGACACTAATTAAAAGAATCAATTCTTATCCTACTACATATGTCCAGTCATATTAACACATTTCTAGATTTCTTACTCAGTGAACTAGTCAAGATTAAAGGATTTGCTAATATGGATGAACTGAGTATGCTTCCAAACTGACTGAGCAGATTTGTGAACAAATTAGTTCATTTAAAATTGACAGTGAAAGATTGATTTTGCACAGAGTGAGTTACCTAAGGTATTCATCATTTCCTTTGCTTCCATGCACAAGACAGAGATCTGCTTCTTTTTCTTTCTGATTGTAATAGGACTGCTTACTGAGCACCTTTATTTTACAGCCATGATTGCAGCCTGTCATTCTTTTAATTTAGATATATTTTAGCCTCCATAGACCTTCAGAAATAACTTCCCTAAAAGCCTCAGTCTAATGACTCATTACATGAGTTGCTCAATTCAACCACAGTACTTTAAATTATAATGCAAGGGAAAAAATTGCTAATTACACAGAAAAAGATCCAATTACTCCTGAGACCATTTGATTCATTATTCAGATTGTTTGAGGGGGAGGGTGTCTCCAAACATGGGGTTATGCATCAACTGATAGTAGTTACCACTTACATGTTGACATATATATCCAATATATCAGGATTTTCACATACAGATTAAATTGTGATCCATAGATATTTACTAGTGGTCCATGGTTCATTTTCAGGTATTAAGTTACATTAAAGCAGACTTAAAACTACATCAGATTCTTTCTTTACATTAGGTTCCCTTGTAAGCAACTCCTTTAATTGCCAAAAGGGAAAGTAAATCTTCTACACAGTCATGAATGGCTGGAGTGGGAGTCTACAAGAGGACTTTTCCATTACTAAAATGCGATCCATGTTTGAAAAATCTGAAATAAGCCTTGAACCAGGAATATGCTATTTTGCTTTTGATTTTGGGCTCTTCTGCACTTGGATGTATTATTGAGTTTACAGTTTTGCAGCAGAAAAAAACAAAACTCAAAGTGAATGTCAAAAAGCACTAAATCCAGCTATGTGTTGGGTTGTAACTATGTCAAATTGCTCAGATTCACCTAGTTTACATTGTTAGCGTAAAAGTTTTTTGGGCCTTATGAAGATTGTGAAGATGCATTCAAAACTCAGTCCATCTTCATATAAAACTCAGCCTTGACTGAATCCAATATTTCACTTAACTTAGCCTAAAATGTTTCATATTATTGGTTGTAATGACACCCAAATCTGATAAATTTCACCTAGATTAGGTTTTCATTCGACATTTCTAACAGTCAATCACTCAGGAAGTATTCCAAAGAAAAGAGAATTGCATACTTGTACAATTTTTCTAGGTGTAAAATAATTCATATCCTGGTTGAAAGAACACAACTTTAATGTCATTGCTGGAGACTTCTATGCTAAAAATTAACAACAAGCCAGAAAGAAAATGTAGTGTGGAAAAACTGGTAATGCTACTAACAGACTAGAGTTAGTAGCTCTACTGACAGTCAAAGTGGAATAATTTTAAGAATTCCCAATGATAATCTTTTTTTATATTTCCTGCATGCTTATCTAGGGCCACATTTTCCAAGGGCTTTGTTAACTACTGCTGCAGCATATGTGAGCACGTACTTTGCACTAAATATACCTCAATATGAATTCATTCAAGTTGAGTGATTGCACATTTGTAGCCACTTGCTTCCTATTTGTTTGTGAAGTTACTCTGTTATTCCACTTAAACTCCTCTCTGTTCATGCATTTTGAGCATGAGGATGGTGGTGCCTACAATACCGCAGGTATCATGAAAGAAGCATTTTAAAAATAGCTGTGAGGTTAAGCCCTAAAATCAAGATCCTGGAGCAGGCACTCATGTTTTCATGTTCAGGACGAGATCAGCAGCTGAAAATGTTCTGCAATATTTGCTTATTAACTACTGTTACTCAGAACACTTCTGCAGTATGCCCAGTTGCTAGATTTTCTGTGGCAAACAAACACAATGTAGCCATATTCAAAGCCAACTCACATAAACAGTCAACTCAATAGTTACAGGTCTTTTTGTATCATTCATCTAATTGTACCTGTTTAAATCTGTGTATATTTATCAGTGCCACCTCATCATTTCATGTATTGCTTTGCCAACATTCACTCTTTTGCAGTCAGTGCCACACCAATCATCAGCAGAGGCATCTTGCCCATTCTGCACTGGATGTCACTTTCTGCACCTACTTTCCTTTACATGAATTATCCAGTCTACCGCATCAGTTGGGTACTTCTAAGTCTCAATTATCTTTTTTTTACCTTTATACACATGTACAATATATTACTGTTCCATTTCTAATTGCATTACAGCTTCTCCATTTGGCTCTGCGAAGAATTGTTTTTTCATGCTACAGAACTTCTCACTGTTAGCCCTGTTGTGCTATTTTATATGAACTGCATAACAGCAAATGAAATATAAGTACACAAGATTGAGTGGCATGTGCCTCACACAGCTGTTATCAAACTTCTAAAATGACTCAAAATTGTGGCATATGTAATGGATAATAATCATCAGCATACTTTTTATTTAATATAGTAGAGAGAAGGAACAAGAATTATTTGGGCTTTGCTCTTTAGTTGCATGTGAAAACAAGACACAATGAAGACATTTACCTTCAGTGATTTTCTTTCACAGTTCAGTTCTACCATTTCACAAGCCTGTTGGCTCTAGGGTTATGTGCCCTAGAAAATTGTTGTCTGACACCTGTTAATGTATTTCCTCACTTATCTGATTGACAAATTCCCTGCCTTGATCATTGATTTGTATGGATATACATGAATATCTGATGAATTCAATCACAAGCCTTCAACACTTTCAGTTAGTTTATCCTGTAGGGGTTTTATCTTTAGTCCATTTTGAGAAGTAATCTATAGCTGTTACCAAATATTTGTGTGTGTCAGGGTCAGTGGTGAGAAAACAAATATCACCATTAATTTGTGCTTTATGCAGTTACCCGTCAAGGTTAGTTTTATAAATTTACTTGATTGCACACTCTCAGGCTAAGTACAGGCATTCAAGAAGCCAGCAGTAGAAGTGCTCTAACCATGCCCCCATGTAGGTTGAGAGGAAACAGAACATGCATTAGCCCTTGTGGGTTGCACAGCCTGAACACAGCAGGTGGGGGCACTCTCACATACCATCCAACATGCCCTGTGGGCTCCCCAGGCTTCTGAATACTCACAAGTGGAGCTGAACAGCCGAGCTGCCCCTGATTGGCTGGCAGGGATATCACAACCACCCACCTGTACCTGATGTGACAGCAGCTCATTATGGCCATAAGCCATCAGCTGGCCATCCCACGCATCCTGTGCCTGTACCTGCCAACTATGTATGTGTATGTGTGCACCAGCTGCCTGAGGTTTGTGTGTATGTGTGTGTATGTACATTTGTCCCAGATACCTGTTGCATGTGTGTGTGTGTTTGTGTGTGTCCTGGATGCCTTGTGTGTGTATGTGTATGCATAACTATACTCACAACATATCTCCTGTTCTGGGACTCCCCCATACCCCAGCATCTCCCACTCAATACACAGTGTGGAGCAAACCCCCACAGTTGCCACTGAAGCCCCCCACCCTTCGGGACTCTCAGGCAGGGCTTTCTATGGCAATGAGGGGGAAGGGAGGGGCTGGGTGGCAGCTTCCCCACTGCTCCAACCTGGGAGCACAATGATCTCCCCACGGGAGGTGGTGCTGATGCCACCCACAGATGTTGTAGCTGGATCTTAAGTGGTCTTTGATCTTGAGCATAAACTCTTTATCCTGCTTCCTATACACCCCAGAAAATTACTATGCTCCTGTATGACCCAAAAGTTGTCACACTAAAAAGCTTGACACTGTACTTAACAGTGCACAGAGATTCATAACAGGGTGCGTTACTTGCACAAATGCAGATGTATTTCTTACACAATCAGACAATGTGACATAAGATAGACTGTAACCACTCCCCTGTTGCCTGGTTTCTGGGTCTTTGGAGGGCTTGGCAGGCTGGGTACTGTGGCCTTGTGTGTTAAATTTAGATAAGGGGTCAGGTGAATGGAAATTAAATGATCATTCAAAGTAATTTGGTCTGAAAACTATTCCTATAGCATTTTATACCAACACCAAATGAGTTCCCCAATGGCACAACCTTGACAGAGAAGCACAAGTCAAACTGAATGGACTGAGATCTGGATATGAATGCTTCAAACAATATTATACAAGATGAACACCTTGGACAGTCCCCTGTGTGAATGTTGTGTCCACAATCAGCACAGCACTTAATCAACAGCTGCAATCTTTACAAATGCCTAGATGGGGTAGATGGAATCCACACAATGAGCGATAATACCAGGCAGTGGCTCAAAGCTGACCAGAGGAAACAAGGGCGGGGGGGTTGGAAACAAGGGCTTTGCTGCCTCAGGTTACTGAGATCCTGGGGGCAGGGCTAGCCCAGCACTTGGGCAGGCCATAGGAGTGCTGGCCAAAGCTAGAGTGTTGCCCTGGGATGGGGGATGAGTGGGGTGCTGCAAGGCTTCATGGGATGTCAGTGGAACTTGACCTAGCATGAGTCAGGATGGTACAGATATTCATTATGGCACTGTAACCTATAGCACTGAAGTCTGATACCACATCCATCCAGGGTCATCTTAGAGCAGGATCTCCCATTTTTACAATGCTCTATGTGCCCTGACTCTGTATGGTTATGGCTTTAGAGCACTTTGTGTGCCTACTACTCACTAAGTGTAACTTCCTTACCTGGTCTAGATCACTTAGGTTTCACACCCTCTATTTCAACTAAGATGCAGGAGGTACATGGTCCCGCTAGGGGGAATGCCTTACTGGACCCTGGTATTGGCAACAGGGGATGACATGGTAGTGGACATGCACATCAGTGGTCACCTAGGGGACAGTGACCACCAAATAATAGAATTCATCATAAGGCATAGAGTAACTAGTAGGGTGAAAGTGCTAGACTTTAGGAAGGCTGACTTCAGCAAACTCAGGTGTTTAGTCAATGACACACTGCAGAGTAAGAGATTTGGCGAGATGGAAGCCCAAGAAGGGTGGCTGTGCCTTAAGGAAATGAT
>NW_017728995.1:38392616-38395900 GCF_001723915.1 Gavialis gangeticus
TCAAGAAGGGGAGGAAGGAGGATCCAGGCAACTATAGGCCAGTCAGTCTCACCTCCATCCTTGGCAAAGTCTTTGAAAAGATTATTAAGGCTCATATATGTGAGAGCCCAGCAGGAAAAATTATGCTGAGGGGAAACCAGCACGGGTTCATAGCAGGTAGATCATGCCTGACTAATCTGGTATCTTTCTATGACCAGGTTACAAAACACTTGGACACAGGAGTAGGGGTTGGCAGTTTACTTAGACTTCAGGAAGGCCTTTGATACGGTATCCCACCCCATACTGGTGAACAAGTTAAGAGGCTGTGACTTGGATGATTACACAGCCCGGTGGGTGGCAAATTGGCTAGAAGGTCGTACCCAGAGAGTGGTAGTGGATGGGCCGGTATCAACCTGGAAGACAGTGGGCAGTGGGGTCCCGCAGGGATCAGTCCTTGGACCGATACTCTTCAATGTCTTCATTAGTGACTTGGACAAGGGGGTGAAGTGTACTCTGTCCAAGTTTGCAGATGATACAAAACTGTGGGGAGAAGTGGACACACTGGAGGGCAGGGAACAACTGTAGGCAGACCTGGACAGGTTGGACAAATGGGCAGAAAACAATAGAGTGCAATTTAACAAGGAGAAATGCAAAGTGCTGTACCTAGGGAAGAAAAATGTCCAGCACACCTACTGCCTAGGAAATGACCTACTCAGTAGCATGGAAACCGAAAGGGATCTTGGAGTCCTTCTGACCCTAATATCAGTCCTAGAGGACTCCAAGATGAACACGAGTCGTCAGTGTGATGAAGCCATCAGAAAAGCTAACTGCACTTTATCATGTATCAGCAGATGCTTGACAATCAGTACCAGGGAGGTGATACTTCCCCTTTATCGGGTGCTGGTCAGACCGCAGTTGGAATACTGTGTGTAGTTTTGGACACCACACTTCAAGAGGGATGTGGATAACCTGGAAATGGTCCAGAGAAGGGCCACGCGTATGGTTAATGGCTTGCAGGCCAAACCCTACAAGGAGAGACTAGGGCACCTGGACCTCTTCAGCCTCCCCAAGAGAAGGTTGACAGGCGACCTTGTAGCAGCCTATAAATTCATCATGGGGGCACAGAAGGGAATTGGTGAGGCCCTACTCAACAAAGCACCCCTGGGGGTCACAAGAAATAATGGCCATAAGCTAGCAGAGAGCAGATTTAGACTGGACATTAGGAGGAACTTCTTCACAGTTAGAGTGGCCAAAATCTGGAATGGGCTCCCAAGGGAGGTGGTTCTCTCCCCTACCCTGGGGGTCTTCAAGAGGAGATTGGATAGGCATCTGGCTGGGGTCATCTAAACCCAGCACTCTTTTCTGCCTATGCAGGGGGTCAGACTCTATGATCTATAGAGGTCCCTTCCGACCCTAACATCTATGAATCTATGAATCTATAAGAATACCACTAAATCCTGCAGTCCTTCCTCAGGCAGAATTGCCATTTCTATCCATTGTCAGATTCAGTAGTACTCAATGTACAGAGTCTACAAAAGCTGCATGCAGAATCCAGTCACAGAGGAAGTGAAGCCTGAGTGAAAGAGGCAAATCTTTGTGCAGGCAATAATGCAGTTATCAAACTTCTACACTTTTGCAGAGGGAATGTGACAGTGTGCAGAAGCTGGATTCAGCAGACAACAGCTGGACATTGGGAAATGATGTCAGGGAAGGCCATGAGCACGAATATGGTCTCCCTGGTTGTCTAAAGGGGAAAGTTTCCTTCATGTCTGACAAATAGAAGATAGTCTGACAGGAACTAAGCACTCTCAGACCTTCAACTCTAAAATGAAGGACACCAGCAGAGACAGATGATGGTTTCTTATGGTGAAGAACCCCACTTTCTTGTCCACCCAGAGTTTTGTTGTACCAATGAGTAGGCTTTTCAAGACTGACTCCTAGATTCCTTATTGAACAGAGCTTTAAACTTCCATCCACATGACTGCCTACTCTAATTTATCATTATTAGAAACTGTTCTGTTTTTCTTGCCAGAGAGATTGCAAGAGGGGGAATTAAGTCAAGCTTCACAACAAATGGTGAAAGCCAATTTTCTGGCATGGTCACAGCCATGAAAAAAAAATCAATGTCATTTGCTTGCTTGTTAGCTTTTTTGTTTGGTTGGAGTGTTATTTATATTTGGTGCTTATGAACATGAAAGACTAATAGCAAGAACACTAACTGAAGCCAAGCATAGTGAGAGAGCAGATGCTTTCCAAGCTTGCTTGTACAACTGTGCCAATGCTTCTCAGCGCTGATCTGGATTACCATGGTTCTTTCAGTCCTGGGCCTCTCGACAGCAAAGACTGCTAGCTGCAAGAAATTGCATGGTGGCTTTGTGATTTGACAAAGTGGCCACTAGTGTAACTATCAAATGTATTTTCATTGGCAATTTGGAAAAGTGTGAGGTACATTGTAGCACATTATGTGGGTCTGGAAAATAAAAATGTACATAGATGAAAGATTTTGGATTATTTGGAATTTGCCACAAGAACAACATTTAAGAAATCTTCTAACTCTCATAACCAAATTCAAGCTAAACAATTGAAAACATATATTTAAAATATATTTAAGTGGCATATAAAACCTATGAAATGTTCCTTTTGTATATATCAGAATATCTATTTCTAATTCCAAGAAGAACACTTGCTGAAACCTCAGCTCAACCTGGAACTTCCAGCTCACTGAAAGTCCACATATCAATCACTTAAAAAGACTCTTGCAATAAGAAATAGTCAAAAGTAATTGGAAAGGCAGATATTATATTTACTACTACAGACCAAAGGAATCAGAACTCATGGTAGAGGTGATACCCTTTTTTAGACCAACTAGTTTTTTGCAAAAAAAAAAAGTCTTTATTTGCAAGCTTTTGGACACAAGTACCCTTTTTTGGCATAGGAGAAAAGATTGTAAAAGTTGTCCTAGGTACTCACTTCTACCTAGGAGAACTTTTACAGTTTTTTCTCCTATGCCTGAAGAAGGGTGCTTGTGCCCAAAAGCTTTCAAATAAAGACATTTTTTTTGCAAAAAATTATTTGGTTTAATAAAAGATATCGCCTCTACCATGAGTTCTGTTTCCTTTTGCCTCTAGACCAATAAAGCTACAACCTGGATATCCTACAGACAGACATGTTTGGAAAGACTAGTTGACATTCTCATACCATTTAAGATGGGTTCAATGGGAAAAAATCAGCAAATAAGCTTCTGGCATGAATGTTCTGTTTTGTTTTGTTTTATTTGCAAAAAATATCAAAGCATAAGTCTGTGC
>NW_017728995.1:38396066-38409441 GCF_001723915.1 Gavialis gangeticus
AAACCTTGGTGCTGATCCCCTCAAACACACACACATTCACGCACACATACTCACAGTAGCTAGCTCTGAACACTAAGCACTGGTGTCAAGATATACCTATCCCCAAGCACTGGAGTCTGCCGTCGATGGCCAGTCGAGGCTTCTTCCAGTGCAATGTTGCTGCAGAAGGGGGTCGTCAGCTGGTCCTTCAGGCTGGACAGGTAGGGTGCTGGTCAGGTCAAAGAGGGTGCCACTGGGGGTCATTCTTCACTGCCTTTTATCCCTCTCTGGCAGACTTTGGTGACTCCCCAGTTCTCCAGACTACACATTCCAGGGGTCGTTGACCTCGAGGGACATCCCTCTTGGTAGCTGCTGGATGGCAGCTGTTAGCCCTGGGGGTCACATACGTGCAGTCTCAGGAGTCTGTTGATGAATTTTGATTGATTCACTGCCATGATGAATAGAGCTCTGGAAGTGGTTGATCAGGGAGTATTTCAGCCCCAAGGGTCTGTTTCCAGTGTTGATTAGTTCAAACGGGGGCTACCATACCTTTAAGAATGAAGTTTCTGGGAATTCCTGGCTCTTTATTGATTCTTTCTTCTCCTTGGTCTCTGATTTTGTAGGTGTTAATTGCCGCTCATTAACATACTTATCCAGACTAGCTACTGTGTTACACAATCAACCATGATTCATTCGGGGACCTGCTCCATACAGAGATTCCTTCTCTTGCTAACATTGTTACATGGTACAACTTACTTTTAAACTTAAATTACATTTGGAAAAGCATCTACAAGCTCTATTTCCACTACAAATATGCCTTATATAAAAATAATAATGATATGATAAAAGAAAAAGACAGAGAGGAAGGAAGAAAAGGTAGAAAAGAGAAAGCATCCTCAAAAGGGGGTAAATATTAAAAGAGGGGCTTCTGCCACATGGAGGAGCTTCACATTTGGGGGTGAGGGGCAGACAAAAGGGTTTCTTGCTACACCAGAAAGTATGAGATCATTAGAAGAGAATGACTTTTCCTTCTACTATCAAACCTCATCGAAAACAAATTGGCTTCATTCTTCATTTCATAAAGCCAATGCTATTAAAATGAGGCTCCACTATGCAACCTTACTTTTTACTGGTGGTCTTTGGCTAGCTAGGAATTCTTTGTATTGTTTTTAGGGGGGAAAATCGTAATTGTACTTTAAACATAACTTGAGTACAGTATTTTATTTTCCCCTTTCATATATTTTACCTTGTTGGCCAGCTCCTCAGGTGGCACAAATCACTGTAATTAGTGTTTATACTAAATCATAAAACCATAGAAAATTAGGGCTGGAAGGGACCTCAGGAGGTCATCCAACCCCCTGCTCAGAGCAGGACAATCCCGAAGTAGATCATTCCAGCCAGGGCTTTATCAAGCTGGGCCTTAACCTCCAACGATGGAGATTCCACCACCTCTCTAGGAAACCTGTTCCAGTGGTTCACCACCCTCCTAGTGAGAAACCTTTTTCTAATATCCAACTTAAACCTCCCTTGCTGCAACATGAGACTGTTGCTCTTTGTGCTGTCATCTGTCACTGAAAACAGTCTAGCTGCATCCTCTTTGGAACCCCCTTCAGGTAGTTAAAGGCTGCTATTAAATCCCCTCAGTCTCTTCTGCAGACTAAATAAACTCAGTTGCCTAAGCCTTTCATTATAAGTCATGTGCCCCAGCCCACAAACCATTTTCATCACTCTCTGCTGGACTTCCTACGATTTGTCCACATCCTTTCTCTAGTGTGTGTGTTGGGGAGGAGCAACTGGACACCATAGTCCAGATGTGGCCTCACCAGTGCAGAATAGAGCAGAATAATTACTTCCCTCAATCTGCTGGCAATGCTCCTATAATGCAGCCCAGTATGCTGTTAGCCTTCTTGGCAACAAGGGCACACTGCTGACTCCTATCCATCTTACTGTCCACCCCCAGGTCCTTTTCTGCAGAGCTGCTGCTTAGCCACTCAGTCCCCAGGCTATAGCAGTGCATTGGATTTGTTCCTGAGCCCTCAGTAAGGTTTCTTTAAAATACAGCCAGCTTTCCTGGACTGTTTTCCCTCTCAGACTGGCCTCTCAGGGGATCCTGCCCATCAGTTCCTTGAGGGAGTCAAAATCTGCTTTTCTGAAGCCCAGAGTCCATACTCTGTTGCTCTCCTTTCTTTCTTTTGTCAGGATCTGGAATTTAATCATCTTGTGGCCACTGCTGCCCAACTTGCCATCCACTTCTACATCCCCCACCAATTCTTCCCTGTTTGTGAGCAGCAGGTCAAGAAGAGTATGGCCCCTAGTTGATCTCTCTAACACTTGCATCAGGAAGTTGTCTCCAGTGTTCTCCAAAAACTTCCTGGATTTCCTGTGCACTGCTGTATTGCCCACTCCGGAGATGCCACGGTGATTGAAATCCCCTGTGAGAACCAGGGCCCATAATCTGGAAACTTCTGCTTGTTGTCTGAAGAAAGCCTTGTTTACCTCCTGGTCTGGTGGTCTATAGCAGACATTGACTGCAACATAACCCTTATTGCTCTCCCCTCTAACCATAACCCAGAGACTTTCAAACAGGCCTATCTCCAATTTCATACTAGAGCTCTGAGCAATCATACAGCTCTTCTACATACAGCGCAACTCCTCCTCATCTTCTCCCCCTCCTGAACAGTTTATACCCATCCATGACAATGCTCCAGTCATGCAAGCTTAGAGCTTAGAGCTATGATAGAACTACTAAGCTCTAAGTCTCTTTTATGCCAATCAAATAATTGTTCCTTGAAAGTGCAAGGTCTTCCAATTCTTCCTGCTTGTTTCCCATGCTCTATGCATTCATGTACGGATACCTGAGATGACTAGCTGATTACCCTAGGAGTAATCCCATACTTCTATATTTAGTTTATATAAAAAAAATTAAAACACAATCACAAATTATACTGTTGTCCATTCACTATAAATTGCAATTTCCAAATCATCTAAGCTTTGAAGCAAGAATAAAACTTAGATATGGACTTAGTAAACCTAAGTGACAATTTATTTGAATAAAAATATACAGCACATTGATTATTTCATTCATGATTTCATTCTGAGAAGCTTTTCTACATCTTAAGCCATCTCATTGCATCAAAATTTGTTTGAGCCCAATCCTTTAAAATTCCACTAACTCTCACATATGAACACTTCCATACTTCCCATTTATCACTGTTTAGAACGGTTTTTACATAATAGAAGAGTTATTACTGATGACATAAGTAAACCTGTTATCTACATGACTAAGGAAGATGATACAATGAATCTTTCTGAAATGCATAACCTTAGTGTACAATGCATTTCTTTATCAAGTTTACTACTTTGTCACAAAGTCATTTGAGAGGGTCCCATAACACATATTGTCTGGCCAATGAAATGCTCCACCTCTAGTGTATCCTTGCGACATATGTTTATTTAGCTGGTAGGACAAGCATTACCATTTGGCATTGATTTTTATTCATCTCATAGCTTCATTCTCTTATATTAATTGAATTGCATTCCAGACAGTTTACGTATAGGATTTGAATATTTGGGAGCAGGGGTTTCAACATCCGTATACATTTAGCAAATATTTACTTAAGTTCCCTCTGTTGCCATTCACCACACTGCTCAGGAGCATCAGCAATAACTCTTGTTCTGTGCAACCAGAACCAGTTATCAGGAAAGGAATTCTATTTGACTATATTATAAGATAATTATAATTTATCTGGAAGGATTACACTTGGATGGTAATACTTGGCAATAATTTAGCAAAACAGTTACCTGTGAGTTGACATGGTAAAAGTTTAACAGTAAAAGACAAAAGATTGTTGACCAGGAATTGAAACCATGTAGCAGCTATCTTGTTTGATTATCTATTGGCATGTGTCACATGTATTTATGGCTAATCCAGTCATGGATTTTTTTTTCACAGTGTCATTCTTTATCATTTTAAAGCTATATTAGTATACATAGATATGTTGATAAATTCCACCTATCACTACACTTATTCAATTCTACTGACTTTTGTTCATAATTAGCATCTGAAATGGCCTTGTGTTTGCCCTTTGCATGTCCTTTAGCTGACTATCACTGTTAGGCTATTAAAACAAACAACAAATAGATTTCTGTTCGGTTGTTTCTTTTTTATATCACATCTTCTATCGGGGTCTTTAGTATACTGTTTTCTTCTTGTTACAGTTATGCAGGTATTTATTTTTATGAAAACTGAATAATATTTTAATGGAAAAATAGGACAGGAATTCAATTGCCAGAAAAAATATTATGATCTATGACTGAAATATTCAACTCACATAGCTACCCTTAGGAACTACATACCCATTATAACAAATAACTTGATAAATGCTATTTTAAAAAAAATGTTAACTCATAAATAAAATATTATCTGGATGAGTTTTAAAATATCAATTTTATCCAGCCTGACACATTGTAGGTCAGGTTTTAGCCAAGAATAAAGTGTTTTTCCAGCATGGTATACCAGCAAAAATAAAAGACTTTAATTCATTTCATTGGTGTTGCATGATTGTAACTAAGGACAGAATTTGACCCCAGATGTCAAGGAAGGATTAGGTCTTCATGGCTCTGGTTTTGATTAAAATAATCATTATTCAGCTGTACAATGCATTTATGAAGGAAAAAAACATGAAAGAAAGAAAATGCATTCTGAACATTAAGAAATTGAGGCAAATAGAAAGGTTAAAGAAAACTATTTCATAAAAAGGCACATAAGCATGTGGAATATGTTACCAAAGACAAGAGAGGTAACTTAGAACATATGTTTATGAATCAGTACGTTCAAAAGAGAACAAGATGAGTTTCTAGACAAAGAGAGAATAGAGTGTGAGGAATGCAGGAAATTAGAGATGGAAAAAAGCAGAAAGGTCAGCTTTATGAAATTTAGTAGCTTTTAGCAGAGCAGGGCTTTGAGCAGGTGAAGTCTGCACCCTGCTCTGAACACAACCAGTATACTCCAAACTGGCACCTCCCTACGGTTTGGCTTAACTGACAGTTTAAACACTAATAATATACTGCAAACTCCAGATTAAGATTTATTTGTTGTTCCTACAATGTTTCTGTAAATATGTTTGTCTCAGATCCCAGTTTTTTCTGTCTAGAGGGATACTCCCAACTCCCATGTATCTTGGTGGAATTAACAGATCCCAAGCAATAAGCAGAACTTATTCAATAGCTTAATGCTTCCTTATAGAAGAATCCCACCTTCCCATTTCCACAGAATCATAAGTCTTGCTATGTATATTTCCCTCTTCTGTACAATCCATTGAGAACACTATTCTGAAGACTTGCATTGTTGCCAGAAGTTCCAGTTTCCTTGCTGCCTATGGCATTTCCTTCACAACGCAAAAAGTATCTCTCAACATCCACTGAGTACTCCTGTACCAGAGGGACTGACACAAGTTGACAGAGTAAAGTTCCCCTCTAAGCAAGCCCTCTACATAAATACCAGGTCACATCCCAACCTCAATTTTATAAGGATGCTTACTGTGACAGGAGGCCATCTCGAGGCTAGTCACAACATGGTCCCGCTCATCTGTCCATTGCAGTCTGCCCTGCTTCACCTGCCACATCTTTAATGTTTCCAAAAATAAGTGTTTATATGCGGGAGGCTGCCCATTTGGTTGCCCTGATGCCAAGGGTGAAATACATGACTCTGAACCTCCCTTGACACCATGTCCCACGCCTCTCAGGTGGCATCCAAGGTCATTTCCAACTCCCCTGGGCCACACTCAGCCTCTGGTCCCCATTTGGCCTCAGGTGTCCTCAGACGTACCTTGGTCTCTGCCTCCCTCACTGGGGCTACAGCTCTGCTCCCTTCGCTGGGTCCACTACTCTTCCCCCTTCACTGGGCTCCTGGGCCTTATACCCTTAGGCCTCAGGTCATCTCTTAGTGGACCTTGGCCCTGTCTCAGGCCCCAGTCTATGGGCCTGGACACTGCCTCAGGCCCGCTCAGTGGACCTCGGCCCTGTGCTTTTCTGTCAGGGTGTGCTACCCTAGCTTTTCTGCTCCACGGCATAAACCACAAGGCAGCAGGGGCTGAGGCTTTATGGCACCCCATCCTCTCCTTTCACTGGGGAGGCCCAGGTGTGGCATTTCCTGGAGACTGCCCTACCACAAAATCCTATCCCAGCAGGATGCAGTTTCATGTCTTACCCAGAACCACCAGGAACCTCCTCCACCCCCATAGATCCTACCCTAACCTCCAGGATGTTCTGGGAGCTGCAGTCTGTAGGCTGCGTGATGTTGTTCCTCTGGGCCTCTAATGTAACTGCCAGCTCAGCCGCTAGGGTCTGGGCTTATACCCTGGCTGCCCAGCCCTCATCCAATCTGGTGGCCCCCTTGCAGTCATGTGATCACCTAATAGGGCCTAACCACACCTGCTGACTGTTCCACAGCCTTCTGAAGGCCTTTAAAGTGACAAGTCCCAAAGGTGCCCTGCTGCACTTACCATCCCTACCTTTTAGTTGCAACCTTTGTGGCTTTCCCCAAACACAGAGAATTCCTCCTGTGAGCCCCACTGATGGCAAACAAAATAAGTGGGAAGCAGCACTAGGCTCTAGGTTCCTCATTTCTCAGTCCTGGAGAATACCCCCAGAAAAGGTATTCCTTTAGCATCTTCCTCCAAGCCTTTCACATCCTTTGATTATTTTCTCCATAATACCTTTTCTGTCTCATTGCCCATTCATTTTCAAATACAACTGTGCCCACTGTGCTGTTGCTGGGAACTCTACATACAAGATTTCTTGCTCCGTGTACATCCTAGGTCATTGGTGGCCACTTCTAAGCCCTCTTACATGGGAAAGATGCCGTTAAAATGAACTTACTCTTACCCATGTATGTTAATACAACGAGGTAGGGGTTACATGCCTACATTTTGTCAAAAACAAACAAAAAACCTAGAACACAAAGATAATTTTCCTATCCAGAGAAGCTGATACTTTACTTTAAAAAAATGATTTCAAATTTCAAAAATAAAAATTCATGAAAATGTATGGGTTTGCCCAAATTGGGATTTTGGGCTGTTTGCACTGTAAGAAGCTTTATTCTTTAGAACTACAGATGACAACATTTCACCCTGAATAAAATTCACAAATGCTGAATAAAATGCCACTTTTCACACATTAACATTCATTACAAAGCTACATGCATCTTTAGAGTGTCTGCTCTGTATTCAGCTAGTAGTATGCATTTACTCCATTAGCGGTATGCATTTTTTCAGTTAGTGGTGCAACATTTCATATTATTACATATATTCAGTGACAGAAACTCTGAAGTATCAGTGAATGTGTGGCACTGAGCATGAAAAATTCCCTAGGATTGAGAGGGAATGACATTGTGAAAAGGAGTTGGTCTGCCCACTCTGAAACTAGACTTACCCTCTTCCCACAGGCCATGTTTACACAGCATGCTGACTGCACAGTCGTTACTGCCAGTTATTTAGTATTTGTATAAACAAGAATTAAATGACTGCGCAAAGTGTGCGGTAATCGCATTACTGAGCAGTAGCGCCAATGAATGGCTTTTTTGTGATGCTGACTATGCAGTAGTCCAACACTATTGCACAGTAGCATCATGTCTCTGCCATGTAGTGCTGCCATGCGGTGCTACTGTGAAGGAGTCTTGAGGTACTGTATAGTAGTCTCAGGCTACTGTGTAATCAGCATCTCATGTATCTGTGGCCACAGAGGGTCTAATCCCTGCAAAGAAGCTGCTACACAGATGGGTGGTAAGCATGACAGAACTCATACTCCCCCACTCTATAATCCCAACACTTCCTTACTGCCTGTCTCCTTCCCTACATTCACGGAAACAGAGGGAAGCACTAAGCCATAGAATAGTGTCCTTATTATTGTAGTCATTTAGCAGTTTACAGGGAGTGCTGTTCAAGGAGATGTATACTTGATAGGCTTACCTGCAATGCTTGCTTTAATGGTATATTGTACCACATATACAACCAGTTCCTTTATGCCTGTGCTTTACTTCAGGAGGTAAGATGTTGTAGGAGTGGGATGTTTTGGTTCAGTGATTGTTTCCTATGTTGTTAAGTGGCAGCAGATGGTCTCCCTGCAGTGAGATGAGCCCTGGCCATGGTCCTACTGGCAGGAGCAAGAACACTCAGCTGTCCCTTGTAACAGAACTGCTTCAGTCTGGAGAACCTGGGTAAAAAGATAAGGAATCAGATTTCACAAAAGCATCCATACCAACTCCCCCCAACATCTGTCAGAATCCACTGGCTGCCCAGTACCACCACCTTCCGACAGCTCCAAACAACTAGGGACTCTGGACTATTAACTGACCACTCTTATGTCTCAACTTCATTTGTATTACATTACACTACTGCAAGTGTACAGTTGCCATCCTGGGACCTTATTTTGTTCTGTGCAGATATCCACTGCTGGTTACCAATGCAAGTTCCTTTCTCTCATCTGTGAGGTGGTATTTTGGAGCTGTGAATGTGTTATTGACTATTTTATGACTTACTGAAATGTGTTCCTATTTTGCTCCATATTTTATAATGTGTGTATTTTATATTATTGGTCCTCCGTGGCCTTATTATGTTTAAGTAAATGTTTATTTCTGATTTTCCTCTACATAGTACACACCTTCATTCCCTGGCCTGTATCTATTTTGTATAACAAACAGTTATCTTGGAAGTTTTCCTCTATTACTTGTATTCAGTTTCTAGAGTCCTCATCTGTGGCACTGTGTTGACTCAACAAGTGCATTCCATCTACAATCACTTTGATAATCCTGGACTGAGAGTTCAGCCTCAAAGATCCAAAAAGATATTTGTCACATATTTTCCCAATATTTCTGATTTTGTGGTTTGCTTGCTAAAGTGCTATACTGACTGGCTCTCCAGGCTCGGATAGCTACAAAATCATCAACACAAATCGGTATTGCAAAATAATCAATTAGAGTGACAGGTGGCTAAATGGATCACACTACTGATGCCTCCGCTGTTATCTAGGCAGATTTTATCACAACCATTCCTAGTATAGCAATGATTTGATCACTGACCATTGTGTGACCATGCTTTTGGATGCAGCAGATAATAAATTAACACAATGCTTTCTCAAAATGTATTTTTCTAAGAATGGATATTAATCTTTCAGACAAAACCTGTGTTGTTTAATGTGATTGGTCAGCTTAGTTGCCTGATCTTGATTCTCTTCTCTGACTGGATGACGTTTGATCCATGTCCACTGATACCACAAAAACTCCTAAGTGTTTTCGGACAAGTCTAATGTCTTATCAACATACTGGTGTTTACAAATTGAAACAATATTTTTGGTTAATATTTTTATATGCAGCATTTAAATTTGCTTTCTGAAAACTATCTGTGCCAGTAAAAATCAAACATTTGATTCTTAACTTAAAGTGTAAGCAAAAGGGCAGGCAAGCAGGACTGAAGGAAATTCATTTAAAATGTTGAACAAATATTTGTGGGGAATGTTTTTCATTATTCACATAGGTCTTCTCCACCTGGTTCTATGATCTGTGGAACATAGTGTCTGCTTCCAACTGTGGATGGGCAACAATTCAGATAAAAAAAATGAAGTAAACAAGTTTTTGCCCATTGCTCAAACTAAGCTTATTTTTGCAGGTTCCAAAATTATAGTGAATTTTTATGTTTTGTTTGTATGCTTGAATGTTATGTTTATTTTGGTATGGGGCTATTTGTTGGTGTGTCCTTACTTTCAGATGCCTTTGGAAACAGAAAGTTTGAAATTATTTAAGAAATGCTCTTTTGGAAATATTCCTGTCTAAGTGCAACCATGAAGTGCTTGAAAACATATTCTAAAAGTGTTCTAATGTTACTTCAAGCACTATTTCAACCTGAGTTTACTCTACAGTTTGTCACTGAGGGGAAGGCAGATTAGTGGTTGTTCTTGGAACTGGGTTATTAAAATTTTTCTCTAGTTTGAGCCTTGGCTAATTAATTACCTACAAGGCCTAGAGAAGGAATTATTGTTTCACCAGCTAGGTAGGAATTGAAAATAATGAAGAGGAAGATTGGAGTCTGTCAAAGCATTTCCAAAGCAAGTGTCTGGTGAGCTAGTCAGTAACAGATACTGTAGTAAAAATATTTAAACCGCTAAAAATACCATTGTGACTTGAAGAGGAGGAAAAAAAGCCATCTCTATCCCTAATCAGTGAAAACGGTGATGTAAATCTTGAGTGAGATGTTTGTGCTTCGTGTAATCACTCTTGATTTGCTGAGCATTACTCAATACTGAAAGAACTTGGCCTTTTGTCTCATAACATTATTTTGCAGCCATATTAATAAAGAGTTAACATCATTGTTTTCCTATTAGACATACATAAAAATACAACTGCACTGCTTCAGTAAAGTTCAACATTATAAACAACCAAACTTTTCATTATGATGGAAAACATATCTCTAATCACACATAATAGGTGTTTGCCACAGTGCTTAAATGCACTTCTGGAAGGTGCTCAAATACTACAGTAGTGAAGGTGGCACATGCCCAAATAGAATGAAATAAAATAGGTTACATCTGTAGTAAACATATTCTCTAAACTCTAACAGAATTTATTTTGCACACATATAAAGCAAAGGATCTTTTTTATTTCAGTAAACAGAGGCAAAGAGCAAGGAAGGACATGGAAGCTGGCAGAGATCAAGAGCATATATTTGTAAATGTGTGCATTTTAGTCAATCACCTGTCTCTGTGTCCTCAGCAACTGCAAGGTCTGATTTTTCTCAATCTAGGGGGAAAAAAATCACTGTCAATTTATTTTGTTTCTTGTACTCAGCAGGACAAAAATTCCAAGTCCTAGCCTCTGTCAAGCTGAAATAAGGACAAGGATATTGTACAGACAGAGGAAGGAAGTGGAGGGGGTACTTATCCTGTAAAATTTCACTGAAGAATCAAGTTTAAGACACAAAAGCTAGAAACAAAGACTGGGATGAAAATACTGTTAAAAATATAAAAGCTAAATAAAAAAATACCAAACAAGCCTCTACTAAATATCTTTCTTAACATCCATCCAATGGCAGGTTCAGTTTTCAGTTTGTTTTATTCTAAGACACTTCTGTTTTTCTCTAAAAGTCAGTGGCAAGACTGAACTAGCAAATTTAAATTGGATCTAAACTGCCACATGTGTTGGATACTTGGTTCTATGAATGTTGTGGGGAAATGCTGATCAAAAATGGAACTAAGCCTAGAACTAAGAAATATTTCTTGAGAACAATTGTTCTTGAAACCAGTGCATTTCTACAGAAAGCTTCCATTTTGGTGAATTTTGTCATTATTTGATGAAAAATCATTAAAAAAAATCCCAGCCAGCACTACTTTACATGATGCTGATGAGGCCTGTAAAAGAAAATTCCATCATGCCAACAAGGCCAAATGCGGGGCCAAACAACACAGTTCTAAATCATAGCAGAAAAATCCCTCATCTTGCACTGCCAAAAGCAATATCAAGGTCTTTGAAACTGGACCATCGTTCTGTTGTCTCTTTGTAGAGCTCCAAGTGGAGTGAGGCTCTTGTCGAGGACAAAAACGATAGGAACTTTGGTAATAACACTGGTTGCAAGCAGCAACACTTCTGTTAATTGACAGAATAAGAATTTAACCTACAAGATAAAGATCTTATTTTTTTCATTATCTGAATCTATCAATTCTCCCTCCTAAAAAGGATTTTGTGTGCTATTTTGGCCAGCATGATGATACTAATCACATACCTGGATTATTTGTACTCTACACAGTACAAATAAGTTGTGTGAAAACCTGGATGAGCCATGCACAGTGGCTATGAAGACTTACTGATATTTTCCTTGGAAGGTTTATATGTATGAAGTATATCGTGGTGATGGAGAGAGGCATAGTTGGGCTTGCATGAGAACATGCTAGGAGGGAAGGACCCCTTCTAGCTGCACACTGAACTCTTTACATTGCCATAGCTCTGTGTTAGTGGAGCCCAGGACATCAAGCATGAGCACCATTACATCACATCAACCCATTACATATGAGCAGTTAAAACCCCAATGTGAATAGCAATATCCAATTTTTCCTTCAGGGGATTTTACTGACTACCAAATATTCCAGGAATCAGACTACCATGTTCGCTATAACCAGAGGGTACCAGACTTGCCCTTTATAGAGAGATGTACTTTATTATACAACAAACTGGCTTTCTAAAGTTTTTTTCACAGCACAGTGAGCCATGATGTTTCATTCCAAGAGAGAAAATATCCCCTCGGCATTTTCTATTTATGGCAGTTTATTAATTACAAGCAGGACATTACCTTAAGAAAGAGTAGCAGTTGTCCTAAATATTAGCCAATTCTATATGCTACTATAATATGATGCACAGTATATGATATACCATAATGATAACATAATGTCATACTAGTACATAGATGAGCAGCCAAACAATAATAGAGAGGGGTTTCTTATCTCTTATCTACTGCTCCCATCCCCATTGTTAGGCAGAATCACGGCCATTGAGAAAACTTCTGAAAATTGCTAGTGCTGCCAATAGTGTATTTTCCTTCATTCACACATTGGGAAGCTCTTAAATCACCTGAAATTACTGTCTAGGGCTTGGATCACTCCAAAACGTGTTTCAGTAAACTTCTTTACATCAGACTGTGGTAACAGCATAACAGGAGCTTTGCATTTACTTTATTTGAACTTAACTTGATTGAACTTAACTTTGAACATAAAGGAGAGGTGATGACCATGTAAGTAAAGGTTGTAGACACTTTCATAGATTTCATAGACATTCAGGCTGGAAGGGACCCCACAGGATCATCGAGTCCAGCCCCCTGCCCCAGGGGCAGGAAGTCAGCAGGGATCATAGTATCCCAGCAAGATAAGCATCCAAATGTGTCTTGGAGGCGTTCAAAGTGGGTGCTTGAACCACCTCCAGTGGCAGTCTATTCCAAACCTTGGGGGCTCAGACAGTAAAGTTCTTCCTTATGTCTAGCCTGAATCGGTTGTGGCGGAGTTTGTGACCGTTTGATCTTGTCAATTCTTGGTGCGCTCTGGTGAACAGACATTCCCCCAGATCCTGATGAGCACCCCTGATAAACTTATATGTGGCCACCAGATCACCCCTGAGCCTGTGCTTTTCTAGGCTGAAGAGTGCCATGGCTCTCAGCCTCTCATCATAAGGTCTGTTTTCCTGACCTCTGATCATGCACGTGGCTCTCCTCTGCACTCTCTCAAGCTTCTCCACATCCTTTTTGAATTGTGAAGCCCAAAACTGGACGCAGTACTCCAGCTGCGGCCTCACCAAGGCCGAGTACAAGGGGAGAATGGCATCCCAGGATTTGCTTGAGAAGCATCTATGGATGCAAGCCAGCAT
>NW_017728995.1:38409999-38435135 GCF_001723915.1 Gavialis gangeticus
TTGGCCTTCATCCAGTCTTCGAGCACTTCACCAGAGCACCAGGAATTCTCAAAGATCTGTGCCAGGACTGAACTATGGTGCTTGCCAGCTCCTTGAGTACCCTTGGGTGTAAACCTTCAGGGCTGGCTGACTTGAAGGTGTCTAGCCTGTCCAGGTATTCCTTCGTGAGGTCAGTTTCGATGGAGGGCAAGGAATCTCCCTCACTCAGGCCTCCCTGACTCATGGGACTGGTGAAAAACTGATGCAAAGTACCCATTAAGCAAGTTTGCTTTTTCATGGACATCAGTTATCAGTTGTCCCATCTGGTTTAGCAGGGGTCCAATATTGCCCTTGCTTTTCCTACAGTTCCCCACATATCTAAAAAAGGACTTTTTATTATACTTGATATTTGTAGCTGGCTGGAGTTCCATCACAGCCTTTGCTTTCCTGGTTTGCTCTCTGCAGGTCCAGACCAGAGCAGAGTATTCCTCCTTGGTGGTGGTTCCAGTCCTCCATCCTTTGTAGGTCTTCCTTTTAAGACGCAGGAGGTCCACCAGTTCCCTGGAGAGCCAAGGGAGCTGCTGTG
The DNA here is from genome assembly GCF_001723915.1 of Gavialis gangeticus. Lineage (NCBI taxonomy): Eukaryota > Metazoa > Chordata > Crocodylia > Gavialidae > Gavialis > Gavialis gangeticus. Next base: position 38,410,565 of record NW_017728995.1, read on the forward strand.
TCCTTTTGCTGCCTTTCCTCCAAGACAGGATGGACTTTGCTTGCACATCCAGGATTGCTTCCTTGAGGAGTTTAATAAAAAAAAAAAACACTTGACAAAATGGTGTGACATTTTTTTAGCCAACTTCAGATTTTTTCCAATAGTCACCAAGAAAGTACTTCAGTAAAAGCATTTTCAGGCCATAATTAGTTGGAAAAATAAACTGGAGAAAGGACAGAGAACAGACAAGCCAGCAAGGTCTCTTTTAGTAACCTGCCTTGTTTTCTGACAAATTACAAAAGCATGGTAGAAATAGAGAAAATGAATGGCTTATTGTTAGCCAGTACTGAAGGGATATGGTAAAGAGACTAGAATAAGGTATATGTTACACTAGACCATCCTTCCTTGGGCTCACCTTTGCAAAATGGGTGAGGCCTTGTTGTATCACAGCACTTAAATTTGAGGGGAAAATGTTGGACTCAGAGACAGAAAGAATATCAAGACTGTTTTAACTGAGGCTTCCAGAAAGAGGGAAACACAGAATACCAAAAAGTAGAAAAGGTGGAAGTCCAATGCTCTTCTTCCTGAAAGATGCCTTGCCCCCTCCCATCCACCACTCTCAAAACCACATACAGCCTGAAAAAACCCACCCATTTAAGATAATATTTGACACAGGAAATGCCTCACACTTCAACACACCAAGTATAAGGCAACTGGTCATTTTTTCTGAAGAGCAACAAGTCTGAGAAATCTGGTAAACCATTTCAGTTTGGGTCAATGTTTCATCAGCCAATTAATTGCTAATTGCATAGAAATGTATACTAACTGAAAAACTGATAACCCTGCACCTCAATGGAAATATGCTGCCGTAATTACAGCTCCAATAGCTTCCCATTAACCAGAGGATTTCCTAGATTAATTGAATCATACAATGATGCCAGCATAGCTTGTGCATTAGAAAGAGTGGTGGCTGTGACCTTTAACAAAAGTTGGAACACTTGAATGGTTTGAGCAACGTGCAACTTGCCTGTCACTGACACTGACTTAATATAATATTGTGATAGTGGGTTGCTTCCTACTTCCACACTTGCAGACAATATGAATGGAAGAATGTTTTTATCAACAAAAGAAACCTCATCACTTTAATTCAGTGAATGAGGAGACAACTTGTATTTTCTTTTCTTCTTTCCCCAGGTTTATGTGGTTTCCCATCCCCTAATCTGATGGGTTTTATAAATAATTTTGACAATTACCATTATTGCAATCAAGGCCAATGTAGCTTAGACACATTCATAATCATATGGGTTTGCCCTACAAATATGTCAAATTTTGCAGGTACCTATAACCTTACATTATTTCTATTTTAGTATAGCTGTATTAGAAACCTGCAGTGGGTGTCTTCCAACCTTTGATCTTTCCTTTGGAGTTTTGCTGAATTAATTTCAAGTACAGTCATTGTAGTATGGAAGGAGTGCACATCTCTTTAATCAATATAAAGATTGAACTGTTTTCCTCAGCAGTCTGTCTTTTGCATTTGGGCAGAAAAATGTGGACATGCTCTTCCTAAACAATACCTACGCATGCCATGCTGGGGTGCTGACAGATGGACATTCTGTATTTACCAACTCCCCCCCATGGTTTCTTTGCTGTTGGATGTGACATTCTTCAGATGTCTGTTTTATGAATGTCAAAGACCACATGGCTATTTTGCAAAGAGCGGAATTGTTAAAACAAAGTCTTGGCCTGACTCCCTATTCTACTCTTCATTTACTAGGTCCTGTTAGTGGGACTAGAGCAGAGCTTCCTAAAAATGAACATTCCTTGTCAATATGATACCTTTTAATTCCAATAATAAATAAGCCAAAGTAGTTTACCTTCTGCTCTGTTCCATACTTAATGTTATCACCTGACCGAGTTTCCAGCATTACTGCCACAACATCTTTAACAGTATAGGATTGTACTTGATTTATCATAGTAATGAGTTAGTTTTATTGTAAGTGATTAAATGTGTTTTACTTTTTAAAGCACAGGAACTGAAAAGAAAAGCATTGTTACAATCTGAAAATAACTAGAAAGATAAGTTCATTAACTTGCCTACACTTGTGCATCATAAAAACCTTGTTAAAAATTATTCCCTAGCCTGTTGTATTAGCTTCTTTATGAGGTAATTTCTCCATACAGTAATAAGATTTTTCTTTTACTCTCCAGTGCATATTAAACCCACTAATCTTCTTTTATAAACTATAGTTTCAGCCACTTTCTCAATTTACTCACTTTAAAGATACCCTCCTATTAATATTAAAGGTAGCAAATGCAGATATGAACTTTGCAAAACATTCTTTCAGATTTATGACACAATCTTTTAACTGTGCTTTGCAATAGCACAAAAGGGACAAAGTAGTAAATGTCAAGTATGTCTCATGACAAACCAAACAATGTTAGTCCCCATAGAATTATTCTCTCATCCCATTCATTACGTGAATGAACTGTGAGCATATTTTTCCTCTCAGAACATAAATATAGACTCCAAACATTCAGTTCATTTGGAGATAAACTAAGATCTATACAGCTGGTAGAGATGTGAATCAGATACAGATTAAGAGCCTATTTACCCCACATTACTCCCATTTTACACCAGTGTAATTGAAAGGATCATAATCCAGTAAAGCTGAAGCAGTGAAGGGGTGAAACTAGTCTTCAAGGCTCTATTTCCATGGAAGTCAATGGTAAAATTCCTACAGATTTTAACAGGAGAAAATCATCAGGAAAGGAAGTGCCGGGGGAAGAATACCTGACCAACAGCTTTACCTCTGTGGGCATGTCTACATGAGAAGCTAGGTCACCATAACGATAAGTTACAGCAATGTAGCTCGTTGCTACAGCAACATAGCATCAGTGAGCACTGACTGTGATGCTGCCACTACTTCACAGTAGCAACAAGCTATTGTGCAGTAGCTCATTGTTACTGCACAGTAGAGTCAGAAACAACCCTTGTGCTGCTGGGCCTGAGCAGTACCGGCAGATACTATGTGGTCATTTGGTACTTGCCTTAGCAAATACCAACTGTGCAGTACCACCGGTGGGTACTGCATAGTCATTTAGTACTTGCCTTAGCAAGTACCCACTGCGTAGTAAGGTGCACATGTAGATTCACCCTATGATTATAAATTACCCTTCTGTTTTATTTCACCTGTAAAATGATACTGGCCACAACAATCCAACAAATAGCCTTTCCACAGGGGGAAGGCTGTTCTTCTTAATGTTGTTATTTCTACAGTGGAAATGCCTGTGGCTCCATTTATGGATCAGTACATAGTTATGGGAAGCAAACAAAAACCAAAATGTTGTTCTGCCTCCCCTCCATCCCACATAAGACTGTAAAGTTAACATTAAGACCAAGTCTGGGTCACTAACTGACAAAAACTGGCTTGGTACCTGACTTTCCTAACAGTTCTAGACAATCAGGACTCATAGTAGAGATGATATCTTTCATTAGCCCAACAAGATTTTTGCAAAAAAAATTCTTTAAAATTAAAAATGAAATAATCTTAAAAAAATAAAAGATATCTCTACTATGAGTCCTGATTGCCTTTTTCCTCTAGACCAATACAGTTATAACCTGGATACTTTAACATTTCTAGTGCTTTGGAAGGGAATTTTTGGTCTCAAGTTCTGCCCTTCCTAAGAAGTAGTTTTAAGAAAAACATTGTGCCATAAAGGAAAGCCATAGCACTTTTCTGCAGCCATTTCTTGGGCAGCCTTCTTGGGCCATATTTACTCATAAATGACCTAACCACAATAGAGGCACTCAGAGAACAGGAGGATGTTTACTATTGTGGAGAGAAAGTTGTGGGTCCAGATAGCTACTGGAAATATTTTGTCATGCTGTATTTCAATCTCTTGTTTTTTATACATACTTCAGTAATCTATTCATGGAGTCAGTATTAACCTGTTACAGAAAAATACACATGTAAAAAACTGAAAGGAATCTAGTGCTATTTGATATGTTACAGCTGAAAAATTGTAAAATAATAAGTGGTTTGTTGAAAACAATTGTGCAAGGATGTTAAGTTCCCAGGAAAGTGTGTTGAGGGGCGAAGGGGAGACAAGGGAGCACAGCTTGTTAAATGTACGTTCAAGTGTTTTCAAAAAATTCACCACATGTTTTCGCTATTTGATATTTTATGGATAATTATTGTTCCAGTTTAATTTCCAAGATTGTCATTTCATTTTACAAACTGGACACAGCCAGATACTGGTTATATGTCCTATGCAATTTAAAATCACCCTGCTGGACACAACCAGATATTAGTAGTTATAAAGTATTTGGCATATCTCTAGTTTCTAGAGATTAGCCTGCATGGGAACATTTAAGCTTCAGAAAATCTTAAGAACTTTCTTCATGTTATTTGTTACTCGTTCAGTTCCAATGCACACTTAGTTTTAGAAATAAATCTCTCTTTTGTGGTATATGAAACTGAAATGATCCAGACACAAAGAATGCATACTGTCAAGAGATATTCCCAAATACCTTTGCTTATGGTCCATATTGGGCAAACTAAAAGTCTGTACTTTTTTAACACTCCTAAGAACACTATTTAAGCCACAGTAATGGTATTATCTATCCCCAGCAATACCATTACTGGGAGTTAAATGCTTTGGAAATTAAAAGTCAACATTAATTTTTCAATAGATAGGAATATACTCACTCATCTCAAATGTTTGAAAGTACTTTAAGATTTCCAAATGAGTTTGAGTCATTTAATACAGTGTTTACTTGAGTAAAAATGTACATACAAATTGTGAATACGTTCCAAAGGATAAGAAAAGAGTAGGAGCAAAGGAAACCTAACCTGGGGCACATGACTGGCTCAGCTGAGTGTGCTGAGGGGAAGATGAGTATAGCATACCATAAAGAGCTTTTGAGGTAATTTTTGCAATGTGCTTAAGGGCTACGGCCAGAACTGATCTCATAGGCACCTAGAAACCCAGGTTTCTCCCAAGGACAATCCAGAGCACCTATGTGCTGAATAGGGAGTGCTTATAGCTAGCCAATGAGACTGCACTGTAAGGGTATATCTTGCTTCTTCTAAGAGCCTATGTGTCTAATTCAGGCCTGCAATGAAAACAGTTCCACATCTGACAGCAGCATAAATCTCATGTATAAAGAATAGCATTCCTCATTTGAGACTGATGATGGCCAGCAGCAGAAACACCTCCTAGTCTAATGGTCGGAGCACTTTTCCAGGAAGGGGAACCCCTGGATTGGAGTCTGTCTCTAGCAGGATGAGACTCAACCTCACATACACCCCTTCATAGAAGAGTACCCTAACTACTAGAGTATAGATTAGGCTAGGCAGGACAATTGACCCACTGGACAGCTAAGTATCCTTGAGGTCAGAAGGACAGCAAGGGATATGACAATTGCCCAGTGGTAGTGAACTCGCCTGGAAAAGAAGAGTCCTGAGTTCCAGGATTATTTCTGTTTTCTAACCTATAACTGTTTAAGGTTTAATGAATAAGCAAGTCCTGGGAGCAAGGACTGGATATCTCTTAAATGTGAGTTAGATTAAGGTATTACAGGAACAATTTGCTTTATTTATGCTTTATTGATGTCACACCAAAAGTACTGATACTGTGGAATTGTTACACTTGGTGCATCTACCCCATGCACTTAATGTAATGTGATAAATTCTGGAGCTGTTTGTGCTGAATTCAACTGTTCCTGGGTGCAGCATTCACACCTGCACCCAGGACAGCAGCAGTTTGGGCTGGGGTGAAGCAGCCCTGGGCTGGCAACAGGCTTGTGGGGTCAGCCCTGGGCACAGGAGGCAGCATCAAGTGGTAGAGGGGCTGTACTAAAGTGTGGCACCGTGCAACAGGCAGCCCCCGCACTATAGCACCCTTGTGCACCAGCTAGCCCCTGTCACCATCTACATGTGTGTTTCAGTGAAGTAACTGTGCTGTAAGATAGTACAGTCCCCAACAGTGGAGTTAGTTAATCTACTGTGCCCTAATACCAGCACATATGTAAACAGTGATGCTTTACTATGGAGCTAATTAGTCAACTCTGCAGTAAAGCACATGTGTAGATGCACCCACTGAGATATCTTTTGGTCTTCAGATGTGGGAAAATGTTACAGGAAGTGTTTGACTGATATTATGGATTAAAATTCAGCATCATAGAAAAAAGAATGAGGTAATATCTTTAATATGGGTCTAGCCTATTTAGACATTAAGAACCTGACATTCCAAAGTCACTGTTGGCTTGTACAGGTTTTTGTGAATCTGCAGACTGAATGTAAATTGCTACCTTTCTACTTCAGTTGTGCATGTGGATGAATCTTCAATATTTGCTGGTGTAAGTGAAAGAATTGTCTGAAAATTTGGACCTTTATAGAATGGGTTTAAAATTTTTGGCCTTCTTGTTGGAATGTTAATTATACTCTTTTACCAAAGCCTGCAGAAAAAGGCCAGAAACTTGTCTCAGAAGACCAGATGTGGAGGATGTAAAAACAGTGTGTATACCATGTATGATACCCAGGAATGCTGCAAGTAGTTGGTATCCTCCAGGGAAAGCACTACTATAAGTACTAAAGAAGAAAGTTTAAATTACATTCAACCTCATTAACATTTTGTTGTTTATCTGCCCATCTGACAACACAGAAGTCTCCCAGATTAACCTAACAGCCTGGCTATGACCTCAGCATTCTGTAAGAAGTTAGCTGACTTACATTAATAGGTAATGATCTTTCATGACCTAAAACACAGATGTTACCCTTTTTCATACATTTAATGTCCTATGTGGACTTTTTTTTAGGACCAAACAGAATATTTGTGCTAAACCTTTTAAAGTTCATTCACATCTATTTTCTTTTATATTTTTTTCACCCTTAAAGGTCATTTCACAAAAAAGATCAAAAGACGGCTCTTCCAGGCCCCCTCTGCAGGTGGTCTGAAGCAGATTAACTACTAACAGAACCCTTAATGGATAAATCTGGATGACTTATTTGTTTTACACAGTCTGATAACACAATGTTGCTGTCATGCATCAGGTTACATAAATTACATAATATTAAGTGAGCCCCCAAACTAGTTTCCCAAATGGATTCAGCAAAATACTTTGCAACAAGTTACTTGTAGAAAGAATTGACTTTGTATTTCAACATGTGCAAAAAGATTCTGGGCTACTTTTAGTGTCTTACCATATTCAAGAAACAGGATCTGTGCTGATGAATTCCAATAAGTGCAGAACACGTGCCCAGATCTTGCTGCCATTTGTTCCACGCAGATGTTTGTGCATTTAGCTCCTTTAATACTTTGTCCAAGTTGCATTGTGGTCAGCTTTTATGACAGTCAAATTTGCTGTCCATGTGTTCTTGAAACAAATTCTCTGTAAGAAATAAAGCCTTTTTCAATTGTCTCAGGCTAATCTGAAACTTAAAACAATGTTGCTACTCCACATGAAACACACTGAGGGCTTTTTTCCTGGTGAAAATATGTGTTGCTGTTCCAGTTATGCTGCAATTCAATTAATGAATTTTAAGAATCCCACTTGTGAAATTTTGCAACAGTTTTCATAATGCCTGTAGTCTTCACCAAGACTGAATAACATTAATCACATTGTCCATTAGCAGAGGAAATTCTGACTCTCCTTACTTGTGGTGGCCTATTTCTTTTAAGGTACCTACCACAGTAAATAGTTAGGGCTCCCCTTGGTAAAAAAAAAAAGGAATGTTTGAGAAGAATCCTGTGAAGAAATCAGTTGTCCCACAACCATTTAGCTTCAAAGCTGTAAAAATAGGGTATTCTGTTTCTGACCTGCTTATGTAGGGCAGAAATATACCAGAGACTTTTTCCACAGTAAAAGAATGGATAAGAAACAGGCTAGCAGTCATAAAAGGCAAAGACTGATTATCAGAACTTAGAACTTTCCATGTTTTAATCTGCCTAAAGTCTTTCAAATGGAAACTTGGGTCTTTTCCTGCTCTAGACATTTTAAATTTGATCTTCTTATCGTGCTATCTTCCCAGTTATACAGTACTGGAAGTGTATCTACAATACATCAACTAGAACATATCTCATACCAAGATTATTGAATATTTAAATAGTTCCCCATTAGGGAGACCTTCTAACATAATAATACTACAGTTTCAATTAAGAGTGCACCCATCAATTCATGGTCTACTCATCCTGATTTTTCAGCTTTGATGTAGGTTCTTTTTGGAAAACCTTTCTACCATTCAATAAATGTTTGTAAGTGATAAAAGGAGTCTAATACTTCTTATTTCAGAATCCTTTGCTTTTTTGTGCCCTTCGGATAAGGTATTTAGCAGAATTTGCAGATTTGTTGGGGCTGTGCTGTGAGCACTTCCGCTATGGCCTTGAGCTTGCAGCCTCTAGGCTGTCCCCCTAGCCCCCTTATTTCAAACTGTCAGAATATAACACTGAAAGTTGAGCCAGTGGCATAGCAACTACTATTGATATAGTAATGGTTAGGACAAGCAATACTTAGGACTCCAGAAAGTATTTTTTGCTTCAGGTGGATGCTTTACATGGTAGACATTTAATTTTAGGTAATTAACTATTAAGGGCTATATCTGGCCATTGAAGGGACTGAGGTGAGGCAGGAATGAGACCTAGCTCTCCCATCCTCACTGGGAGTTGCTTGCTTGTAAATTCTAGCCAGACATTCACAGCCCCTACACCTGAGGAAATGCAGGCAGCCTCTAAAATGCTTTGTACAGGACAGCTTAAAAGAGAGTGTATGTGTAGGGACAGAGATTAAGTAAATAGTCCCATTTAGCAAATGTGCCAGAATCAGGCTCTATTATTACTGATGCTTTGATTTTGTCATATTGGTAAAGTATGCTATGAACTAAATTGCCCAGTACTTAAAGCTGGTTGTACTGGTTCCTTCTCCCACAGAGAACTTTGTCCCACATTGTATCACCCACAGTTCCTATGGTGACATATGGGTCTCCAATGTATGTGATTTAAAGTGTGCCAAGCTTTGGTTTTAACCATGAAATAACCGTCACCCCAATTCCATTTATTATGTGCCTCTCATAGCTAATCATTATAATGATCATGGGCATGACACAGAGCACACTAATGGGAAGGCTCAAAATAGTTTAGGGCTGCTTACAGCAAGCTTTAGGCCCCTTTGTCATTTCGAAAAGTCTATGGGCTGAAGGAATTGTGTGGTGTCAGTCTGTGAGCCAGGGCCAGTGTGGGGTCAGGATGTGAAGTCAGTCTGCAGGTGTGATCCAGCCCCAGCACAGCCCATAGATCCAGAAATTTGATGGTGTGGGCCAGTGGCTTGACAGTGTTAACTGCTACAGCTCTAGGAGAAATTAATGCTACCACTGCTCCCCTGCCACCAAATTTCCAGGCCTGTGGCGAGCCCCATGGGCCACATGACATTGTGCCATGGGCTGGATTTGGCCTGGGGGCCAGACAATGAGCACGACTGACAGAGAAGATTTAGAAAGTGGTGGCATTTTGCAAGGAGATTCTAACCCCAGCCAAAACTAATCTACTACAACTGAAATGTCTCTTTTGGAAATACTGTCCTTTCTTTTGCACAAATGTCAACACATATTTAGCTCAAACCTGATTGTTTTATATACAGCAAATACCTCATCAACTTTACTAGTTTGCAAGCCTGTCTTCAGGTATTTGGTGGCACTGTATGTTTTAGTTTTTTCACATTGATTCATGCCTTACAATCATGTGTCCTCAGTTAAACTAGTTCCTAGTGGCATTATTGAGAGTACTAAGTCTACTGGAAGTAAAATCTGCACCATGAGGCAGTTGTTCTTTTGGGGACCCTGTGGCCAGACAACATCATAGACTCATACCCTTGACATAAAGAAGTTCTTCCTTACATCCAACCTGAAAACATCCTCTAATACTTTATAGCCATTGCACCTTGCCTTCCCCTGGGGCACCCTAGTGAACAGTTTTTCTCCAGCTCCTGATATTCACCCCTTATATACTTATAGATGGACACCAAGTCCTCCCCTAGTCTTCTCTCCCCTAAAATTGGTGCAGTGCTGAATGGACAGAGGACATGGCTGAGGACTCTGAGGTTGCACAGTTTAAGTGAATCCTCGGAGCAGGCCCACCAGTGGGAGTTCTGTGTATCACCACACTTCTAAGATTTAATTCTCTTCTGTTTCAGAACAGTCCCCAAACCATTTTGATGAGTTCAATTTGTAAAATATATCTTCACTACCTATCTATATTGCAATCAAATCTCTCATTACCTGATGTTTAAATCCAGAGGCACAATTACATCTTTCTCCATTGAAAATTATATAAATTTGGGGCAGAAAATACTTGACATTATCAAGGAGATTATAGGACTGAATTCAAAGCATTCCCCTAAACCTCTGTATATTAAATGACACTGCCAAGATACCTGGTGCCTCCTGTGCAAATAACACTTGGATTAAAGTAGAGTTAATAACAGCTAAAAATACCACTTTAAGACAGTGGAAAAATGAGACAAATCCCTCTATTGCAGAATGGACAATATTCTTATCCAATTTGGCAGCATTGGAGGAAGTGCTATATCCTACAAGGGATGGACTATTTTGAGGAAATATGGGCTCACTCAGGAAAAGATAATGCACAAGTATAAGTGTAAGAGGTTTAGGGTAATTAGAGGAAATAATTTAAGATGACAAATATGGAATTAATATAGTTTTGTATTTTAATTTTTGGAGGGTTGTACACACATGCACACTATCACATTGGTTCGTGCCTTACAACCGTGTGCTCTCAGTTAAACTATCATATATGTAATTAGATATGTGAAGTCATAAGTGTTCCTGCAGCTTAATATATATTTACACACACACACACACACACACGCACACACATGCACATGTACACACAAATATGCATAAAGAAGTACTATAATACAGAAGGTACAATTTTTAGAATAGCAAGGATCTGAAAGACCCATTTATGCCACAATCTCCCCATTGCATTTCACATAAAGGCTAGCCAGAATTTGGCCCTTGTGGAAATTCAGGTTAGTTATTATATTTACTTTCAATTTTGTGTCTCAGGAATATTTTTTGGGGGGTAGGATAGCTGCCAGCTGCTGGTTACTAAATAAATGGGTCTAGCCAGCTGTATAGCTCCCAATTTAGAACCAAAACTAAAAAGGTGGTAAGTACCCTGAATAAGGTACCTTTGGAGGAGGTATCTTGCAAGACTGCTCCCTTAGGGACTAAGCTGTCAGCCGTACATTACTGCAGCAAACACACACCATAGGTAACATAGCTCTCTAAAAATTGCAGACTCTGTGGTCCCTATGTTAAGTAGCACATAAATGAGTAGTCTAATCAATATTACTATGACTACTTCTGAAATTACCATAGTATTGTCATTCAGTAATCATGAGTCAGACCCCCCACAATCATAAGATTTACAAAATAATCAATTTTTTTAACCAAAGGTAAAATTTGGCTTTTTTAATTTGCCTTAAGGTTATGAGCTTTAGAGTTCATATTTTTAAGCTTTTATCCCAAACCACAAGGACTAGAAATATACTTCTTAATTTTTTGTCAGTGATTACAGAGACTTTCATTTAGCTCCAGGAACTGGGACTTTGAGGAAAAGCACTGAACACCATTAGACTTTGCAATAAAATCACAGTAATTGGCATCACTGGCACTATTCAACATAAAGAGTTTGCAAACTCTGGTCATACTACAGTTAGTGTTAAGTTTAGCCAAGTTAGGAGCCATTCTTTACTTACCTAGGGGGTTAAATACCAAAGATGATCCCATACTTATTGTTAATTGTTAGAGTTAGCAAGTCAGTAGTATACCTACTGACAATGATAAACATTGACACAGGTAAGTCAAAAGGATCTTGTACTTGGCCAACCAGGTACGTATGTATGTGATGCACTGGCAAGAGAAGAATCTGCCTCATTTTGCATCAAAGACAAACTGGCAGATAATATGGGTTAAATTATTGTTCTTGTTGTGTTTGCAATAAAATCACAGGAATTGGCATCACTGGCACTGGCACTTATTGTTGTGTAGATGCCTTACTACACAGTAAGACATCTACATACGTGTTACTGTGCAGTAACTAACTGGGCATAAATTTGATACCTGCGTGATACAGGTATGAAATTTATGCTCAAGTCAGCATAAGTCATCATATTTACTGTGCAGTAATTTTGGTTACTGCGTGGTAAATGCACAAGTGTAGAAGCGCCCAGTATCAGCTATATTTAAGGGTGATGCAGCCTTTTGACAATGTGCTCTGATCAGTAACACAATTTTGTTAAGACTCTGTTACAATTAACTGTACTGTACAAAGTTTAATTATCTGTCATTAAAAACATTCTTGAAATCCTTTAAGGATATACTGTGTAACTTCTGAAAACTAATAAAATAGATCAAATAGTTTGTTTTTATATTAATTGTTATTTTTATAGAAATATGTCCACTATTCAAACAACTCTGTAGAGGTTCAAAAAAATCTCCAAATAAATTATTTTGATTTGACTGCAAACAATTCAAAGTATTTTATTCACAGATAACTTTTACCACTATTTAAACTCATTATCTTTCTACCTATAGCTGCATCCAGTACCTATAATTAGGTCCAGATTATGAAATACTTCAGATTCCACTGAACACCAATTTAAAAATTTTAAAAATGGTTTTGTCATCATCAGCTGCCAATAATCATTGTAATTAGTAACATATATTTCAATGAAAACAGTCACAGGGCAAACTGAGCACCATGGAAGAGTTATTTTTTAAATACTTGAATATAAATTGGCAAATAATGAAAAATTAATTTCTCATACAACTTTACAGAAAAAAAATCCATCTATATTTGTGAATATTTTCATGATACAAGCAGTTACCAGGAAATCATAAATCACATATAAAATGACATCATGAAACACAGCAACCCAAACTCAGCAACAATATGTTCATGAATCAAGTTTTACTATTTGGCGAGTTCTGGTGGTGGGGGAGGGCAGGGAAGCTGGGGGGAGTTGTTTGTTTACTTTGTTTTATTTTATTGTGGGGGGTTGTTTGCAGTTCCCAGAAATGGGCAAGGGAAAGGAAACTTCAAACACTACAACAGGAAAAAGAAAGGGCAAAATGCTCCCAAAATATCTAGACCAGACCCTCAGCGGGTTTGAACTGACCTAGCTGTCTTAAACATAATAACGTTTCCATTGACTTCACGAAAGCTACAGCAGTTTATACCAGTTGAGACTCTGGCCTCTAGCTTTCTAAAGGTCTGCTTTCAAAATGTTGAACTTTGATTTAGAACCATCAGACAGATACTCTCCATTCTTGCACAAGATCCAAAGGAATTCAAGAGTCAAGGGGAAAAATACAATTTTCATGAACATCTTTACTGCAGATCACATCAGACTATATCCTCAGCTGATAGCAAACTGACCTAGTTCTAGTGAGGTTGATAGACCTACACTGATTTGCAGCAGGCAAGGATATGGCACACAAAAATGTTTATGCTGTATCTATATTGATCAACTGTGGACCATTCTGTAATGTTTGAACGGTTGGAAACAATAGCTACTCAGTCACTAGAAAGAAGTTCATCCTTAGAGATTTGCAGCAGATTTTATTCCTCTGTGTCGAAATGCCATTGAGGCTAAAAGGAGAAAGAGAACAGTGGGAGTAAAGTATGTTGGACATGCCAATAAATTAATGATAAATTATTAAAGCATGATTGGAAATATTGCCATTTTTCACAGCTGTCAGTTTAAGTATAAAAGCATCAGCACATTAAACTAGTTACTGCTTTTTCATAATTGAGACTTTAGCTTCTAGCTGTGCCCTGCAGCTTTTCATTAATCACTAGGACTGAAGTTCAAGCACAATGACAGCTTAGAAGGCATTAAATGGGCAAAGTATTTTCCAGGTACAGCTAGTAAAGGCCTTTTAGTCCTATAATCCTCCTCTAATTGTTTTTCAAAGTCTCTAAATAAAATCTGCTCATGGCATCTCCTAGTGACAGAATTAGCAGCAGACTGGTTTTCTTTTTATCTTCACATGCTTTCTCTTCTTAAAATCTATTGAATGCCTATTTGTTAGCTCCCTATAACAGGTGCAAGAGGATTGTGATATGTAAAACTGTAACTGAAACTTAACCAAGGAAACATTGATTAGATTGCCTGGGAAACAATACTTCCTGAACACTTACTCTAATCATACCGTTTCATTTGTCATAAAAGGAACAAGAAGGTATGGAAGATTTTTGAACAAAGTTTCCACTTTTTTTACTAGAGAAGGAAATGGAATAATTGTAAATTAAATGGAATTTACATATTCATTCCCCCACAGTAAATGCCCATTTCTACGCTCATAACTGAGTTTTAAGGTTTCCATCTTAGGCCCCTACTCTTCCTTGTTCAGCTTCTCTCTTTGCAAAGTGTTCTACATCAGGATTTAATGGATGTGCCAAAACATTCTTTCTTTTGTATAACAAATTATCAACTGCATTGAGATTCATTAATTATGTCATCTAATTGGATTGAGGCAGGTGCAAAATACCTCAGATGAAGTGGTCACTGGCAGGAAGGCCTAAGCGCAAGTTTTTCTATTAGAAACCAGCATGTCTCCAGACTCCTGGAATTACTTTGTACTTATTGATTAATGGCCATAATTTATTACAGTGCAGAAGATCTTGCATTGAGTTAAATGTGTGATTAATCAATTTTCCATCAAATTATGAACAGCAGAACAGTTGCCAGAAAGAAAATACCAAGTGAATTTTTCCCATGGTGTAGGAATATAAGGTACGAAGGATGTCTGCTTGAGGAGAACTAATAACTGTCTATCACTTGTTTAATATTTCCTGCCACACTGATAAATGCCATCTGCACAAATAGGCCACAGGTAGCAATGATTGAAAGACCACCAAATAGCTTTAATAGCTGCCTTTCTTATATAATGAAATATTCCTTAAACCCATCTCAAAACAATTTATTAATGCAAAATGCATTTCTGCCTTCAGCCTGAAATATATCATTGTTAAGTCAACAATATTATATTAAACTGATAACTGATATTACGGGAGAAAAATCCCTAGGCAACACAGAGATGAATTTGAGATTTTTGTGTACAGGAGCTCATTTTTATTTTCCATCAAAAACACAGACGTGACTAATTGATGTCACTTCTAATCAGCTACTAATGCACATTACATGTATAGCATGGGAACATTTGGGGCCCAACTGAAATAAAAAGGATCCCATGGCACTGTCATATCCTTTACTCCAAAGAAAAAATTACAAGCTTACTTTCTGTACACAACCAATGCATGCTGTAATGTGTATATAATCCCTTGCCTCCTATTGGCCATTCTACTCACTTTCACAATGAAGGGATGGATTTCCCTAGAGCTTGGATAATAACATACAAAAGACCCAGCAACAAGATTTAACTTGAACAGTATAAAAACAGCAGAGAAGAGAAAAAAGCAAATAATGACAGAGTAGCAAAAGGAGTACAAAAGAGTTAGTGGCAGTCTGTCTAATGGTAGTCTATTTTTTGTCATCAAGACACAGAGCCAAATTCATGAATGGTGAGACTGTCACAGAATATTTCCTAGGGTACAGGTTTTCTTCGTTTTCTACAGTGATGGTATCCAAAATGTTCCATCAAATCACCCAGATGATTTATTGAGGCCAAGATTTTCAGAAATGTCTTGTGCTTTTGAGTGTTTAAAGTGTGTATGTGCCAACCTAAGCAGGGACACTTTCAGGGAACCCAGTTTTCTGAGTGTGTGTACTGAAAATATTAGAGCCTTTGAAGTACCTTCAGTTTGTCCAGCTAACACCTAGACTAACTTCAAATAGGTGGTGGAAGAGCCATCAGGTGGTAGTGACATTTAGTGACATTTAGTCACTACCACCTGATGACTCGTCCACCACCTATTTGAAGTTGGTCTAGGCCTTAGTTCTTGAACAGGTTTTTACAACACAGAAGCCCACTACACTTGACATCAACTGGCAATACCAGTAGAAAGACTTAGAAAAGTTTGTTGTTTCAATGCAAGAGGGCTAATTTTATTGGAAGAAGAGCAGACTGGGAAATTACGTGTGAGAAAAGATGTTCAAGGGTAAACTAAAGAAAATGGCAACAACTTTGAGATTGGTCAATGTGCCATTAACTGCTGCACTTGGTTCATGCATGGGGAATCAGATTAAGGATTTGAGGAAACGTTTAGATCTCCTGACTCATGCTTCTAAAGACTAACCTCATTGATAAAGAGATATTTGGGGTGCAGACAAAAGTGACAATTTGCATCCAATCTGGCCACAAAAAGCATTCAATTGCTGTCACCAAACACAAGTGCACAGCTGCAGACCATTTTAAAAATGGCTGATTGGGTGAAAATCTGAACCTTCATTATATGGGGGGTCAGATAAAGACACTTCAAAACATAACATCTTGTGTAACTTCTATACTGCCTCCCAGCCTTGAGTTGCTTTCAGAATGGGAGGGGGGAAGAGAGCAGGGGGTGTTCAGTCTGGGGTTTCTTCAGTTCCTGCTGAAGGGTGGCGAGGGTGTGTTGGAGCCCCCAGCCCGAGTTGGGGGTGCTCCAATTCAACCATCCCACCCTCCCACCCTGACTGGAGAACCCTTAGGATGAGTTTCCGCTGCTCACTTTCTGCCCTCCCATTCTGAAACAGGGGCAGGCTGGGAGAGAGGAGAGGCCATTACTAGGGGAGAATAGAGGCCAGCAGCTAGGATTACCCTCGCCCATGGAACCAACAGTGAACTTCTGTTTGTTTCGGGAGATCGCTGTGACTCAGCACAATTAGGCATACAGTAGGGCAGTACAAGAACTTGGCTGTGAAATCAAATAGTACACCTACCCCACACAGACATTTCTCTCTTAGAGGTGATATTCGTAGGTTTGTTAGTCACATGTTCACTCCACAAAAGAAGAAAGAGGATTACAATAACTGGAGGATATATATTAAAAATGCTTAATATTTATTTTATTTTAAACCAGGATTAATAGCAGCAGCATTGGTGCAGGCCTTAGATATTTCTCCTCCCTAGCATCTTAAAAAATGTCTGAATAAATGCCTAAATAAACCAAATCTTGTCCTCTTCTGCAGGCACACATAGGCACTCTCCTTTACTGCACTGACTTAGCAGCATAAACTAATATCTTGGACTAGCAGGGATCAAAAAAACCCAAGTGAACAACTAGCTTAACTGCAGATAATGCAAAATGTAAAAAGGCATCTGGATTCTGAATTAAACCCAGCTGCCCAAAAAAGCCTAAGAATTATTCAGATCTGCAGGTTTGACTTAAACTGTTACAAAGAAATATTCCCTGCTTCAGAATTCAGATTTGAATCTAGATTCCAAGCTTCCCCAAAGTTTCTGGTGATCCAGGATTTTGCTTTAGGACAATCTTATGATTGTGCACGAAAGGAAATCTAGGATAATCATTTCTTATGTTTTACCTCAGGCACACTCTATTCATGGGCAACTGCTGTATTGTATTTACAGTATGACCAGCTCTGTCATATACTGTATGTATTTAGCACATTTAGAGATTCAAATGCATTTCTAGACTGCTATACTAATTTGGGCCCAAATCAGAAATCCTTATTTATCAACTGCAGTGAGTCATATAAATGAATTCCCCCAGACTACTTTGCCTAAGGAAGTCCTAGCCAAGGTAAGAATTGCATAATCAGGCCCTTTAATTAGGAAAATATGTACAGCCTTTTGCACATTACACATTCAGAAAGACAGCAAAGCGAGAGCTGTAATGTCTTCCAATAAAATTATGTTCATTTGGTAGCATTGGTGCACATAACAAGTCTCAGGAGGCTTTGCATATCTGTCAGGATTGGCATTTGGTCATTATTCTAAATAGACAGGTATTCTTTTTTCAGATGTATTTACTCGCATATAATTTAAAAAGTCTCTTACAACCCTTCTGAAAAGTTTTGGAAAGACCATTTAAAGATCATGTCCAGAAGAAGGGCATTTTGTGCTAGCAAGTTAGTCTAATATCTCTCTCAACTATCTGTTTGGTCCAATAAAAGATATTACCAAACAAATCCTACTTCCTTCAAAAATGATGGCAGCTCAATTAAAATGAGCTAGAGGAACTGACCTGTTCATATCTGTGACTGAAATGCAATCAATACTGATATGCTTATGACACATTTGTGTCCATAATTTTTCCCCCAACAAGACTGGGCTGTGTGAAAGGATTCAGAAGAAGACAAGGAACCTTCCATACCTTGTATACCTACACACCAAGCAGAAGTAGCATGTCAACAGATGAATTCAGCAGCAGCAACTCTAAATTTAAAAATATAACATATCACCAACCAAAAAATATTAAACAAGTGTCCATTCTATCTTTCAAGTCATTAGATTTCCCTATCTATATACCGATACAAGGCAACAACAACGCAATGATGTCAAGTTGCTATGTTGTACCTACTGGGAGCAAGACACATTCTGAGTTCTTGTGTTCAGAAACAGCAAAGGCCTCAAGGCTAGGAACTACGGTAGTGCTAGACCCTCCTCTGCATCAGAAATCCTGTAACTATTAGCTTCAGTCACCTTATGAAGCATTTGGTACTTCCTAGGATTTGGCCCTAAATAGTGTGTTCCTGAGATATACCTCTATAGCTCTACTTCCCCTTGTTCTTACAGGCTGAATCCAAAATATGGTAAATGTGTTAAACCTCAAACCCATTAAAAATAGAGCAAATTCTTATATAACTGAAGTGAGACAGACAGGCCACCTGACATTATAGATTGTTGCCTTCAGAATCATCAACACTTATCCAAGGCTAGGTATAGACATTCAAAAGCCCAAGGCAGATTCAAACTAACATATGTTGGTTTCTCTAAGTGGACTAGCTTAGTTAGGGAGTGAACAGAACAGAAGTTTACCCTGCCATGGGGAAGTGGAGGGGAGGGGGAAGCAAAAAAGGCTACCTGCATTGGCTGAGGCCAGTAGGTTGGGGACATGCCAGAGACTGCTGAGGGCAGCTGAATGCAGCTGAGCGGTGAACCATCCCCTAACTGGCTGCCAGGCACATGCCCCCAATCCCCTTCAAGGACAGACCCAGGGGGGTCACAACAACATGCCCCCTCCTGCTGCTGCTGGCCAGGCTGCCCAGTGTGCCATGATGATCCACTCTGAGCCTTTCCTGTAAGGAGGTTGGGGGTATGTGTCTGACAGCCAACCAGGGGTGGCCCAGCCCCTTTGTAGAAGGAAGGGTAGGGCCCCTTGGAGCTCTGGTGATCATCAGGTGCCTGGCAATAGAATCCCACCACTATTGCAAGAATCATGATTGTAGGAATCATGCTGGGCAGCTGCTGCTCTTATTTGCAGTTTGCTGAAGCTCTGAGGAGCCCAGTCCTTCTGCAGAGTGCCCCCCTCCTCCCCTTAGGGACTGTGAGAGCAGAAGGCAGGGCCCCAAAACACTCACGGCTGGGGACCCCAAGAAAACCCCTTCCACTTAGCAGGAGAAAGCAGAAGCACGTGGTAAGGGCTGGAGACTCACCTGGCATCCCTGCAGGGATGTTGGCAGCAGCCGCGGAGCACCCAGAAAAACCAGGCTTCCAGTGGGACCAGCAAGAGAGGTGAGAGAGATATATACACGGAGCAGGGAGCAGCACAGAGGTGGTGAGCTTGAGACTGGTGGTGAAGCGGGTAACAGAGGAGTCTTTAAGAGCCAGGTACTCAGAAGGGCAGCTGGTATGAGGTATCATAACCCTGGGAGTGGAGGATGGGAGTCGTTGACCGTGGAAACTTCAGCCAGGATGGGCTCAGAGATAAGGGAGCTCTCGCCTTACACTGACCCCTGAGGCAACTGATGGAAACTATGTGACAGTGATGGCGCTGGGGCAGAGTGAGACTCAGATTTCATAGTTTGCTAGTACAAAGGAACCAGATTCATACAGGGAGATACCTGATGAATTAATGGTGAGATAAACTGATTTGATTGCTGTGGCGTGATCACCAAAGATAATCAATTGACTGAATGGGACTGAGATTGGACAAGTAGTTCAGGAAATTAATTCTGTTTATTATGACACATTAAGTTTCTCCAAATCACTGTGAAGCTTGAGTCCTAATTGGTCTGGAGGGCTGCCTCCAGGAGATTAAGTTTGATCTATATGTAGTTAATTAAGTTAATGAACTGACTGAGGGGGTAAATCAAGTTGTAATTTGAACGAAGGCATTGACCCCTGTGAATACATTGCTAATGGAAAGCACAACTGAGAGATTACAGGTGCTTTCATTCAGAGCCAAAGAGATGACAGCACCTTTACATCCAGTTGGTGTGTGGACAGGGTAAAAGGGGAGGTGGAGCCCTGTGGGAACCACACCCATGGGACCTTACATATGGAGCACTTTTAACAGCAAGGAACCTCTCTCCTACTAAACATGATCAACTTGTGGCAGGTGAGATGTGGAAGGTAGCTCCTGAGTAGGGGACGTGATAGTACTCAAACTGTTGACCCTAAAGGCCTGGTATTCCAGGGGCTTAGGCTCTCTAGCAGTCTGTCATAGGATCTGAGGCACCGTTCACAGGGACATTGTATAAAGATAGAAAGAGACTGAGATACAGATGCTCCCTTCTCCCTTTGACCCTCCCCCCGCCCCCTGCAGCTGACAGCTCCCCACAGGTAACAGTCAGGGCTGGGGAGATAGAAGCTTTGCTGGCTGGCTCTGTGAAAGTCTGGGGGTAGGGCCACTGTGTGCTTGGCTAGAGTAGCCAAGCCCAGGAGAGTTCCAGCAATGGGGGGCTAGCAGGGGCCCACAAAGAAAACTGGAATGCCAGTGAACAGTGACCTAACATGAATCAATCAGGAACCGAGTACAGAGTTCAATATACCAGCCTAACCTAAACCTATTAAATCTGATAGTTCATCGCTCCAGGTCTATCTTAGACCAGGTTCTTCCATTTTTAGACTCGCCTATGTACCCCAAACTTTTGCTCTATTACAGGTATAAGTGGTTTCTGATCACTTACACTGGTTTATGTGTAATGTCTGTCTCTGGGCCAAATCTGCTCTTAGTCTTTAACATAAAGTCAACATATTGGAAAGGTTAACTAATTTAATTTTATGAGAAGTAACAAAATGGCTGGAAACATTTACCTTTTTATAGACAAACTGAAAATAAAAGGTTTGGGGTTCTATATTTTTTTAAAGTGGAATTTTCATCTTTAAAGGAAAAGTTTTATCCAGACTTATTGTTAATTTATGGAGGTAAAATATGAGATACAACATTTTGCCTTAATACGTGCTTCCATCACTACTTATATATCTTTCAAGTTTTGGAATGGATCCATCCTCTAAACGGCTACTTCTGTTTGGTGATTCCCATGTATCTTTTTGTTTTCATCTGTAAACTATTCAGATTGCAGTCATTATATTTCAGATACCATTGTATGTCTAAGCCACTGTTTGCATATTAAAACATACTGTAAATAAGTTCTAATGTGCATAAAGGCCCTTACTGTGTCAAAGTTTAGATGTGCACTTTACTAAGGACCATTTTTAATGAATGCTGTCAAAAACTAGCAACTGTTCTATATAAAGGAGAAGAGGGACCTTTACAAAACATTGCTGTGTGGCCAATGCCATTTTCTGGTGGACAACAGTTGTTTCATGATAATCCGCTAAGTGGTGTACAACACAGAGACTGAATCTTTGTAAGAAACAGATGCTATTCTATTCCCATCTCCAATTTTTTTCTTTGCACAGGTGTGTACTTCACAAAAAATGCTTACATATTGGAAATATTTATATACATCATGCTTTCACCTTTTTAACAGAAATCAGGCTTATGCCTCTCAAAATGTAAAGATAACTGTCTGGTCCCAAGCAACTCTTCTGTCTCTAACTTGCATTCTTGCAATTCTAAAAAATGTGATATTTATATTAAGTATATAAAAGGAAAAATCTAATTTATTCTTAGAATAGAGAGTCCAGGCTCTATTCAGTTGCCAGATTCTAGTGCAAACAGAATCATATGATATAATCTCCTGTTTACACATGTAGGTAGTGATCCTGCATACAAGAAGTCATTGAGAGTTTTGGGAGCTAGGCCAATCCTTTAGTGAGTAAAAGTGCACATGCAAGGGTGTGTGTATTGCAAACTGCAAATACAAAAAAGGGAAGCTGAGATCTGAAACCAGGCCCAACCTCTAAATTATATCCACATGGGCAACAGAGTGTGGTTTATACTCTTATGTGCTTGCTGGAATGAGAGGCACCAAAAGCACCAGTTTGAACACACAAGAAGTTGATAGTGATACAACCATCAACTTCCCTAGGGATTCCACTGGGGGAAAGACACCTGTAAAATCTAGTTGAGGCTCCACAGGACCCCTGTCCGTAGAGGCTGTCCAGAAGTACTGTCAGCCACTCTCCTGCCCTCTTGCCTGCTCCCATTTCTAGCCTTGCCTCGCTCACTTTTGGAACTGCATTGCCTGGCTCCAGGCCCTTGGCAGAGTGTGGTGTGCAGGTGGCTTTTGCTACCATGACCTTGCTCTGAGCAAATTTACCGCCAGGGGCCTGCAGCCAAGGAATTAATCTCGCCCCACAAATGTAACCCCTTCCTCCAATGTTCAGTGGAACACCTTGCAATGTTACAGATTTTAAAAACTCTAGAGGAATCAAATATTTATATTTTTTGTTCATGTGAATTTGCATGCCACTTGAAACTCTGACAACAGCCCTAAAATCTATCTACTAACTTAGCCAACTGAACTCCATCCTACTCCATCCATCTTAGATAACTGTACATGGCCGCATAAACACACTGCAGAACTGGAGGGAACAAAAAAGTCTGCAATCCTGGAGTGCTTTTGAATTGCTACAAGTATTATAGAGATGCTCATAAAGAAAAATATTGTAGGAAAAAATTGTACATGACAGGAGAGATCTGCAAACTACAGAAATATAAACATACAAACAGATAATTTATATACAGTAAAAGTTCTGTTAACAAGCTGGTATGCTCAATTAACTGGCTTGCCAGCTTGTAAGGTAAAGTGAAACTGGAAGTGCCCACTGTGGCCCTTCTGGTTTCTCCAAGCCCCCACGGCCCGGGGTAAAGCAGCTTGCACTGCTGAGCCCCCACAGCCCAGAGGCATAACAGGCTGTGCAGGGCTGTGCGGGGCCTGCAGGAGGGGCAGCGATGTGGCAGGAGGGGCAGCAATGCCGCAGGAGGGGCGGGGGGACACCCCAGATGCGGCAGGAGTAGTGGCAACTGCAGCCACTCAATTAACTGGCATATTTTGTTATTCAGCATCCCCATTCCCGAGAGATGCCGGATAACAGAGCTTTTATTGTAATACATTTAATGGATGGAGAGTAAATGTTTCTCTTATTTCCAAATTTGTTTTACTCACTACACATAAAAACAGAACATGGCATATTGTTAATGAGTTTGTTTATGTCCTGGGGTCCTGACAACAACTGAAAATCCTTTGTTCACTATAAAGTCATCAGAATCCTACGCTATAGAATTATCTAAGTTGTGTGTGCCATTCTTATCTCTGTTGGGCTCTACCGTGAATAGATGATCCTGCATATGTCTTGGAACAAACTGCTTGAGCAGCCTCCAAACCCATTGAAGTCAATAGGGGTCTTTTCATTGTCTTCCGTGGGCTTTGGATCAGGTGCCTGTTGAGAAAGTAGGCTACCCAGTACATGTCTGCCTACTCCATATGCTACAATGGGTTTGCCCATCATGAGTCCAGCCCCATATGGGATGAAGCAGGGAGGAGCAAGGACATATGCAGAGGCCTGCCTGCAACTTTTAGTCCCATGTATAAGTTAGAAAAAATACAGACCAGGCATACAGGGAATCTTGTAAACTGTTTTTTGATTTTCCTTTAGCCTATAGTAGCATTTAGGGAATGTTGATTTTTCTCCCTGCAATCCAGGAGTTGTTCATTAGGCCTGTGCAAAGCAGCTAGTATTTGCTTTGGATTCAGCCGATTCAGGGGGCAGCATTTCGATTTGGAGATTCAAATCACTGTCCCGAATTGATTTGGCTGAATCTGATTCAGAGATTCAGCCACTGCCAAATCAGCCAAATCTCTGATTCAGACAGGACCCACCCCCTGCCTGCTCTCCCAGCCCCGTCAGTGGCTGCCCTGCCTGGTCCCAGCTCCCCGCTCTTTTAAAAAAATAAAATTAAATAAAATAAAAAAAAAATAAAATTAAAAAAATAAAAGCCCCGGGTTCACTGGGTCCTGCCAGGTGGGGGTGAGATCCCCGCTGCCCTCCACTGCCCTGCACTGTGTGGGGGTCTCTGCCATGAGCCCACAGAAGCCCCGAGGCTGCTGCAGCAGTGGGTGAGACCGAGGCCTTTTTTTTTTTTAAGAGCCGGGAGCTGGGGCCAGGCAGGGCAGCCATAGAGGGTGTTGGGAGAGCGGGTGGGGTTTGGGGGGCTCATGGAAGATCCCCCCAACATGGCATGGGGCAGTGGGGAATGCCCCCCACCTGGCAGCAGTCGGTGAGTGGGGGCTTTTTTTTAAACAACTGGGAGCTGG
>NW_017728995.1:38440135-38452426 GCF_001723915.1 Gavialis gangeticus
CTGAATCAGGCCCAATCTCCTCCAAAATGAATCAACACCCAAAGTTTTGCACAGCCCTTTTGTTCATTGTAGCAAACAGAGGGAGCAGAGTTTCCCAAATACAGGGGATCCTACAAAAAAACAATATAAGGCCCTTTAAAGTTTGGACAGCAATCCGAAAAGAAAAATGTGTGTGCATGTAACTGTAGTTAAGTTTGTAAGTTTTTTTCATATACTGAATATCAGTCAAGCATGGCTGAGATTCTAGCATGCTGGTTTCATGTTATTTTTATGCCAAATATCCTCCTGAAAGTAAGTTAACTGCTCTGTAATCCCCAAACTAAAATTAAATTTTAGGAAAAGATTTTTTTCGATGTGTATTGTTTTAAATCAGCTATGCTAAATATTATTCCTGGCATGATGTTCACCACAAGTAACAGAATTAATTTTCCCTTTATAAAAATTACTAATTAAATAAATAAAAGATAAATCCTGAATGCTCTTTCTCACTTAAATAGCACAACAGTTAGATGAGGAATAAAAAGCTCTGGAAAAATAGCTGTTATAAAAGACCTTTGTGTTAATTACTCTGGAGCTGACGCTATCCCCTTCTACGAAAAAAATCATGAAGTAGGACTTGGAGAGAATGTGCAAGAAGGCTTTTACAGTGTCATTCCAACACAAGATGGTGGGGGGACAAGGATAATGGGGGGTATTTACTTCCTCATCAGAGGCAATCAGACCCACTTCAAGAACTTATCAAATCTCAGGAGGCTTCCTAACAGTACTGATAACTTGACGCTTTTTTCATGGACTCTCCCTGCCCATAACTGCCTCTGCAATATCAAGAAAAGACAACTGAAGGCCAGGAGCGCATTTTCTACTGAAATTTTTCCATGTAGCCAAAGAGCAAGGATTGTATATCCACCTCTTCAGACATATACCCAGCCCTTCCCACATACCCTACCTACTGTTTGCTCAGTCTCTAACTCCTCCCAAGTATACACCTCAATCCACATATTCTGGACTAAGAATCGTATCATATTAGAAGTGAGAGAAGTGTGCAAAGAAGATTCTTTCTATCCCATGTTATGTTATTAAGAACAATTATAGAAAGTCTAAATTTTACTAGACCTGATATATAAAGATCCAGTTTAAACATAATCTCATGGATTCAATTGTATTTTTAAAATTTCCATTCAGCAATTTTACCTCCTGTCCCTTCAATTTAACAATTGCCTGCGAACCATATTTTATCCCTCCCGTATTAAATATTTGTGATTATTCTTCAGGCCAGATCTAAGTGCAGTTATTAATCATTAGCCAAATAAAATTGTCAGCCTTCTCTATCCTTTATCCTTTTCAATAAAGGTCAGCTGGAATACATAAAAAATGCCAATCATTTTAAATGATTTGGAAAGAAAAGCAAATGAAAGAACAGTACATTTTTTGCTGCTGTTTACTGTGTATTTTGTAATTTGCTTTATAGAAGGAAAAATAATCTGTGCTAAAGAAACCAGGATGTATTTTACTTACTCTGAATTAAAGCAACATCACTGCACAGAAAAATGATGGACTTTGCCTTAAACTAATATTCCATAATTGAATAATCTGACTTTTAGGTACTAGATCTATTCATTAATGTATTTTTAAAATGAAATGATGTAAAGTTGAGATGGTACAACATGTGCTATCTTGCAGGACAGTATAAGAATAATCTATTTATGTTATTAATTTATTCCACGGTAATTAGTCTATGGTTCTATCTCATGTTATTAAAATACTGTCTTAGTAGAACATGGCCAATGGTCAACACTTGATATTGCTGTCACTCTTTCTTGTAAATTCTCTTTTCTATTATTTCCCATTACAAAGTAGTTACTCATGCAGTTCTATGTTAGGACTGAGCCTCTCTCCCACATGAAAATAGATCCCACGCTGAGCAGGTACTAGCCTTTTATTGTGTTTGTACAGAGTTTTGGTGCTGTAGACAAATAAATAAAAAAAAGTTAGTTAAGAAATAAATGTATTTCTTATCTAAGGATGAATTCTATCTTGTCTTGAATAGGGAGAGGAAAGGAGGACTTTGTTTTATTCACTGCAAGAGACTCATGCTGAAGCCAAACAGATGGTTGACCAGGTAAATTGGAAGGGCCTGACTAATGAACCTACTGATATTTCTTGGGCCCAAAGTGTCTCAGTGACATGGCCAAGAGCCCCAATAAACACTGGCTGCCAGCTGGCACTCAGAAGCACACTCTTGAGGGAGTACATGCTGTTCTTACTTTGGGACTGCCATAAGGTATGTTCTTGAGGGAGCTTAAAGCAACCTCACCCCTCCCCTTAGCTATTAGTCTCCATCTACCTGAACAAGCAGCATGTCTCATGAGCCTTCACTTGACTACTGCATTTCACTCCCCCTCAGAGTAACTATGATAATGAAAGGCAGAATTTAACTCCAGCCTTAACCACACAATTTTTTTCTGAAAGCAAGTATGTTTTTCATCATATTTCTGTGGGCACAAAAATACCATGAAAATGTATTAAAGTGACTTAAACCCAGAAATAGGCACAGAATAAATATTCATAAGATCATTATTATTTGGTTTTGATTGGTGTTCTCATGAGGCCATAACGACCTAACCTGGCTTAAGCTTTCCATTGATGGAACTGTATGTTTGTTCTGTTTTATACTGTCAGTGATGTATAATCAATTGCTGCTGCTTGATTTGTACTGCCTATGACACTAGGGAAAATTAAAATTAGCATAAATTATAGCATTTAACCTTCCAGTATTATCATGATATATAGGTGATAAAAAAACAAAAATGAAGAGTAAAGAAATAATTTTCACAATAGACCTTTTGATGAACAAAAAAGCCAATGCAAGTCGAATAAAAAAAATTCACTGCACTCCTACTTAACATTACAGCAGTTCAATAGAACCTTCACACTGTAATGTTTTTAGAGTGATCCTAAAACAAGATTATTAATTATGCAAAATGTAAACAGAGAAAATATTACACATCTCTTTCCTGCTACATAAAGAATTTTCCAGGCAGTTGCCATACATGTGGGATTGCCTCCCATGAAGAAGCAGCTTCAAAGGAGTTAAGGAGTAACGTCCTTTTCTGCTGCTCGTTAGTCCTCATATTTAAAGCAAATGTTGGGACAGTGGGCCCCAATCAATAATAAATGTGTTTTGCTGATGCTTCCTGAGGTATCCATGGAACATTTGGATGAAGCAGTTGTGCTTCTTTGTCAGGAAAGCACCTAGCTTGTTCAGGAAAACAGTTCATCTTGTTCCTTTGAAAACAGTTTTTCCATTTAAATCATAGTTTTAGTAAACTAATTCATATCCTCACATACTTAATGGTGGAAACAATGAAGTTAAATGTCCTGTTTTCCAAAAGCAACCAAAAAAGAAGGAATGAAAAACAAGAATAAGACAATAAATACAGAATATATTCAGATTTTCACGTTGTCTCATTCCTTTCATCATTGTATGAAGCAAAGTAAATATACAGCGAGAGAGAGAATTCCCATTTACCACCAAAACCTATACACAATAGCAATAAACCTAGAGAGAGAGGAGGAGGATATCTTGATATATACGCAGGAAAACATTTTCAAGGTTTCCGGTGAGAGAAAGTCCTTACAACAGATGTATTTTTTAATTTGGGTTTTTCTCTGCAAGCTTAGATCATTCATAATTATACCCTTAGACAAGGAGGGGGGTATAAATAAGCTTTAATGGAAAGGAAACAGTCTGTAAAATAAGCATTTTCTTTGAATCATAACAACCCTTTGAATTTAAAAAGGAAGCTTTTTTGAGGGATTGGGTGAAAAGCATTTAAAACACGGCAATCCTCTGCACTTTCTCCTTTGTTTAAGCAGATGGCTGGTGGCCAGCAAAGGCTGAATCTGAAAAATACTAATTTGTCAGGCAGATTCTGGCCCTCAAACCTAAAACAAATGACCAAAACAGGAATAGCAACAGAGAGAGGGAGGCAGAAAGGAGGACTGACATGAGTGGGTCGCAGAGATCTGATGCTACTAATGAAGTGAAAAAAAATAAAGAAAAGAAAAGAAAATCATCAAGAACTAAAAGACAGAAAACGTGTTAGAAAATAGCTCAGGGGAAGCACTACAAGGGTCCCACTACTCCAACTCTTGTCAGCTACAGGCACCAGACCTTTCTCTGAGCTGTTTAGAACATCTATAAGCCTTAACAGAGGAAAAACGGGCTCCTGGATTCAGGCCTCTTTGCTTAAGGCCTTGATATCCAGAGACAAAAGTCAATAGTGAATTCCAGTGCAACAGCAGTGATGTTTCCATCTGGGGACCAGAAAACATATGAATGAGAGAAATGATCCAGCAATCAATAGCTTTCTTCAAGACATCACAAGAAGCCTTTGAACAATATCACAAGAAGGAAAGAAGGAGAAAAGCTGTTCTAACCTGAAGGGAAAACTGACTCACAAAAAGATGAAATCCACACACAGCACAGTGTTATAACAATAAAGGTAAAAAGCAGAATAGTCCCGGATACATAAGCTTCTATACCTAGGAAATATAAGTGAAACTAGCTTTAGCTAACTTGTTTGTAGTAGAATTCTACTTAGGGTGAAGAAAATAGAGGGGAAATAGTAAATTGCTTCAGTTCATTAAAGTGACTTCCATTCCTCTAACAGTGAGGCTTCACTGCTTATTACAACATTTTCCTATACTAAAAGGGGGTTTGAGCTTGCAGGTAAGTTTCAGTGTTCAATGTTGTATTCAGAGGCAGGGGGGCACCTTGATCAGATGAGGAAGTTAAAAGGGGAAGATGCTTGCACTCTTTAAGAGGAGGATACAAGGACTAATCTCAGGTTCCTAGTTTTGCTGTTGTTTCTGTCCCCATAGGGATAGAAGGAAATCCCAATCAACTTTTTATCTCTGCTCCTTATCAGGAATAAAGTTATATCATGGTCTTCCAGAGTCTTCAAACACAGAAGGTAAAAACAAGAAGAAGGGGAGGAAGGATCTTGAGCTCAGACCTTTCTGTTTTATGAAAATGTTATTTATGGAGAAGTTGTAAATGAAAAGAAAAAAAATAAAACAATTTCTTAGTCTAACAAAGGCTCCTCAGTACTCTTACTCCAGTAACCAGCAACATGAGTAGAATTCAGGTAGGATCATAGAAGATGAGCAAAGTTTCTTTATAATATTCAAGTAGCTCAATTATATTTGTACTGTTAAAAAATGTCCTTTTTTGGTTGGTTCCCAAAAAGGCAAGAGATATCAGTGAACAACAAACAGCATATACAATTAACTTTTACCATCAGATCTGCACTAAAGACCTATGGAAGCAGCCTATATATTTACTAGGGATATGTGGTAGCACTAGGGGAGTCTTCAGGTAAGAACAACCCTTTCATCCCCCAAAACTTACACACAGAATTTGAATAGGATGTATCCAGGATTACTGGCCCTCAGATTGGCTAGTAGTTCCAGTGACAATATATGACCAACAGAGAACAACGGACCAGGATCAAAAAGGCAGCCATCAAAAAAACTAGAGCTTCCAAAGCTAGCACAAACCAGCTAAATGATTTTAACCATAATCTGATTTTAAAAATCTGTAGAAAAGTTATCTCTATTAAATTTCATAGGAGCTTCTACAACACGTTCTTTATATTCTATGATAGACCATGATCCATTATTATCAGGTCACATGTATTATACAGGTAACCCCTGCTTAGCACTTTTAACTAGTTCCCAAAAAACTGAGTGTTAAGCAGAACAGCGTTAAATGAAACCCATTTTCCCATAGGAATTAATGTAAATAAATATAATTCATTACCAGGGCACTCAGCAGCAGTGACATGAGCACCTGGTAGCTCAGGGCCAGTTTGGCCAGTGCCATGCCATTGCCTCCCACCCAGGTCTGGGCCACAGGGGTGGTGCCTGTTGGTCCCCGCCATGCTAGGCGGGGAGAGGGGGGGACGATCACAGCCACAGTTGCGGTCACTCCAGGTGGCAGGAGCAGGGTGCAGTATCCAGGGCTCCCCCAGCGTGAGTCACAGCGGGAGTTGTAGCCCTACCATGCCTGGTCTGGGTGCAGGCAGGCTAAATTGCACAAAGAGGCTGTGCACTGCTGATGCTGTGTGGCACTAGTGTACACTCCCTGCTCAATGCCCATGAGCATTATAACAAAACTTCCTGGGCATTAAGTGGAATCAGGTATGAATTTAAAATGAGTACTACAGCAAAATAGCACTAAGTGAAACTGTTAAGCGGGGGTTACCTGTTACAGTCACAGAATTTTACTGCCACGGCCTTATACTTCAAAAACTCAGGTTTCCTTTTTTTATAAAAATGTATTTCTTGATGTTATGGTTGCAGAAAAAAAATCTTTAAAATAGAACAAAATGAAATAGTGATTTTGTTTGAGCCTGAGAGGTGCGGCTTCCCCATTCATCTTAATCAGGGTCCTGTGGACTCTGAAGTTTCTAGTTGCATAATGAAGTATTTTCCTACAGTGCCAAGGAACTTACTATTTTGCTGCAGCTGGGCACCTGATGTTTTGCTTACTTTCTCCCTGCCATGTGACACCCACTCCTCACTACCTTTTGCTCTGCAGGTCTCAGCGTGTGGAGGGGTTAATTGGATTACACTTCTTCACAATCCTTCAACCGTTCCTTGGAGTTAGGCAATAGTGTGTCAGAGCAACAGTGAAGTCCAGCTTCCAGCAAGTAGAGCTGAATTCAGGGAATGAGAGAAAATATAGATGGGTCAAGAGAGTTCTCTTAGAGAACATTATAGCACCTGAGGCATCAGTGGCAATAAGCTCCTGTAGCCAGATGGGTCACCTGGATTTCATTATAGGAGCCAAAGATAGAAGAAGGAAGGTGGGTTGCCTGGAAAGCATACCAAAAATATCCTTGAAAGAATTACATTTGAGTTTAATCACTAAAAAATGTTATGTCAATGGGTATTTATAACTATGAGCTAAGCTATGTCTGTTTTTTATGGCAGACAAGGAATGATTTCTAGTACTAGAATAAATTAATATTGTAATGGAATGTTAAGTTTATGCTGTAGAACATAGACAGCAATGTGATGAAACTTGGTCCCTTTGCATCATGGAGTACACAGGCCCTGATTATTGCACAGAACCTTTCACTCAGACTCTATTCCAAAAATATTTTATAGAATTAAGTAATAGAAACATGGCGACACGAAATTAACTTCACTCAGCAAGTGAAGTCTGAAATGAGCCTCTTTCTTTATCTTATGATTCACCTGAATTATCCCCCCTTCTAACACCTTCAAGCTTGCAATAAGAGACCATGAAGTGGCTAATTTTATTTTCAAATGAAAGTGATTTGACAATGCTGAATTTCATTCTGGTGGATGCTACAATTTTTTCAGAGCAGATCAATTTTTGACTTTACAAACTATTCCTATTAAAGCTATAATTCATACTCATAAGGCTCCTTAGATGGCTAATCAATAATGTCCTGTGTAAATGTGTTTTTAGAGTCTATGAGCCATGACCCCTCAAAAGCTCTAAGTTTGTGGTAGGAATTTTGTTCTCTTCATGTGGAAACTCAGTGTCTATTGACAACTCTCTGTTTAATTGCTATTTAAATCATGGTGTATTTCATTAGATCTTAAATGGATTACAATGCTTCATTAATTTTGTAGTTATGCATGTAAAAGATCTAGTTGTGATTCCATGGGTCATATATAGACCTCAGTCTGTTAAGGGTGTTTTCATTGACATCAGCATAAGTTCTGCATGTGGACTGAAGGCATGACATGAGCCATTATTCTCAATTTTTGGTAATACAATCTCTAAGAGAACATATCACAATAGAAATTGCCTATCTAGAATGCACCAATAAATATCTTCCAAGTCTGTAATGGTTAATGTTTCTTTCTCCTCAGCATTCAAGAAATTCAAATATATTCTCTATCCATGTTTCTATATTTGTTTTGGGAAGGCGTTATCTTCATCTGTCAGGTTCCTTTAAGTTCACCAAATATAAAATCTCCCTCTCAAAGAGAATGTGCTAGCCAATGAATAAGTCATTTATTTTTTCCAGAAGGGGAAGTCAGCAAAGGATTGGAGCCAACTCCAATTGGGAGTTCTGTCACTGATTCCAGACTGAGCCATAAATTATTGCACTAATGTCATTTCTTTTTCTGTTTCACAACAGCAAGGAAAGATTAAGAATCTGAATATGTATGGCTTGGCAGAAAGAATGCTAGCAGAAACTATAGCAAGAAGGGTATATCCATTCAAGCAGGAAAGGATTGTATTGATGTAGGATGTAGTAAAAGTGTAATATAACTACATATTATAGTCTGAAATTAAGCAAAGGAAAATTTAAAGTAGACATTGAGAAAAAAATTCTAGGAGTGAGTTCTATTAAATGGTGGATTAGATTCATAAAGGAAATAAATATTACCACAAAATGGTAATGTTTGCTTTTGTGTTATATATATTGTTAATGTATGCTTAATGATCATATGTCCATTAGGGCTGTGCAAAGTTTTGCTCCCTGATTTGATTTGCTGTCCAAATCTTCAAATCTGAATTGAATCAGGAGACCCTTTAATCTCTCCGAATCTAATTGGGACCCTCCAAATTGATTCGGAGAGATTCAGAAAGATTTGGCAATTCGGATATAGACACAGCTTTAAATGTTTTTTTCTACATGCCTCAAGGTACCAGGTGGCTCGTGAATTCTGCAATGTTGGGGTGGATGGAGCATCCCACAAGAGCACAGGGAGCTCCCCAGCATACTCAGCAGCACACCCAGAAGTGCACCAGAAGCACTTCCAGTCCACTTCCGGGTCCACTGGGAAGTGCGCAGGAGGGGCCCACCTGTGCCCCCCCGGCTCAATGACAGGTGCCTCCTGGGTATGGAGGGACACCTGGGGTCCCTCTGTGGCTGATTGCCAATCTGGGGGAGAGCATGGGGGGGCCTCACATGCTTGGCAGCAGATCTGGAAGTGGACCAGAAGTACATCCAATCCACTTCCAGGTTCACTGCTGAGCACATGAGGGGCCCCCCAGTGCTCCTGTGGGATTCTCCATCTGCCCCAGCATCACAGAATTCATGAGCCACTCCTGGTACCTCAAGGTGCGTAGAAAAAACATTTAAAGTTGTGTCTATGGCCGAGTCACTGATTCTCCAAATCAGCATCAAATCTTCAGATTTGGATTCAGCCAAATCAAATTGGGGACAGTGATCCAAATCAACGAATCAAATCACTGTCCCCAATTCAGGCTGAATCTGAATCAAATACGACCTGTTTCACACACCCCTAATGTCCACGTCATATGCTATGAAAGGAATCAAAGCACTTTAAGCATTTTGGGTTTAGTCTTCACTGGAGGTATGTTAATATTCTTTCCAAAAAACCCCAAAGAAGAAAGGGTTGTACCCTGCTGCTGTGCCCTCTTCCACCCAAATTGTCCAATACCTGCACAATTTATGAACCTGTTGTACTATCATATTTGCCCTGGCACTCTGAAACTCAAGAAACCTTGCAGCCCAGTTCCCCAAGCTGGCCTTACGATCCTAAGTCTTCTTGTGATCCTTATGATCCCTGCCTCCTTATGAATCTGAGCCATTACCTAGATCTGAAGTTAACCCCAGGAAGGTATCAGGAGCACCAGTGCCTCATAGAGCTTTCCATAGGGCTTTTCTGCTGTGAAGTCTATATGTAGTGCTACCAAATGGTGGTTGAATACATGATAAAACTCAAGAGCAAATATGGCAGCCAGCAGTGGAGATCACCCAGCAGTGAAACCTGATTGCTTAAGGCAATGCTCTTTTGTTAGGAGCAGCTGAAGCTGAGCAAGTAAGATGTTCAAAAAAGAATTTTCACAGAAGACAAAGGACAGCTATAGGTCTATAACTGCTACTCTCAGTGTGTGAGCCTTTGCCTTTGTAGAGCCCCAGCAGTCCAGATCTGAACAAGAATTTGGTGTAATGCTACCCTTGTGGTTCAGTAGTACACAGGGGAAGTTCAGGAGTTATATAATCAGATTCAGAACCAGGCATTGCATCTGCTGCCTAGTGCATCCAGGTATGAGGATGCTATTGCTTCAGCCTGGTTGAGTGTGTTCATTCCACCTCCGTAGGATTTCTGCTTGAGATGAACATTTGACTCAATTCAAAGCAAATTATACAGAATCTAAGCAGTAAGCTTCAGGCTAGATTGGAGCTTTAAACTATAGTAAACAAATGTGTGCAACTCCAGAAAGCCGTCCTCCAGGGAGCCAGGAGAGCACATACAGTAACAGACCAAACTGCAATCATTTTACAGGGTCCACGCTGTACACTGGACAGAAGCACAAAGAAGTGGAAGTTCTGGTGTCCCTTTTTCCCCTCCCACAGTCTACAAAAGGAGGGCACAATTCTAACCAAAAGTAATATTTGACTAAAATCAAATAGGAGCAGCATCAAATGCATGGGAGTACAGATCTTACAACTTAATTTTTTTTAAAGAATCTGGAAAATCAGCAAAACTTACTGGGATCTTCAATTGATAAGGTCACTGGTATTAAAGGTCCTTGACAAAAAGTTGATTTTTATTTCAAATCCATCTGTTAGAGATTTCTCTAACAGGCATTGCAGTACCACCACTGTTTCTGAAGACAAAAATGGTTCATACTTTATTGCATATTAGGGATAACTAGGAACCTACTAAATTCATGGCAGAAGTGGGGTGTACTGTGGCTCCTTTAATCTTGTGGATTCCCCTGCATTCCCCCCCCCCCAAATTGGTGGAGAGATCCCGCTTGCAGCTCACTCCTTATCAGCAGGGAGGTGAAAACCGTAGTTTTAAATATGGTGCTGTTTTTGTCTCCCGTCACTGATTGGCTAAGGGGCCCCGCACAGCCATGCTGTTTGCTGCTGACTGGCAGGGAGGCAGAAACATTCAGAGCTACAGTTTTAGCTTCCCTGCTGATCAGAAAGGGGCAGGGGAGTTCTCCACTAATCAGCAGCAGAGGGCTGTGGGGAGCAAGGGGTGAGGTGCAAGCAGAGGAACATGCAAGGTTAAAGGAGCTGCCATGCACTCTACTTCTGCAGTAAATTCAGTAGGTCCATAGGGATAACAAGAATAAGTTGGTGTCAATAGGAAATGGAATACCTGCCAACTGTACTTTGGACTCCATGAACTTCATTTCCAAATATCAGAGGCCACTGCAAATGGGCACGCAACTAGGCATTATATTGATATTCAAATTAGGAGACAACCTGAAGGCAAAAGTTGCAGTAGGTCTGTCTCATTAAAGGATTGGGAAAGTGTGCAGTTGTATCAAATGTACAATTATTTAAGGATGACAGAATAAATGGACAATTTCACTGATCTGGGTTATAGTTCATTTGTCCACTTGGTATTTTTTTTGTTAAGTTAGTATACTTAAATTTTCATTTAATGTTAAAATTTGACGTTACAAATGTTAGCATTGTCTGTTCCAAAACAGCAAACTTTCACCCTATGTGCATGATTCAACATATTATTTTAAAACATTGAATGAAGATTTCTGGTGGACCAATCACTAGTCCCATACAAGGACTAGCAATCACCTTAATAACTGACTCTTTTGGGTAAACAAACTTGAAAGTAGCAGTTCCAAGAGCCTTAAATAGCTGTAATGACTGACTCAGGAATTTCTCTCAGCCTCATGTAATTAGTCCCACTACCACGATTAAATTCATTTGGAAAGTGGAGATCTTGAACTACACTATCAGAACAACAGTACCAATTTTAAATCAGTTTAATGCTCTAAACTCCTTATTTTGCAAAGCATATATTGAGTGTTGCACATAAAGTTGCAAAATATGAAATAATGGGCAGAACAGGAAGTGCAAATAAACCTGAGCCTGGATAACTACTAGGCCTGCGCAAAGTGGCAAGTATTCATTTCAGATTTGGATTCAGCTGATTCGTAGGATGATTATTCAATTTGGAGATCCTGATTCGATTTGACCAAATCAGATCTGAAAGATTTGGCACTGCTTTGGAGATTCAGCCATAGACTAAACAGGCAGCTGAAACAGCTGCCTTCAGCTGTTAAATCTTTTGGAGTTGGGTGGAGAAAAGGGGCATAGGGGAGGGAGGGATTGGGGCTGGGGTTGGTACAAGCTGCCCAGCCGGGGAGGGAGGCAGGGGGCACTCAGAGTAGGGGCTCGCTCTGGGCAGAAGGCAGGAGGGCATAGCCAGTGCTGCTGCACCCACATCCCACAGCCCCCCGCCCCGGCTGGACAAGTCATGGCAGGGCAGAGCCCCCGCTCCCAGAGC